>NC_080593.1:10809854-11115781 GCF_027887145.1 Ammospiza caudacuta | reverse complement strand
TAAAGCATAGCAGGTTTCTGTTTTTGAAAGTCTCAGGTTTTCTCCAAGGAGCACTTTCAAAAAAAGTCTCAGCAGATCTTTAATAAGTGATTACTTATTCCCAAAGGCGCTGGACTTGCAGTCACCTAATTAATTTGGTCCTCTACTTTCACTGTATTGACTGGCTCAATTATATTTGGTAATATTGCTTGGGTTGATTGAGTCACTTTCTGGCCAAGTTTATTATTTTATTAGGTATAAGTTGTGTCTTTTGTTGTCTGTCTGTAGTTGCTGTGTTGAGACCAGAGATGTGTAGTTAGCTTCTCTTGTTACTATTTCTCCCCAACATTTGCCAGCTGACTTCACTCACAGAGAGGTTTTAAAGTGTGAAAATTTCAATAACTAGCACACCTCTGTGATTTGGGACGCAGAGTCATCCTCTTAATTCACTCCTTGAGAGATACTGCTCTGCTTGGAAAGTGAGTATCACCTGAGTAATGGCAGTGTGTCTGAGCTTAGGTGAGAGATGAACTAAGAAATTCAACACTCACATTTGCTTCTTGTTGTTTTTTGAGCTGTTAGGATGCAGTTGGCTCGTGTTTTCAGTTATTTTTTTCTGGTGGAGAGAGGACTAATTTACTCAAAATACATAAAGCTGGAATTTTCATATAATTTATGTTGAAGACTAGGGCTTTAAAAAATATACTGGATATCATGGAAATTATGATGAAATCAAGAACACTGTCAACAGAACCCTTTCTTTGTATGATGAAGCTCCTCTCATCAGCTATTTTGTTTCTCTGATGGTGCTCAAGTTGGAGAGGGATAATAACCTGATTATTTTAAAAACAGGTTCAATTCATTCATGAGTATTTTAAGGCATTGGAATTTGAAGAATTTCTTCTTTTTTTTTTATTTTGAATATTTTTATTTGCTTCCTTCACTGTGCTCTCTGGACTTAAGGGCTTCTACCGGGTGTTGAAAGAATTCTCTGCCACTCCTTGTGTAGAAGTACATGGTAATGCCTTGTAAAACAGCCTATGCAAATCTGCAGGATGTTCCCAGAACAGCTGTCCTGGAGGCATGCTGTAAATATACCTTTATTGCCAGCTGACGTGGAGCAGCGCTGATGCCCATGGGTTACACTTAATGGATCATTCAGATGATCTTTACTGTGTTACACAACTGACATACTCCAGACGCTTCTCCCGAGGATGTGTGAAAGTTGCCGAGGGGGTGTCAGTTTTACAGGCAAAGCAGGGAGTAAGCAGTGTGTTCCTGAGGAGAGCACGGGCTGCAAGGAGCTGCCCTTTGCAGCTTCGGGGCACATCTGCATGGCTGTGCTGCCCTGAGCAGGAGCCAGCGCTGCTTCCCCTCGCCAAACCTGTGTGCACCTGTGGCTGTGAGTCAACTGCTGCTTTCCCTGCGAGGGATTGACCTGCCTTTGTCAATCCATCACAAGGGGAATGCACTCATTCTGATTCCAGCAAACCAAGTATCCTTTGGTATCGGAGGAATTTGGGTTTAGCACATCTCTTTCCTTTGTATTAATTTTTCTCGGTGGAAAGGTGTTTGCATGCTGTCTAAAAGCACAAATTATAATCTAGTTTTTGATGCAGGATTTGGATTGGGAACTGCAAAAAGATCCCTGTTTCTCTGAAGGGATATCAGCAGATTCCTTTAGGTGTTCCTAGCTTGTTTGTGGTATGGTACACAGAATCCTAAATGTACCGTAGCTCTCCTATACTTAAAAATGCATTGACTGCGTTTTAATTTTTAAGAGGCTATTTGTATAACACGTCAAGCAGGACATATAATTTTTTAAAAATAACTGCTTTAATTCCCCAGCAACTGTCAGACAAGATGAGTCACTGCAGTATAAGAATTCACCACAGTGCATCACAGATTTGACACAAACTCTTAATCCATGTAAAATTATGCATGTATATTCCCCTATCTTCCCCAGTGGGTGAGCTTAATTTTTGCCAAACTCATGATGATCCCATTCTGCCTTCTTTCCTCCCCCGCCTCCTTTTTTTTCCCCTTTTCTTGAGAACCTCCCTGCTGTCAGTAGCCCCAGCTCAGGCTCTGGATGCAGCAGTCTTTTCCTGGCTTGTGAAGAGCCTTTCCTGATTGTAACCACAGCTCCTGCTTCCCTCCTTGACTGTAGTGGTGTGGGGGCATTTCCAAAACATGCTTGCTCTCTGCAGAATTCTGCTCTTTCCTTCTATTACTAGGGTAAACATACACTGAAAGATGGGAACTGGTTTTATTTAACTCCACTTGGTGCAGCACATTGGGGAATGGCTTGTTTTAGACCTGTGTAAATAATTTTTTTTTGTTTTTTTCCCCTGTTAATCTTAGCTAGGGCTTCTAATTGCTAGCCAGTATTATTTATCACTAGTATGAAGTGCAACTTTAAAACAGTTTAAAACATTGGGGACACCATCATATTCTGCAATAAGCCAGCAAATATGGGAGTAGAAATACTTAAAGCAATACAACTTGAGACACATGCTGGGAAGACTGTGGCTTTAGCTGGATCCTCTTGCCACAGAAGAGGAGGTTTCTCCCTTAAAGCCCTGTGAAATCCTACCAGGACACTCTGTGCATGGCTCTCAGGGGATGGAGGGAGGTGTGCCAGAGTGCTTCTTGCAGTCCCTTTTTGGAGAGCAGAGTCCTGGCAGTTTGGTGGGCACAGTCTATTGGACACATCACCTGCAGTGCTTAGAGCAGCATCAAGTGCCAGGGTGTGGATGATTGCCACTTTATTTTACAGCAGGAGTTAATGTTGAAAAGTATTTGATATTTCAGTGATCTCTTTTTAATACTATTGTTTAAGTGGTTGGATAACTAGAGAAAGGACTCTCATGAAGTATTATTATAACTTGGAAGAAAAAGTGTTTCCTCTGACTTTTGAAGGGCTATTTGCTTTCCAAAGACTCAACCACACATATGCTATTATTTAGGATGCTTGAGGGGGTTTTTGCTGTTATGTGTATGGCTGGGTTTGCAGGATGGTGGCAGTGGAGGGGACAGAGGGATTCTTCAAATGCTGTCTGTGTGTGTAAGTAGAAATGGATGTTAGGACCTGTTTGGTCCTGTGTCTTTCTGGATTCAGAGTCCAGATCTCCAGACTGTGACATCTGCAGTTTCTTCATTCAAATCTTGGCTTGATCTGTATTTCAGATTAAAATATCAAAACGATCTTGTACGTCTAGTCTGGTAAGAGCTGCTCAGAAGCCAGGAAAATGTTTCTTATGTTTCTTAGTGAACTCTGTGACAAACACAGAAGTGTAAGTAATGGGGCCTGGTTTTTCACTGGTAGGCTGGTGGTTGAAAGTTTGCCTGGGCCAGCAAAAGTTCAGAGACTTTTGGTTGGCGTAGAGACCCAAACTGAGTGTTCTGACACTCTTTTTCCTACTGTGTGGATGTCCATGTGTCCATAAACAGCCTGGCAAAATAGAGAGACCCTAGCAACAGAGAAAGCAGCCCTGGACTCTTCCATCTGTGTGGATCCTCCAGGAAGAGTTACACGGTGTTCGCAGGATGGCTGCAGGGGTGTTGTGTCTATTACTGCCTTTAGTGAGAAAATAGACCAAACTGCTCTTTGGACTTTTCATATCACGTTACAGAACAGTTCTGGAATTGTGCAGAAAATTTCTTTCTGGTAATACAAATAATAAAACTTCACCCTTTTTCTTTTGAGGCAATATCTTTAGTCATAGTAACTCATATTTTTCATTGTTAAAATTGCAAGGAGAATAAGCAAAATTTAGAATTTTTGGTGCCATGCCTCTTATGCTTATTGAAAGAAATATTTAAACAATCAAGTATTTTGATGAATGTGTGAACAAATAAAATTATGGTGGGATGCAAGCAGTTCAAATTTACTGAAGAATCTTGAAGTAAAAATTGAAATGCTAGACTTCTCTGGCAGGTGCCTGAAGATGAACAAACAACAATTACCAAGTGAAACAGGAAAATGTAGAAATATCCCTGGTCTTTCCTGAATGATGATAATGGCAAACTCCTTTGCTGAGTTTGCTGGAAGAGCTCAGTTTCATTTGCCATATTTTTCAATCTGAAAAAATAATGAATACTTTCTTTAGTAGATGCTCTAAGTTTTCTGAGTGTTGTGAAGTGAGAGGATTTTTAGGAAAAAATACTGATGGACTGGGGAGTGATGTTTATTTTTGAGAGGGAAATTAACATGCAGTACTTTTAATTTGTTCTACTTCAAATTTTCTCCATGCTGTAATAGAAAATGTTGATTTGTTATTTTAAGCAACAACAATGGGACTATCAGCAGTTCAATTTAATATTTTTTTATGATAATGAAAAGAAGTCTTGAATTTTATGTTTATGAATTTTATGCTGGTAAAGTTTGGCACATTCCTGTCACAAGGTTATAGTCTCTTACAAATGCTGATTCAGTCATTTTTGTATCCATACCACAGGCTTGGCAGAATTGGACAAGCAGTTCAGAAGAGATCTGGAAAAGTGACCAAGAGTAGAGTCATGGACATTGGGGATTAAAGCAGTCCTAATAAACATTGTCTGCCAGGAGAAAGATTGGAGTTTATTTTGATTATTTGAGAAGTCTTGTGTTGGGGATGGAGGAATACTTTCCCATACTGTAAAACATTAGCAGTCCAAAACATGAGAAGATTCAACGCCTAGGAATGGAAATTAGACAAATGGAGGTTGAAGATAAGACAGAAAATATTAATAACGCTAGATAAACACTGAAACACTTGCATAGAAGAGAAGACTCAACAGCTTTCTAAAAAAAAATCAACCCACAAGTAGAACTGATGGATGGCTCTTTTCTAAGACAAAATAAATGTAACAAGTTTGTGTGTGTACATAGGTATGTAAACCACTGAATCCATCCTTGACCAGAAATACACTGCTTCAGGTACTTTTGTAGTGGCATTTTTTAAATGTCTGGTCCAATATTATGATATATGTTTTCCTGGTAACTCCAAAAGGCACTGCAACATCGTAGAGTTTCAGGTTTTGTATGTCTTTAGTATTTTACTAGAGATGACTTGACATTTACTTGCAGTAGTAATTTGTTTTAAGTCAATATTGAACACTGTAAGGATGTGCATACATTAGAGTTTGAGAGGGTATCAAAGGCAGCTGCTCTGATAATTCTTGCTTAAATACTGGCTACTCATATATTTGTCTGTAGCTCAGGGGACTTCTGTGTAAGCAAGAAGTAGCAGAAAAATAACATTTTTAAAAGCTTCCTTAAAGTTTATTGTACTTTGCTTAATCATTGGTTTTTACATTAAAATATTGTCCATTGTAATAATTTGGATTAAAAATAAGAAGGTACTCACTTCCTCTGAAGATGAATCCTTCCTGCATCCTGTGCCTAAGGTGGCTCTTTGCTGTGATGTCTTTGCTTCTGCCTCAGTGGCTGCCTGTGGTAACTTGTATTTGCCCTTCATTGCAGTGATGGGTGAAGGTGTAGGAGCAGCAAAAGTGGCTCTGTGCCTTTGTGCTGCCATCTGAATGTCTGTGACAACTGTTTTTTTGTTGGGAGTTTCACAAAGCTGGTGTCTGACCTCCAGCAGTCACTTCTGAGCAAGGTGAAACAGAGAACATATTCCTTTGTTTGCACTGGGAGAAGATGTTTGTTGTTGCTTAACGCAGACCCTGTTTTTCTTCCTGAGCACAATAATGCTGTGGCTGGTATTGTCTGCTGGTGGTAATTGTGAGGAAGATGAGGGGCCCTAGCAAGTCTGATATTTCTTCCTTGGCTTTGAAAGTCAGCCTCCTGTCTGTTTTTGTTCTACCAAAGATGCTGTGTGGCCAGGAGAGGTGATTGTGAGAAGTGAGGAAGCTGTGTGTGGGATGCATTCAGCCAGAAATAGCCACAGCAATGCTCAGTTTCATCTTTGACTGCTGGACCTTTCACAGACATTTGGTAACTTGGGGTAACCTAGTCCATAAGAGCTTTCTCTCCATGGGATACTTTTCAAGCAAGTATGGGAGGCCCTGGACCCTTTCTCATCAGTGCCAGTTTCTCTCTCCTGAGGAGAATCCCAGCTGGTTCATGCACCAATTCTTTGTACTACTGAACAAATAGTCTGGGCTCTTTTCTGTCCTGAAGATCATGCAAAAAGCACAAAATCTCTGAAACATGAAGTTCTCTTACAGTGTGATGCTGTTTGTCATTCCTAGGTGGTGGTCTGGCTTTGGCTGACTTGCGAAGTGCTTTTCTGTGTATTTTGATAAGGAAATATCACCCGCAATGTTATGTCTATTGTACATCATTCAAAATGTGAAATTGCACATGTATGTTTCTTCAAACACACATTTTGATTGGTTACTTCTGGTAAGTAACAAATACAGCTTCAGATTTGACTTTCCTCATGAGCCATTCTGGTGCAGGATATATACTAGAAACACCACCAGGCCTCATCTGCCAGCTTGGTCCTTTGTGCCTTCTTCAGACCAAAGCAAATTGCGTATCTAGGACTAGATTAGACTGAAATTGGGAAGAAGAAGCCAACTCTTCTTTAAAGTGAGCTTTTAACCCTCAACAGCTTCGTGCTCAGACATGGAGGAAACTGCCAGCAACCTCTCCCAAAACATCACTTCCATGTTGCAAAACCAGCACCATTTTACAGGTTTTTTACTCTGTCATAAATCTGCTCTAACTCAGACACCCAAAGAAGTCTCCCTTAACTTCTCCCTAGAGTAAAAGTAATGGGTATCTTGTAAAAAGTGATAGTTTGAAAATGGTAGGCAGTAGATGCTACCTAAATGTCTTACTTAAGATTTAGTGAAACGTGTCCTTCTTCCTCAGAAATTGCTTACATAGTTGTGTTAGAGTTAAGAGAGGATAAAGCATCTCAGTGCCCACATTGTTCTGAAATACTGTGCACCTGCTCTTCTCCAGGCTCCTTTTGAGAATGTTGCATGACTTCTCATGGACTGGGTTACCCCCTTCACTGGATTCTGCATTCCACCCTGAGCCCAGCGTGGGCAATAAAGCAGCCACACCTCCCAGAGCTGGGCCCCTAGGAGAGTACAGTAGGAATTGCAATAAAATTACAAAAGGAATTACAGTTGAAAACTGGTTGAAATTTCCCCAATATAGAAGTATGGAAGTACTTTCAATGTAAAAGCTGAAGCTTCATTTTCAGGGGCTCAAATAAGGAGGGAGTGTAAGTTTTTCAAAAATAAATTCTTGTATTTATTTTTTCACTCAGAATCAAGTCCAGTTCACCTAAAAATAAATGGCAAAAGCTGTGCTGGCATCAGGACTGCACTAATGGGTGTACTTCCCTTAAAGCTAGGTCTGTGAATAGTCAGAAGCAGTCTGTGATATTTAAGGGTCTGTGCTAGGGTGTATGGCAGAAAGAAACAGACACTTTTTCTTCACTTTGTGTGCAGTTGTTGGTGGTACTAAGAACACATTTTGTGTTTGAGACAGAGCATTTACTTATATGGAACAAGGGGCTGTGATTTACTCCCAAAGGAAAGATGGGGACCTCATTCAGGACTGGGAAACCAGTCCATATTTAGAGAAGTTGTCACCCATTTGCTGGAAGGAACTCATTACCACAAAAGCTCTGTAGCATTTCTGGTGCTTAAATACATGGTTGGCATCACCTGTTTCTGTGTGACAGAAAGCCAGCATATGTGCCTTTAATTTCAGTTTTTAGCTTCTTCTCACCTCTCTGTTTCTCTCCCCATTGTTTGATTTCTGACTTTCTTCTCTCTAAAGCCATCTGGGTATGGTGTGGCCTGTCAGGGTCATTCCACCATCCTGCCCCACCTTCCTTGGTCATCCCTCTTTCCACCACTACTAGAACAGTAGTCTTGGTGCAGGATCATGCAGGTCATTCATGTGATGCCCCCTTTTACAATTGCTTCTTTTTTCACATGTGAAAGATTGCTCATGAAGCATGTCAGGGCCAACATGTTGCAAATTGAAATCTTTTATTCTTAAATTGATTTCAAACAAATATTTGTCTTGGGATAACACACTTGTTAACTGCTGAAACTTACAGTCTGTAGAGACACTAGCTGAATGATGTGTTCTGTTAGTCATGCTTGATGTTTGCTTTTTTGGTTATTGTTGTTTAGTTCTACTTTGTCGTGTTTGCTTAGAGCTAGATTAGGATATTCTCCGTGCAGTGTGAGGCATTTATGGAAAATGTGCATCTTAAATTTTTTGAAATCTGATCTGGAGCTAAGTCATGACATCTATTTTCCATCTAAAAATGCATTTCTCTTAATTATATCCCCATTCAGTGTGGGTGGGGATTTTTTTCCCCTCTCAATTCACGTGAAACCCACACTAAACAAAAATACAGCTAATAGAGACTAAAATTATAAAGGAACTACTTGCAAAGAGCTGGCAGTGCTGTCTACATGATGAAAGTAATTTAAATTGTTCAGGCATAAAGCATGGATTAGAAACTGCATCTTCAAATCATCTTTGCATATTTATGAGTACACCTGTTATATAAGCAGAGGAAAGTGCTGAGATTCCTCCAGTTCTCTGCCACCGTTTGCAGGGTGAAGAAGGAGCAAGATCGTTTGTCAGGGTAAGTCTTTCAAATCCAGAGTGGAGCCTTATCTGCCTAATAGCCTAATAGCAGAGAAAGGCACTGTTTGTGTTCAGCAGGGCTGCATTCATGTGACTGTCAGGGGCTGAATTACTGCTCCCAGTGCTAAATAAAGATTCCTGCTCCCACCCTGCCCCTCCCCAGCACTGTCATTTAGCACAATGTGCAGCATGGCTGTAAAACATCCCTGACATACTGAAGCGTGTCTCCTTTCACACTTGTATGTGGAAAAGAAGAAGAAAAAAAATAAAGAGCCTTCTCCTTGGCTTCTGTGAACTTCCTGGCTGTGGAAGGTTCAGTGCCAGCTGGGGCAGAGTCATGTTACTTGCACCTATTTTCCAGCACCCGGCCTATGTTGAGGAGAAGAGCTGGATTGTGTGATTGCTGTATCCTGCACCTCTTCTCTGCTCAGGGCAAGTGCTGTGCTCAGTTTAGCCTCTGGTGTTAGCATTAATGCCCACAAAATGCAGCTTCCTGGGGACCCAAACTTGGAACAGCAGGGCTGGGGGTTGTACACCCTGTGGTGTGAAGCTGGATTTTAAGTCCTTTTCACTGTCACTGCTGCCTTGCTGCTGTTTGCAGGTGGGTTATGATTGCATTGATGTCTTGGTTTACAAACAAACAAAAAAAAAATCAAAAGAAGCAAGAAAAGGAAGAAAATCTTGTAGAATTTTTTTTTGTTTTTTCCTTCCCCTGAGGAAAGAAAATTTCTTTTTGTAGCATTTAGAGTTGGATCAATTCAACAGTCTGTTGTAAAGTGCAACTTCAGAAATAACTGCATCCTGCTGAGAACAGGACAGGGTTCTGAACAGTAGGCATGGAGAAAAAGATGGATGCATTGAGAAGGGGTGCATGTATAGAAGCATCTTAATCCAGTTTTTCTGCTGAATAAAACAATTTATAGAACTTCACTGAACATAAGGGAAGCATTTTGTTATGGTGAGGCACTGTTACCCTTGCACAGGATGGCTGTGGACTCCCTGTCCTTTAAGATGCTCAGAAACTGTCTGGATGTGGTTCTGGGTGACCTTTTCCAGGTGGCCCTGCTGGAGAGGGAGATTTGGACAAGGTGATCTCTAGAGGCTCCTTCCATCCTCAGGTATTCTGTGATACCCCCTGAATTTCCACCCTTTCACTGATAAGTGATTTTGTGCTTCCCAGCACATTTCTCATGGATCTCACACTGTGTGTGGTTCTTGGAATGGCACACTTGGCCTCTCCTGCAGTGAATTTGTACCTGAGATCTGCTATAACACCAAGTTTTAAAATTTTGGATGTAATTATGACTTGTGCACTTTAGTGATAGTCAGCAAAAGTATGCCACGTGAGAGGTGAAGCACAGTGCATTAAACAGGTATTTGGTTCTGAAATTGTTTCCCTTAAAATAATGTTACTGGGTTTTGTATGCAAAACTTGATAATGGCAGTAAATTTACATTTTATGTAAATGAACTAGCATCCAAGCATGGGGAAGGGTGCTCGTGATAATTTTAATACTGTCATTATGATCATCACTCAGGTATATGACTGTCAATTAAACAATTCCTGAGTTTTTTTTTTTCTGGATGATGGAAGTATATACTTGTTTATATCTGTGGAAAAGTGTTTCCTTTGGTTCTGTCAGGAGCAGGGAAATGAGCAGAACTGAATAGCTCTGAAAATAATTTTGTTCAATTACTTATTAACACTGATTTTAGATATGAAAATACCTTGAATGTTGATGAGATCTTTTATTACTTTTATTGAAATCTGTTTTGAGAGTAGAATGCAGCTTAATCATGCAATTAAATAGTGCATATTTTTTCAAAGTTTCATGTGAATAATGCAATAATGAGTCCCCCAGCAGAGCTAGAATCAGTCACCAATACTTTGGCATTGTAGAACAGCCCAAGTGAACCTTCTTATGAAAGTGATTTGGTGGCTGTGGTCCTCAGATGAATCTTTGGCCTCACACTATTAATACTTTCTCAGCCACCAGGCTTTCTTTTCCTCTCTAAAAAAAGCAAAACTGGACTGTGTTTTTTGGGCTATGAACACAGCTTTCAAATATGGAAGAACTGCCATATTCACATCATCTCCTGAGTGTTCAGTGAGCAGCTGGACATAGCTTTTGTGAGAGAATGTTATGTAGAGTATGGTCCCAGTTCAGCAAGGCATTTTAGGCATGTGCTTCAGTCTCATTGATACTGCCAGTTTAACTTCAACCAAATTGTCACACACAGAACGAGCATATTTGTCTCCTGTATGGAAAAAAAAATTATTGGCATCTTCATTGCTTGCTTAAAAAAGAGAGTCAGTGTTAAATCAAGGGATCAACACTCTTTTCTTTTGGATTATTGAGTAAATGGAAAGGGATCTTCAAGCATTTTTTGTTTAAATGATGCTACACTATATGTTTAAGGTCAGGTCATTAGGTAAAGAATGGAACTGACCATAGTGTGTCTCATTTTCTGTGCTTCCTCAGTGCTTTATTAAATTTGGAACCAAAAGAGAGTAACTCCATGAGAGTGCATGTCAGCTGAGGAATTCCATCATACAATGTATGTTGTGGTGAAGGACACATTCAGTAGCTTGTCAGAAGACACGTGCCATGGGCAGGGTCTGCAGCCAAACATGTGCAATCACCTTCAAATCCCAAGGCAGGTCCTTGCTTTCAAGACAGTGAGGAAATGAGAGAATACAGGGATTGCCTTTCCTCCTGAATACAAGTAGATCTAAGCAGCCATCTTCTGGAAAACGTTTTGAAGCTGTTTCTCTTTACCTTCTGCTGCAAGGCTGGAATCATGAGGAAGCAAGGAAGCATTGCTCCAGCCTTGCTCTTTCTGCTTTTTCTAGTATTGCTTTAAAAAATGTGGTTCATAGACCAATTACTGTAATCACCAGCCAAAGACAAAAATATCTGTCTCCTCCTTTCCAGGGCTGGGTTTGCAGCTCAGGGATAAGAAAAATCTGGATCCAACAGTGTAATTTCCTGAAGACTGTATTCAAGCCATTTTCTTATAGGAAAAAGAGTCAGTTGAGAGGTGGGTGAGAAGATATTTAATTTCTTCGCAGGATTTTCAAAATATCAAAAGAATGGGAGAAGCCAAGGGGTCGGTGTCTCTGTCCTTTGACATTGTATATCAAAGGCATAAATTGTTCTGTTTTAGGAATTTGAGAGTGTATTGCTGTGTTCAACATGAGATAAAAGATTCTGTTCAGGACTATGAGATAGATTTATGACTACTTTTTTATTTTCATCTTCCTTTTACCATTCATCATGGTGTTTTCCTGGTGTACTTGGAATCTACTGAACTTGGTCTGAAGCCTCATGGCTCCCTCAATGACTTAGTCTGGCTTCATTAAACTGTATGAAAATGTAGTTGATTCAAAGAGCTTGGTCCATTTGTGATGTCCAGCATTTATGGTGGTTTAGTCCTCTATTATGTGTTTAATAAGATCTGGATAACAGAAACTTTTGATTGTGTAGTAAAAATAATGGTCTGCAAAGTCGAGTACACAATTGTTTCTACCCACTGCTACAGGGTGAGAAAGGTAAGAAGTTAGTCTGTCACTGATAGAATAACTAAAATTTAGACATAAAAATGTGGACTATGGTCTATGTATTCCATTAAAGGCTAAATGTGACACGTTAAGGAACTTAAGAATTTAGCTGTGAAAACATCTCTTTAGGCAATGATTTATTTTCAGTGATATTTAAGGAAGTAGCTTTTGGAATGTAAAAATTCATGCACAGACGTCATTATTTTTTGCGAGCAGTGTGTGTGTGTATGTAGGCATATTTAAAGATATAAAGGAATATACATTCTTAGAAGGAGGGGAAGGAAAAACCTCACACACTGACTCTTCAAATGAACAAATCTTCCCACTTAAGGGAATGTTATGGGAGGCAGCAGCTCCCCTCAGGGATAGGCATGCGCGAGTTACCCCTTCTGAGTCACGGATTTTTCCACAGCCTTGTGGCTCAGATGTGCAAGCCCCTTCCCCACCATGCTCCCAATTCCTTAAATAGCAGCTGAGGTCAAGAAGGACAAGGGACAGATCGCTGTCACTAGGAGGCCCTTCTAAATCACACCAGGGTATGTGAGGTTTCTTGATGCTCAGTCTCAGCTGTCTGGTGCAAGAAGATAATTTTAATCCCATTATATTTATTGCTTCTCAGTAGTGTTTTGGCTTTCATACTGACTCACACCCTTTCAAAGGAGTCAACGATGCTTTTGTTGTTAAACAGACTTAGAAGACATCTCTTTTACAGTTAGTTTTGTGATGTGTGTTTCTGTTCAGTCACGTGAAAGGAATTACATGCTGCCTTTGCTGAATTTGCAACAATGTCTTTTGCCTTGGAACAATTGACCATTATGACCTTTGGTACCTCAAAATATGCGGTCAATAAAGGTAAATTCTGTTGTATGTATCTTGAGATTTACTTTAACATCTTGTGCCTTTCCATTTGCAGTGTCTGGCTATCTGTAGGGGCTCTGGCTCTCACTGAACCAAATTGAAAACTGCAGCAAATTCAGACCCATATAATTGGCTGGGAAAATAATGTGAGGGAAGATCAGTTTAGCAGACAGGGACACGGACATACAGAAGGTTTTGGGTTGGAAGGAAAAGAGCTTTGAAATCCAAAGCTGGCTCTAAGACTTGCCCAGCAGCTTGAGGCAGAGCTGGATGCTGCTTCTGAGCCAGAGTCCTTCCTCTGTCCCTGGGCTGGTGGCTGGAGGTGCGTGTCAGACCTCCCATCAGTGGCAGAAGCGGTGTTGTGCTCTGCTCAGAGCCTCAGCAGGGCAGGCAGCAAGGCTGCAGTGGGTTATGTCAATAGCAGCTTGGCTTGCTGATGACCAGTTCTCCTGAAACACCTCTAGATGAATATGTGCCCTTAAAGTTAAGTCTCCAACTAACATGTCAATAAGCACTCCAGAATATAAATACCAGGAGCGCAATACAGTGTGCAGTGATTATCCCCCACACCCCTTTTTTTTCCCTGTGACATCTCAAGGATTCATAAGTTGATAGCTGTTTTGTCTGAGCTTTTCTTTCAGGTCATAAGAAATTCAAATATCTGCTGATCAGACAGACATGAAAATGTTCTCCTTGTATTTCCTACCTTGGGTCTAATGTGTTGTGGATGAGCTACAGCTCTTCTTAGATGCCATTCTTTCCTGTGCTGCAGGAAAAGCTGTACTTTGTTTCCAGATGGTAGATCTCCAGTGGTGATTCATCTTTAGGTTTAGAACAATCTCTTATCTTTGGGAAACTAATACTGTATATGGGTTCTTAAAAAAATATTAGATTCAGACATGAAGTTATGTATTATTGACAAACCTCAGGCTGATATAACAGAGTGTATTGAGGCTGGACATCATTATACTTTTGGAAATGGAATTGCTACTCTGGGAGCACTCTGCTACCACTTAAAGCCAAGAACAAGTGTTAGATCTTTCTTTACAGTCTAGCATAAAAAGCTGTGGGGCATTTTATTGTGGATTGTCCTGTGAAAAACTGACTGGACTGGAAATTGCAGTGTGACATTTATGTAGAAGAAATTCTTATCAGAATAGTGTTATAAAGCTGTACAACTGTGGATTATTTTATTTGCTTATGGAAATGTGTAGGCACAAACATAGTTGCATGGGACACAGTGCTTTTATTATGGGCTTAAGTCATATTGAAACCAATTAGAGCTGAAACACTGGATTATAAGTGGGCATGTGCTTAGGGCTTGCATAGCTAAGGATTCTGCTGTCCAGGCATGGCCTGCAGAACTAGAACTAGAAGAAGAAAACATCCAAAAGGGCATGTGAAAAGAAAGGATGCCTAGATAATCCTAAAAGAGTTCAACTGGTTATGTAAAGAATTCAGTATGAGAAAGACTATAGGAGACATCACAGCCATTTTGGGAGAATACACTGTGTTCAGCATTTTTTGTTCCAGTAGAAGTGAAGTGAACACAAAACCTCCTTCTGCTGCTATTTTTAATCTCCACAATCTTTGCAGTATTGATGTGTTATTGAGTTCGTTAGCCTCAAAGACTTTCACATCTGGAATAAATTTGTTCATTTTTCAAAATCATCAAGACAACACTTGATTACAATGCTCTAGTATTGAACACTGCAAGAGGAGTCCTAAAGAAGGAATAAGCTTGATAGTCCTTTAAATTCTTTTCTTCTACTGGACTAAATGCTTCCACTTTTAAAGCTGGATAAATAGTATTCTGGATGTAGCTATTACTTTTTTAAAATGTTCTTTTAATAGGCAGGAACTGCAGTCTTGGAAACACATGTTTCTTCTTATTCCCTCCTGCCCTTTTTTTAAATCTGGCACAGGCAATGAAGGAAAAACAGTAATAGTGTCCAGTGGACAAGGGGAAAAACACAATATTGGAACATTTCATCAGTGAAGCAGCAAGCATCTGTTCTTCAGCACCAAGGCTTTGTTTCCCTTCAGACAGGCTGTGCTGTTCAGTGGGATTCCCTCAGGTGGCATTGCCCTGGCCTCTGCACTGTCCCCTGCTTGTGGCTGGAGCTGAGACAGCTGAGGATGTGTGTGGTACCCAACTGTGCCCCTGCTTAGTTCTGTACATTCCTTAATATCGTGATTAATGTGCTGGACTGTGAATGGAAGGGCCTGCTAGCACACATTCACTCCTGCCACGTTTGCTGTGGCTTTCGTGGCTGCATTCAGAGGGAAACAGTGGCAGCTGGATCCCAGCAAGAATGAGACCGTGTCTCTGCAATTAAACTTTACCAAAAAAAGATGCAACAGGATTGGAAATGTTTGGGTTGGTGTTCCAGGATACTTATTTGACTTTCCCACTCTGTTCCTCGGGGGTTTTAAAGCCTGTCTCTAGTGTAAAAATAATTTTGGGGTTTATTTTTTCATGTTGGGTATATAATATTGGGAAAAAATGGTTGATTTTCAAGGTTAATTGTGATCTTTTATCACATTGTTTTTTCATGGCCCAGAAACATCTAAAGTTTGTAGCTTTTAGATTTTTTTCTGTTAATTAAAAAAACGAACTCAGTGGAGTTTTGTGCATATTGAAGAGGATGGTGAGGATGGTGAGGATGGTTCAGACTTTGGTAACCAATGAGATGTCCACATCAGTCAGCCATGAAAAATTAGTGTCTGAAAATCAGGGATCAGTTTACACAAAGAGCATTTGATTTCTGTTGCAGCACTCAGGCTGGAAATATGGCACAGGTGTAAATGTGCAATAGACACCTAAGCAATTCTTTAGGCCACTTTCTCCACAATTTCTCATAATTAAGATTCGATATATGAAATAAGAATTCAATCCATCTGTTGCCTTTCCTACATAGAATTAGTGTGCTGTAAAAGTAGCACCTGAAACCCTAAACCCTCATTTGTCAGGACTGCCATTAAGCATCTCCCAAGAGCAGGGAGATTTTCAGTGTGGCCCAGCCTGGCTCACATTTGGGGTGCCCAGAGTTCCTGTGTGAGCAGTCAGGTCTGTGCTGCTCCCTGTGCCTGGCATGACCTGGGGCAGAGCTGTGTCAGTGAGAGCACCAGCAGCCACACAGAAACCTGGGCTCTGCTTCTGCTGTGCCCTGGCCCAGCTGCATTTCTTGGGTATCTCAGCCACCAAGGAAAACCTTTGGTTTTGAGCAGACAACCTGAGAACAGCCTCAAAACTGAAGCTCTTTGCAGAGAAATGCAAGTAAATAGAAGAATGCAAGCCAGCCTGAATTCTGTCCTGCAGCAGCCCCATTTGCCTTGCTTTTTTTCCCAAGGGGTAATTAAATAGAGCACTCACATTTCCTAGAAATTATCTATTTAACAGATGGTTAAGACACAGTAAAATAACCTTGCCTTGAGATGTGGAGTTTTCAGGTGTTGACATTCACACTTTTTTTTGAAATAAGAAGAGGGAGCATCACACCAGGGATTGCTGCAGCCTCTGCTGAGTGCTGTGTGCTGCCAGTGCAGAGTTTATGAGCCTGTGGCTGGTGACCTGGCATGGAGGTGACTGCTTGGCTTCCTCATGAGGAGAGGTCATTAGTGAGAAGCAGGAAGAAGAAAATAGAACTGACAGAAAAATAGTTTCTGAATTGAAAGCATCTGGTTTTAATCAGAGATGCTAATAAATACTTTTTCTTAGTTTTGACATCCTGTATTTTGGTCATTTTTTTTCCCATTTTTTTTCCCATGAGCTGATGTCATCACTGGATCCACCAACCAGTTTCAGAACTATTGCTCTGGATTGCATCAGGATATTAAAATTTTTCAGTTTGACCCAGGATATCTTTCTTAAAACAGTATGCAGATGACCCATTTGAATAAAATCTTGTAAATTTTAAGCAATGTAGATTGTAGAACCAAAAGCAAGTGGGTCCTTTCTTAGAATTTCAAGCTTGTATTGAGTGTATTTCCAAAGTCATGGGAATATGGGGGGCATGAGTAGGGTGTAGAAAAACACTGATTAAAAAGGGCTGTCTCTTCTTTTTGATTTTTATTTCCTGTTTCCTCCCTTGTCACATCTCTGAAAATACATGAAATAAGTCCTGTCAGGCCATGTTCTTGTACACTTAACTCTCAGAGGGAAAGTTGTGCTCAGGGGAAGGAATTGACTCAGATTTATGACTAACAATGTAAGTTTGCTATCAAGAAGGTATAAAGTTTTATTTACAACTGTTTAAAGCAAAATAATTACCAGAGTTATCAGTAAATGACAGTAATGACTGTCATAAAAAGGTACAGTAATTCCATATTTAATAAATTTTTTGTTAAAGTCTTTTAATGTAAGAAGTAATAATGTTAACATTTGTGGATATTTAAAATATTTCTTGTCTCAGTGCACTGATGCATTCCTCATCTTATGTCCCATCTTAAAGAAGTGAGCTTGACTCTCACTCTGCTTCAGAGTAACTGGACTCCAGCTTCTGGTGTCAAGGAGAATTTGTAATACCTGAAACTAATAGGGCTAACATTTTTATTTTTGCTGTATTTTCAGTAAGACCAAAAAGGGAAGGGGCAGAGGCAACATTGGAAGTCCAGTTATGCCAGGAAATTTGTGAAAGAGGGTATTGGTATTGCTGCATGCAATTTCTTCTGTCCCTTGACTGTGACTGATCTAAGAAAATGCTCCATTATGAGCTTATGTTAATGTGTAAGAAGGGCAGTATTTGTAATAAATGAAGGTTGTCCTAAATGTGGATGCTTTTTTCTTAATGAAAACATTTTAGCAAACATAGTATTTTCTGTCTTAGCAAAATTAAAAACAAACAGGAGTGGAAAAGCATGTCTGATTTCTATTCTTATCCTGAATTTGTATGAATTTGCTGTATTAATCTAGCTCCATTTGCTCATGTTGGATCTCTGTGTAGATGACTGGTTTTTTTGGCTCTGTTGCTTCTTCTAAATGGGTGCCACTTAGTGCAACAATGTGCCTAATGGAGTCTAATTCTGTGATCTGCAGTTTTGGGGTTTTATTATTATTAATGTGTGGTTTAAGTGTTCTGGACTTTTTTTTTATGAATTGTTACAGTTTACTTTGTAAGATGATAAATAAAGTTAATAATTAACTGTGTTCTGCCAAGAATTTGTGTGTGTTTTGGTTTTGGTTGAGTGACAAACTAACCAGCCTCTAACTATATCTCTGAATTTTCTTTAGCTGTTCCAGCCCTAAATGTGTAGGGTTGCCTCTCATGCATTTTGGTGGTATCATGCCACATCAGTGAATATCCTTGTGCCACATCTACTTGCATGAACTGGCAAAAATTTATTGCATGTGTACAAAAATAATGCAACATTAAAACATACCTTTGAGGCAGTGGCATTGTTGAGAACAGTGTGTGTCCTGATACTTGCTCAGTGTTTCTCATTAATTCTTAGCTCATCCTGTGTGGATATCATCCTGGAATGAAAATTGAAGGCCTGGCTGTGATGCTGGAAATGTAAGTTAGTTAATTTGCCATAAAGACGTTAGAAACAATATGGTCAGATGACATAACCCCAAATCTCATTATTAAATCACTTACGTCTTGCAAAGGAATGTTCTTACCACATATTAATTTTCAGTGGACAGTGTTTCTTTCTGTGTTTGAAATAGTGCATTGTGTTCCAGAAAACAGTGTCACACAGTAGCAGGCCAGAAATACAGATGTAAAAAAAATCTTATTAACATCCATGTTTTCTGCACTGGTTCTGGGCAACATTATCTTTCTTTGGGTTCTCTATAAAGATCTGCTGTGACATCGTTTCACATCTTCCTTCCTATTTCAGTTCATCTTCAAAATCATAATGGTGTTAGAGATGAACCTTCTACCTTTTATGTTAGTGTTTTCCCTTCCTGTATAGATTACTGCTCAGGGCATATCCACAGAGTAAATTTAGTTGTGTCCTCTGCTCACAGCCACAGGATTAAATGTCAGTGTTCTAACTGGCATTGTTTTGATGTAGAAAGTATCAAAGATAGTATTGAAATCATTGGAAGAGCATTCTGCCTGCACCCCTGGTACCAGTGAGAGAATTTCAGTACCTTCTGCATCTGTTCACACACATTGTAACTGCAAGGTTTAAAGGAATGATCCCTAAAATTTGGGATTAGCTGGCATTCTTTGGTGTTTCCTGTAAATCCTTTTTAGTCAAAGATGATTGACTTGTGAAAAGTGTGAATCTGCTTGTTTATATTAAAAAAAATCATGTTATTAAAATTTTAACAGCACACATGCCCATTTTATCAGTTTCATCTTCAAAAACAGCCTAGAAGCTTAATGTGATTTGAACATTTTTGGACACAGTGTAGGCTCTGCAAACTGAATACAAAAGGTGCCTGAGGGTTTTGGAGTCACCTGGCTGAGACCAGTCAGAAGGGTCTGATCCCTTGGATGCGTGACTGCACTCTGAGCATCAACAGGGCTCTGCTGGAGGCCTGAGGCTGTCCTGACATCACACCTGGGCTGTTTGTCATGGATTTCACATGACTGTCCTTGTGGAAACTTGCAGTGGCACTGTTGGCCATCCGTGGAGGGTGGTTGGGTACAGGGAGCTTGGACCCTACACCCTTTGCCATCTTATGGGGAGTGTAGCTGTGGTCTCTGGAAGTGGCTGGCTGGGGAGCCAGGGTTTGAGACTGAATGTTTGCATCAGCTGCTACAACCTCCCCCCTTCCATTAAGTTATTTTGCTCTGCATCCATTTTCCTTGGAGACCAATCATCACCCTGAAAGCAAAGCCAGGCTGTTTGCTCACAAGGTGTGGGGTGACCCATGTGTGACACCACCACATCTTAGCTGCAAAGAGCTGCTATTCCTGGTCCTGCACTGTGCTTTATGGGGTTGTCTGCTCCCCAAATAACCTCTGCAGTTACTCGGAGTCTAGAGATGCAAAAAAACCCTTCATAGTGCAAAGGTAAACTGGCCTACATTGCCAGGAAATTGCTTACAGTGTGAAATGCTATATTTGTGTCACCCAGGCTAAAAGATTTGATGATTTTTATAAGGTTGCCATCAGTTTTATATGTCTTATTGATTTTAGAAGCCTTTTATGACTCTGTTGGCTTAAAAAGCTGTTTGACCTTCATATATCATATACATATTATATCTAGTTCACATTTGTGGATTTTGTTAGAAAAATTGAGAGGTACTGGGAAATTTTAATTGAATTTTTAAATTGTATAATATTTATAATTTTAATCCAGGTCTGTTGGACACAAATTAATATTGTAGACAAATGATAACTTATTGCAAACCACTTCTAAGCAGATTGAACATCAATGTCTGTTTACAGTCTTACTCTATATGTATTGTGGTCTGATGACTTGAGGTATAGAGACTAAAGGTGATCCAATATTGCAAATACCTTGTATCAACAGGAAGCTTAAGAAGATGCTGATTTTGTCCAGTGTGAAACAAAATCTGATGTCAAATTGTCATATTTCTAGATATTATGTCTGGATATGTGAGGAAACTATGTGGTTGTTCTTTTCTTACTCTTTGTATGATAGCTCAATGAGAAGCTTTCAAAATTTGTGCAGTGGAGCCTGACCTATTTTTCTTTCATTGTTCTTGTTGGGAGCATCCTCAGTTTCGATGAGTGCAAGGCTCAGTCACAACTAATGTGGAATGATGCAAATATATCCTGTATCCCTTCAGGACAAGATTTATAGACCACATTTTCCCCAGCTGGAACTTCTGAGTGAGTCTTAGCTCAGACAAAGTCAAGGAGAAGGTTTGATGCATTCCCTTGGAGCCTGGGTTGGGTCCCAGTGGTACCAGCAGAGGGATGAGTGGGATTCCACCCTTGCCAGGTTTACTGCTGCTTGCACAGACGTTTCTCCCCAGCAGCCTGGGAGCCATGCAGGGCTCTGTGTGCACTGGAATGTGCACAGCACCAGTGTTCAAATGCAAGAGCATTTGCTCATGCTAGAACATGAGTATTACTAAATCTCAGCTGAATATTCCAGAAAAGTGAGTGTTCATTTAACAAAATGTCAATTTCTTCACCACTTGGACACTCACAGTAAATGCTTGCTTGTTTGACTATCAATTTTTAATCAACTAAAACCATCAAAATCACAGAAGCAAAATCAGTGTGAGAATATCACTGAATGGATTATTATTCTAGAGGTGTTTTTGGTGCTGCCTTATCATACGGACAGAATTATAATGCATTTGTTTGTGAGCATGAATACATTAACATCACTAGTATGTCTCTCTCTGCTTACTCATTCTGTATTTTTTCTCCAGAGTTTAGGCTCCACAGGAGACTTAAGTATTATTATGAACATTTTACATTTTACAGATTTCAGTCTCCAAACATCCGTTACAGTGAATGTCTGCTACTGAGCATGAAGACCAAGCCTTGAAATTTTCTTTTTTTTTTTTTTTTTTAATGACTAGATCTATAAAAAACTGTCCGTCCCTGCATTGGTTGCCTGGTGCTGGCGTGGCCTTGTCTGAAAGTGAGGACTGGAACTGTGTCAGTGGGTAGCTTGTGCCTTGGCTCATAAGTAGCTTAACAACTCCTAACGAGTGGCTATTAGTAGGCAGATTGAGTGATCTGAATAAAATCATGCTGTAAGGTACAATAAAAGCACTTGAAAAATGCAATAGAAGTAGTTAAATAGTATGGCTTTGATATAACTGATGATGTTATTAGTCTTAAAAAGTCTCGCTAAGATGATTTTGGAAAGTGTTAAATACATACATAGAAAAATAAAGGCAGAGCAGAACTCTGCAGTACAAGTTCCAGCTGTTCCTCTTTGTTATGACATGCTTTTTGGCCAGATGGAGATGGTGACCTTACTGTTTGTTAAGTAATACACAGCTCCTTTTTTTTTTTAATGTAGTGTGACTAGTTTTTTTAATGGCATGGATTTTTAGCAGTAATCATTGAAGTGGTGGTGGGTATGATGTGTGTACATGCTGCATAAATATATATGGTCAATTAATTGTGAGTGCAGAATCATTTGTATGGAGAAAGGAAATGTTAAGTAAAATAAAAGTGAATTTATAACTAACATGCTATAAAATTCTGCCTGTTACACTGTCTGTGCAAGGAGGTGTGCAGCTTCTGAATAGTGTAGTAGCTTGATAGTATTTGCTGTCCACAATTGGAAAAGAAAGTGGAAATCCTGTGTTGCTTAGAGTAGTATTTCACATACTCTGAACCCCAGGAGTATGTGAACAACACAGTACAATACTGTGCAATAAATATGAACAATATAAAGATAATTGGAGCAGAGACCTAACTAATAAAAGAGAGAATTTGTAAAATAGGCTCCACAGCAGTCTGAAACTGTATCCATATTCAAAACGGGGGTGGAAAACTTACTGCTGCTCAGTGCTGGGCTTTGCTTGACATTAAAGTTGTCACAGGAAACTCAGGATCTGTTTATAGGGTAGTTTATAGCTTGTATTTCTTTTAAAAGCTGCAGGGGAGAAAAGAGTTAATGTCTTGAACAATTATTTATGGCCTTTTCTTTGTTACTTTCTCACTTCCAGGAAACAAAGCTTTAAACAAAGACAAGCTGTTGAAGGGATGCTCTAGATCCTGGCTAGCAACAAGGGCCTTGCTATTGCTACTTAATAGATTACCTAATTCTAATATCAGAGCATTCTCACTCTCTTCTTTTCACTTCATTATCATGTGTTGAACTTGACAGAGAGTAATTCATCATTGCTGCAGTGGGGTGTGGGGAGCAGCTGCTGTTGTGCAAGGGCTGCACGAGTACCAGCTCCTGTTCTGAAGGGAGCCAGCAGGCAGCAGAGGGGTGTATCTGCAGTGGGATCAGAAACTAAGATTGAGGACTGGTTTCCTTGCTGAGCTGGTACCCTGTGAGTGCTTGTTGGTTGCCAGATTCTCTGCTGTCCCTTTAGCTTGGAGGCTGTCCTCCAGGAATCACGGATTTGCTCTGCCCAACGTGCCTGGCTCTGCCCATCACAGCCTCTGTCACAGGGTTTGGCCAGGGCTGGTAGTGAGCTGCCATCCCTCCTTTCCCCATGTTCCTCTTATTTTCATCTGGAGCCCTGCATAGAGCCACTCTGGTGTGGAAAGCTCTTCTGAGGAACAGACCCAGGCCTCTGCTGTGTAAGAATGGAGGAACTGCTTAGAAATCTCCCTGGGCATCATTTTGTAAGAAAGCAAATGATGCTTTATCTTTACTGCCAGGGTTTAACCTGCAGGGTACTTCTTCCCAACTTTTGCCAGGAAAGGCAAGTTGGACCCTTTTTTCCTCACTGAATGTCCCCGCTGAAGTGAGATCCTGTGCATCTTTCACATGAGCTGTTCTGCTTTCATGTGATGTTAGTTGGAGATCTCCCCCAGGAGATCTGGCTATATTCTGTGTCAGACTGGCACATGGAAAATGTGGGCAAACCACTTCCATGGCTGTATGTGATCACTCATCAAAAGGAAGTCTCTGCAGTATCTGTTAAACTATAGGATTTTCAGCTTAAAGAACTTAGATATAATTTTGTTGAGGAAATTGTTCATCACTTTCACAAATAGCTTTTATTGATACAGCTGTTTTTCTTTAAAGAAAGCACTCTCTGTGCCCTCATTTCCATATTAACAGGATCAAAGAATGCCCTTTGTAGCTTTTGGATGCTGCAGGAATGCTGACATTCTGATAGCAAATAGTCAGACTTGCAGTCATCTTTCCATTTAAAAAGGTGACAATATCTGGAAATGGTTCCAAAGAAAAATCAGTCTTGAAAAAAAAAGGAGTTTTTGCCTTCTGGGCTAGACTATAGTTGTCTTGTGGTGTTGTCTAGCTCCAGCTCATTTATTTCCACTGCTGTTTTGGATATTTTCCAAAATGAGCTTGATTAGAAGAGATCATGGAAATGCCACACTTGGGTATATTTAAGCCATATAAATACATACAAATACAGTGAGGAAACTTGCTCAGTGTTCAGTCCAATTCTCAGATGCTGCCAGGACTAATGAAGGACTTACCATGAAATCCTTTTCAGTCCTGCTTCCTGCTCTCCTAATGCTTATAATTCTGCAAGTTGCAAGCCAGGGACTGTGGGTGAGACCTTATCCTGTTCCCAAAGCCACATGCAAATCTGTTGATTCTTACGGTGTGCTTTGAAGTGGTATCAGGTCCTCTCTAGAAGATCTGTTTGTTTTCCAAAAGGTGCACCTTCTGTACAAGGGCAGTTTTATCCAGTATTCAGGCAAAGGAAAAGGCCTGTTGGGAAATGCATGGAAATGGTTTTTAACACAGCCCAACTTCTTTTTCCTAATCAAAGCCCAAATTCTTAGAGGGGCGCTTTAGGTTACATCACAATGGTACTTTTGGTGCTTCATCAGATAGCAGCAGGTGGAGGAAAAAGGATCTTTTGACAATTTGAAGTGTTTGTCATTCAAATTCTAACAAGCAGAATCACTTGTATTATTATGAAGATTACTGTAATAATAATAGCAATAATTATTATTATTGTTGTTATTATTATGACAAGAGGAAAATATAGTAGTGATCATGCCATGTGAAAATGCTGTTCACAGTGTCTTCTTTGCACTTTAACAATGATGAAATGTATTTAATAAATCCCAGCTCCCTAGCTGGGAAGTGGAAGCATGACATTCTGGAGACTGTGTTCAGGTATTCTGAAGCCATTTAACTTCATTTTGTGGGTTGGTTTCAAAATGGGCAAGCATCCTGAAAATGCTGTGTACTGGGTATGTGGCTTCGTAGTGGGATGTGCTCTTACAAAGTGGCAATGTGCCTTTTTTACATTCTGTTGCTGTAGCTGGCAAACAGTGGCTTACTGTTTAGAAACCCATGATATTGTAATTTCAAGTGTGCAGAGGGAATGTAATCTTTGAAAGACTGGAAGTTTTTTTGAACCTTTAATGGATTTTTTTTTTTAAGAGAGAGAAGACCATGGGCCATGCCTGAAATATGTTGCTGGAAAATTCTCTCTTGAAAACTTTTTCCCACCTTAGCTCCCTGCTCTCCAGAGACATCAATAGAAAAGCCCCCTGAGGCTCTGGCCAGCAACTAAATTTTCATTTTCATTTGTTCTCCTTCAGAGTGTCCTTGGGGCTTCAGGAACCTACAGGATGAGAGAAGAGAGATGTGTCTGATCCGAACTGATAATTCGCATGACATTTTGGGATATGATTCTGCAAGGCTCTGGCAGAAAAAATCTGCCCAAAAAATTGGATCTATACTATCCCATCATCCTTATTGAGTGGTAGAGATTAAAATCTAAGACAATATTTGGTTAACACATTTTGAATTTAAACTCAGGTGTGCCATAAAAAAAGAAAATTGAATCTAAATCCACCAAAGGCAGATTATTAAACCTGGGAAAATGAGGTATTTCTGTGTGTTAAAGCACATACAGAATGGTGCACTATTTAAGTGCCATGCATTTGGTTTCCATGACGTCTTATCCTAGCAACACATTTCCACGTTTTGTTCTTTTCTCTTCTGCCTGCCTTTTGCTGCAGAAGATACAGAATGCAGTGTGTCACTTGAGGTCTCTGGGTGATACTATTGTAGGAGGATTGGATAATTTTAACAACAAAATATGTAGCTAGGATGGTACCTTCCTCTTTGATGTGTAGACTTCTTTAAAGTAAGAGTGCAACAATGTTAAATATATTAAATCTTTAAATATTGCAATTTATCCACTGACCCAGTTTAGTTTATTTTGAGTATCTCTGAAATTTTGTGTGTATCTTACTGATTTTGGGATAAGGTTTCCTATGATCTGATGTTATCAGTCATCACTGACTTTAGAGAGACAAGATTTGCACAGCTTCTGAGGAGGTGAATTTTAGAAGTGGAATTAGAGTTGTATGGTGGCAGCTGTGGATTTTTCTGTGTTTTGACATTGTGTGTGCCACAGGGCTTGAAATGAGATGGCATTATCCTTCCTGTCCTTAGTAATTCCAAGTAAGGATTGCAGAAATACTTAATTTTTCAACACAAATGAGGTGAAATACTTGGTGTTTCATAGCCTGGCTGACCAATTGCTGGGCACTGAAGCTGTGCTGTATAATTGGAGTTTTCTGTAGTCCCTTCTTTCTGCTTTACTGCTGCTGAGACTGCTGCTGGTAATGACTGGGCTCAAATGGGATCTGGCATTCCATGAGCTCTATCCAAAGCCTTTGGAAGTGTTTCTGAATCTTTCCACTGATTTCAATGGCACTTGAAACCAGGACCTGTGTTATTATCTGAAATTTGAAAGCAAGCTTCTAGCCTTAAAGGGTCATGTTTAATTTAAACAAATAATTTAAGTTACCTTGTAGGACAGGGGTCTACTGTGTTCAGGTTGTTGAATCAGTAAGTCATGCATTTTCTATGTGAATAACTGCTCCACACCATGATTCATGGCCCAAGCAATGCTTAGCATTGCAGTTTTGTCTTTAAGCATCATGAATGAGATGGAGAGGTGTAGGTGGTCAGATACTGGAATCATTTACCCAGTGAGGTGGTGGAGTCATCATCCCTTGAAAAATTCAAAAAAAGACTGGATGTGGCACTTGCTGCCATGATCTAGTTGAACAGTTAGCACATTGACTGGACTTGATGATCTTATAGGTCTCTTCCAGTCTTGAACTTCTGTGATTCTGTGATTCTGTGATTCTGTAAATAAAGGTAGTATAGAAAGTAATCTTACCCCTTAAGGAGTTGCAGCTGAGCTAATTATTAGAGATTGGGAACAGGCCTAACTTTTAACAGGCCACAGCTGTAGCCAACAAGAAGAGTGTTATAAAAGAGTGGATGGGTTGGTTGAGGGAACTGGAGTCAGGTGGCTGCTGTGAGAAGAAGGAAGAGTCAGTGCCTGGAGGAGCTGCCTATGAGAAACATCAAGGAGGTGTGAAACTCCAGCAATATGGAACCTTTGCAATGTAATGACAACAGAAATCTTGCAATATAATGACAACAGAGAGGGTATAAAACTGCCTCCATACACTGCAGTAAGATATATGAGACTACCAATTTAAACCCTCTCTTGCAGATGCTTTGCTGGGTCACCTCCATTTCAGTTGAAATTATGTCTGTGAACAAGTAAGAGTTGTAATGGTTGTTAAGATGGTGTGACTGAGGTGAGGCTTGACCTAATGGAATTCCCTCTCTCTCTGTTTTGAATCCAATTTGAGTTTTTCCATAAAATTTTCTGAGGAAAAAGCAAATAAAATGAGCTTTTGAAATTTCCACCCAGGTTATGTTGGCCCCATTGCCTGTATGTTGTGGCATAGCAATGTTCTGTAACTGCTTTGCATTTAGGATTTAGATGTAACCAGTGAAGTTTTACTTGAGGTTCTGGTCATCCAAGCTCAACCAGGGAGTCCAGGGCTTTTGCTTTTAACTTCTGGGAACTCTCCAGACTCTACCCAAGTTCAAAAACATGCGGCATCTCAAGTAAAATTCCAACGCTGATATAATATTTTAGTGCCTTAGCAGTGACAGTGTTTTATATATAAAATAAAACCTGTTAAAGTTTATTTGTGTTATAAAATGCCCTGTAATGTATTTTGAGATTGCTGTGTGGATTATGCTATGCAGCAAGGAAGGTTTGTTGACAGTTTGATTAACCTGTACCAATAGATTTCTAGTTCTTTATTTTCTGTGAATGCATAATAACATACCAGCTAGTTTTAGTTCCAAGAAATATCATTAAATCAATATAGATCAAAATTGAGCTAGAGTGTGTAATGGCTTAGTAAGCTGGGAATTTTTCACTAATTCATTTTTTAATAGGAGTTCTATCAAAAAAGACTTTTCATCTCATCCATCATCAGTTTACATATGCACAGAAATAAATGGTGATTTGGATATATGCTAGTATGAATAACATGGAGTATGCCTAGCCAGATTTCATCTGTTTTCACTTCC
Source organism: Ammospiza caudacuta (assembly GCF_027887145.1). NCBI lineage: Eukaryota > Metazoa > Chordata > Aves > Passeriformes > Passerellidae > Ammospiza > Ammospiza caudacuta. The sequence goes on along the minus strand of NC_080593.1, from coordinate 11,087,883 downwards.
ATCTCTTTAATAAACAAAATGTATAAGTTATCAGGCTTTAAAATCTGGCATTGAGCCACAGCATTTTAATATGGGGACAGAGATTTGCACTGCCCGTGTCACTGCTAGCAAAGTGCTGAGTGAAACTTAGAGGATGAGGAACTGTAGGTGAGAGTTGCCAGTGCTGGCAGGTGGGGAACAGTGGCCATGGAAAGAACCCTGGGAGGGTGGGAGCAGGGAGAGCCCAGCACAGGCTGCAGTTCAGTGGTGGTCCAGGTTTCTGCAGTGGTTCCTGCTCCTTCCTTTTCCCAGGTGTGCCATCCCTGCCTCTCTGAGCCAGGGGGTTGATCTGGCTCAAGAACTGCAGAATTGTTGTGTGGTTGGTTCAGTTATGACACAGTCAGTGTCATGGCTCTGCAGAATGTGTCAGTGCAGCACAGGCAGAGCAGGAGCTGTAGGAATGGCAGAGGTTAAATCTTGTTTGACCATGAGGCCCTTGTTAAACCATGGCAAGTACAAAGCCAGAAGCTGCTGGTGAAACAGGAGACAGGCTAACAGCAAGAGGAGGAAGAAGGGAGGAGAAATGGGAGCCTGTGGGGAATGGAAATTCAAGAGAGATGTGAGAAGGGTGGTTGGCATCTGGAGGAGGTAAATGGGATGGTAGGTTCAGAGTGTGAGGTTAATACATGTAGTCAGTTGTAAGTGGATAGTGAAAGACTTTCCTCCATCTTCTATCATGTACTTGCCTGTGTCCTACTCTGATTGAAATGGAAGTGTGACAATCACAGAGACATCTTTTGTATATGTGAAAGTATCTACAGGAGGTGCAAAAGCATTTCACCTCACTTTCAGGAGGCTTTGTTTTGATTCTGGAATTAAGAAAACCCTACAGCACACAAGTGGATGTTGATTGGTGGGTTTGGCCTTCAGTGAAGTGCACATACATTGATCTGATCTTTACCTTCCAACATGCAAAGGTATTCTAAAGTAAATATCATCTATTTCTGAACACTGTTCCACTTCTTGTTGGGACCACAGTCCTTTAAAAGACTGTTTTATTTGTCTTTATTTCATATTATTTACAGACATGTTATCAACATAATTTACAATCTCCAGCTCTGTGTTCTCTTGAATTTTTGCATTACCTTATTACTCCATGGAAGAGCACAAGGTGAAATAGAATATGTATTATTTAATATTCTATGTCTCTTACTAACAGTGGTTAAGAGTTGTTGAGGTGAATGAGTTAACTCCTGAGACACATTTAGCAGTTACTTTGTAAGATGGGTGTCACAAGTGCTCATTTTCTCCATCCCTTGCTGTACTGGGCTTTTGTTTCTCTGGAGATGCATTTCAGTGGGTGTGGAGAGATCTGAATTCGTGCACATGCACTTTGTACCACATTCCTGCCTTAATTTAGAACCTCTTGGAGACCAGCTGCAGCCTTACTTAAAAAGAGGAGAGGGTGGGTGGTTAGGGATGGAGGTGTCCTGCAGAGTAGGAACAGTCAGTTACAGTTGTGAATGGAGGTGCTTTTTATCTTGTCTTGAAACTGTGTGGTGTACATCTTAATTTTTCAAATTCATCTCTAGAGCTACCATTTCTACAAAATTATAGCAAGCAAGAAACCTCTGATGAGATAAAATAGGGAGAGATGGGTGCCAGTCAGAAGATTTATTAGAATTTTACAACTATCTATTGAGGTAGAGGTAGAAGTGGTTGTTAAAATGGCAGATGTTAAGTGCAATGTTTGGCTGCTGATTCTTTTAGAACTGCCCTGCCACTGTTTGATACAAAGAAACCTTTTCTGTAGTGTAATTATTACAAAGAAACAGAACTTGTAGGTTGTACCACTGGTGCACTTTCCTTCAGGAAAACAGCAGAGGGTTTAATGAGATAGTGCTGGGAATTTGCTCATCTTTTGATAACAACCTTTTAGTCAAAACATGATAAGCATGTAAGGGCAGGGCAGAGAGGTCACTGTGTTTGCCAGTTTGTTTCTGAACAAGCTTGTCGATTGAGGTAAGGATGAGCCTGGAGCCCATGACTTCACCTCCTGCTTTTACCCTCAGAGTCCTCTCCCTGGCTGCCTGCATTGTGTGAAACCATCCTGATTTGTTTAGAACTGTTCATTGTTGCTGTAGTTTATTTTCTTTTTGCCTTCTCCAGCGTTATCTCCTGGTGTGTGACTAACCAGTTCAAACAAAACACTGCAGAAATCCTTCTCCCAGCAAGAAGGAAATAGAGTCAGCTTTTAGTACCAAATTTAAGGTTTATTTCCACAGAGTTGGAATTGATTTTTTTGGACTCATCCTCAGTGGCTTTAAACTTCTTCACAGGCACAGTCTCCTATGGAGATGGGGAGGCCTCTCCCTGCCTGGGCAGAGCTGTCCTCTGCAGGAGCTCCTGGCTGACCCAGCCGGGGCTGGAGCCCCCTCTGCCCTCCCTGCTGCCAAAACTCTGCAGTTGTCAGCCAGGATCCTGCCACCCTGCAATCTGAAACAGTCTGCTGTCCCTGAAGACTGCCCTAGTGCCAAGCATATCTTCAGGCAGGGATCAAAATTACAGGTCTCTGCATTTGTGCAGCTAAGGCTGCAATCTGGTAATTAAAAGTGATTTTCCTTTCTTAAGTAATGTGCTTACTTTGCACCTGTCCTCATCCTCAGCCTTGCAGACTGGGAGAGGGTTCTGTTAAGAACGAGGGAAGATGAAGGTTTCTAAAGTGCAATAGATAGTTGTGTTAGAGGAAGCTGATTAGCTGTTGTGTGAGGTGTCAACGAGGTTAAAATTACAGGATTTCAGATACACTTGTCAGGTTCCATACTGTGCTTCAGCTGTAAGCTCCAGCAGTGCCTTTCCATAACTTAAACCACTTCATTCAGGTGCCTAAAACCAACAGTGTAGTGTGTATTCTGTGTAGTACTTAAACCTTCAGCATTGGTGTTCTTGTGAGCATGGCATAACTAAAGGAATATTTGTTTTATCTGAAGTAAGAAAATGCCATGAAATGTAATTTTGAAGCTGCCACTTCCCATAAAAATTGATTGGCATTTTGCAGTAGTCAGACTTGAAGGGCCAGATTGTGGCTACTGTGTGTAAAAGGAGGTGGGGCAGGAGATTAATCCTCTCTGGGTGCCCCGCAAAGAGCTAGGCACATTCAGACTGTAATAATGCATTTTTGTTAAACTGGGAATCCATTAACTTGTAAACTCCAGTAAGCTCCTGTGGCCAAGGTCTTATACCTTCTCTTTCACTTTTTCAGCTTTTCTCTTGACTCTGCCAAGCTCATTTTAAATTCTGTATTTCCTTTATTCTTTTGGTTCCATTTTAGATAGCTTTGTTTAAGTGATAACTTGGTTATTTGGTCTGTTTAGTCTTAAATTGTGTCCTTTGGGCTGCTTTTGCCAGGTTTTGTTTTTTAGTTTGTGGCTTATTGTTCCTTAATTAGAACCTCATTTAATTTTTAAGGCTGGTGAGTAAATAGGTGCTTTTTTCAAGAAAAGACCAAGAACAGTATTTGCATTCATGTAACAATTTCCATCCTAATTCCCAAGCTGCAAGCCCTATGGCTTTTCTGAATTGCAGCCACCTCAGAGGACTGTAGCAGCCAAGTAAAACGAGGCAGGAATCTGTTTTTTTTCCAAAAAGCCCCAAGCTATCTTCTTTGTCCAAGGCAGGCACAGAGGGTATGGATATTTAAGGTCTCATCTGAAGGATGCTAATGAGCAGACTGCTATGAGTTAGAGGTAATTAAAACCACATATTGAGATAATCGGCCAATTCAATTCTTGCTTTATTGCAGTCTGTTTTCTAATCCAAGGGACTTGTTTTTCACAGTGTTAAATTTTCTATACACTGACCAATACACAGAAAAGGTAGCTCCAGGTGTGCTGCTTGTGCCAGCAGAAAAGAAATGTGTTTGTGAGCATGAATGATGGATATGCCAGTGTTTGCAGGGTGCATTTTTGTGGAGCCATGAATGGACAAACAGGGAACATGTGAAAATCTGCTCTCAGCTATTTTGTTCCTCATGGAATACAGAGCAGAGCTGAGCCTGTAGAGTCTTTGGTCACTTAGAAATGCTCATGGGCAGGATTTTTTATACTGAAAAATGTAATACCATCTTGTATTTCTTATGCCTGAGCAAGTGAGTCATTTCCAGGGGCTGGTAGTGGTTGGTGTAGTTTAGTCCTTGGGAGGTGGGCTGGTAACAACCACCTTTTCCAACAATGGGGCTGTGTAAAACAGTTCCTGTAACGTGCACAATGCTGTGTCTGTTGTAGTTTAATGTTTCTCATGGTTCCTGAGGACATTTACATAGGCAATGTAGGGTGGACTGATAATGATTTTCGTCTCTGAAAAATCTAGCCATTTTTCTTTCATTTTTTTCTCTGAGTTTGTGCTGTTGACTGTCCCATCCTTCTGCACTGTACAAATGTCATGGACTGTGGTCTCCCCTTGCTGGGAAGGGCTTTTGGAGCAGCAGCTGCAGCTTAAGGCTCCCCTGTAGCCCAAGTGTGGCACCAGGGCTTGGCCACACACTGTCCCCTCTGAAGTGGAGCTGCCCCAGCTGCATCAGAGCTGAGGGGGCATTTTCCAGCTCTGACAACAACTACTGCCAGGAGGAGACCTTAACAGGGTTTTATTGCACTCCTATTTTTGAAGCTCCTTCTGTTATTTCATTCACTACAGATGACATGGTTCAAATGCTAGTCCAAGCTTCATTTGTATTTACCTCATGAATGAAGCCCCTTTTGCTTTATCTGAACTGCTTTAATAAATAGCTGCTTTTAGGAAAGCTGCGCTTTAGGTCTGAGAGGAATTAACCCAGAAGCAAGAACAGGAGCAATAATTGATGCCACTGTGAAAGGCTTAGCCTGATGTGGGTAGCACTTCAGGGTACCCTCTTCCAGGACTGGGAAATGAAGGTGAAGTGAGCTAGAACAGTAGGATTTCAGTTTTCTGAATAATGAAAGATAATGTGACGGCCACACACAAAGGATTAATTTTTTGCCCAGTAAATTTAATTAATAACTTGCAGGAAGTCAATTTCTGCCTTCAGTCAAATGGATGAAGGACAGATGATCAATTTTCCATCTGCATTTGGTTTATGGCAGTTTAGGACTTCAGGGGTCCTTTTTATTCTCAGTGCTCACTACATTTGGAGGCATTTCCTTCTCTATATATGTGTTTGAGTCAGAGCAGGGCAACAGGTGAAACTGATTTTGTTAAATCTTTGTTCATTATTCTCAAATAGTACCATGCCAAAGTGTCTATATAAAAGCAATTATCATAACCTGTCTTTCTAAATCTGTATGCCACAGCTAATATTTTGGCTTCTTTCCCTCTGATGCTGTCACACTCTGGTGCATTCTGTTTTTGCCTTGTAACACTTCATCCCAGAAGAAAACTCTGGAGAGTATTTTGGGATTTTCTTACATCTTGCAGCAACTTCCCACCCCAATAATGGATTAAATCTATTTAACTGGGTTAATTGGTGTTAGTGAGAAAAGAAATCTGTTCTGGCAAAGGGATTGGATTGCAAACTGAAGTGACCTGTGTTACCTAGAGATCTTAAACCTCAGATAACATGGTGCTAGGGACTTTGGGTATTATTGTAACAGGTCTCCTTAACAAGAAGGGATTTTCTGTGCCTGGGGACTTAGTCTAGGAGGTAGAAAGCCTCAGGCTGAGTTTCTGCTGCACACAGCTCTGGCACCAGTTCCTGGCATGCAGAATGGCAATGAGGGACCTCCCTGGCCCTCAGCAGCATTGCCAGGTGTTTGCAATATTGGTGTGATTTGTGCATTGATAAGAGATGAAGATCTCTTTATATGAGGCTTTTGGATAGGAAATGGATCAGTGACTCATTGAAAGCATAGGATTATCTTCTCTTTATTGTAGAGCTTAACTTTCTTCTTAACTCTTCACAAATCTCAGCTTTGATACATCTTTGTACTGTAAGGAGAAATCAGGCATTTGAATTACTGCTCTTTCTATGATTCCTTTTCTTATTTTTGAACTGAAATTGGGTTACTATTTACTGTTTAGCATTTCCTACAGAGATAACTGATAATATTTAATATTGACTTATTGTCTGGGAGTCATGTTGTAATGCTTAAAAGTATTTAACTAGTGAAGTTGTCCTTAGGGTTGAGCTTTATTTTCCCACCTTGCTGCTTTCACAAAATAAGCAAAGGGCACAATGTGACTTCTCTTCCATAAAAAGGCTGCTCCCCATAAATACGATGAGTGAGACTGGCACTATTGTAGTTAATTGGAGACTTTCTGTAAGAATCCTCTGCCTTGTGTTTAGGAAGCCCATTGAATTCACCATTGCCTCATCTTGGTGGCTTTGAGTTCATGTGTAGTGTCATGGTGGGTTATTAATGAAACTTACCTTCTTCAATAAGTTCAGTAAGTTTTAATTACAGAGACTAGGACCTTGAAGGTACTGCCCTGTAGCTTGTTTATTTTTGCTTATTTCTGATGGCTGTGAAAGCATACTCAGTTCATTTAGGCACAGTACCTTTTGTGACTAAACTAAGAAATCAATCAAGATTCTTTAATTATTTCCTCTGTACATTGCATAGTGATGAATTAATTTACTATGCAATTCCTTATAGCATGAGGTGTTGTAGTTAGGAAAAATTAAGTTCATTATTTATGAACAGGCATTGAGGCCATTACCAAGTGCTTGCAGATTCTTGGTTACAGGCTTTCTAAAAGGATAATACAATTCTGTGAAGGTTCCAAATAAAACTTTCAGGGATTATTCTGTAAAAAGTCCTTAGCCCAATGAGGTGTGAAAATTCCTTCAGTTTGTTATTTTAATTAGTCATTAAGTGCACGATACTTTTTTTTCCCTTGATTTCTTTTTCTGTGGAAAATGCACATGGCTCCTACTTAAAATAACTTCAGAGTGACAAAATGCCCTGTGTCTTAGGAACTCTCAGGAGATCAAAACAGATAGGCAGAATAAACTCTTGGATTTCTCTTGATGTGATTTACTGAAGCTATCATTTCTTTCTGAGCGTGACATCCTCATGGAATGTGGAGCATAAAATAGGGCTCACATATTTCATAAAAGCATTGTGTTTCTAGAAAGGTTATGTGGATAGTCTTCATTACGTGTTCTCAGTTCTTGCCTGAGCCATAGAATTCCTGTAGGAGCAGAGCTTGTTCTGTTTGTAGTGTTTGTTTCATTTGCCAGCTCAGTGTAATACTGTGAGTAGAAATTCTAGCAATGGCCACAGTATTCAGATGCTGTGGAGGTGTAGATTTGGTAACTATTTCATTGGTGAGGTATTAGTGATACTTTCTGGAGTTGGTGGTGAAATGCTCTAAGAGATGTTTATTCAGGATCATGGTGCAGTATGAAACTCATTATGGAAATTTTAAATTGAAGCTTTGCCTGTCAGGCTGGGAGGATTTCTGTCCATAGGTGCTCATATGTTCATGTCCAGATGTTCTAAGTGAAGGCAAAGTTATTGAAGTGATTGTGGCCAACATCAACAGTATATTTCTTTGTCAAGCTGTTAGGAACTGTATCATTATGTGTGTTACTGTCATAAATCTTTTCAGCTAGAGAAATTAAAAGCCTGAAAAAGCAGTTTTTATCATCAAAGTAGCTGGATTGGGTGGAACCAATGTGCTTGGTTCAGTTGTTGCTTTGCCTACCCTGCAGGTGCAGTAAGATACTTACAATTGCTCTAAATCAAACACCAGTCACAACCATTTGAGCATTTTTAATTAGTGCCCTTAGAAAACTGTCTGTATTAGTCCAGAAAAAGTGTTAAAATTGTCAGCAGCTATGCTCTGTGCTTGGTAGCGAAAGAGGAATCCCACATTATGACTTTGTAGCAAAAACACCCTGATGGAGGCATGGTCATTTCCACTGCTAGAAGAGCTGCTGTGGTTCAGGTTCAGACTCCTCTTGCAGTGGCAAAGAGCCACACTCAAACCAGGCTTATGAAGGATTGGAAGCTCCTTTGGGCTTCCTTGACAGAGCACTGATTGATGTTGTGTATTGTTTCTTCCATAAAACTCAGTAAGGTGACAATGTTTCATTCTCTTCCCCATTTCATTAGTGTTAGGACCAGAACTGGAAGCAGTCCTGAAGGCAAATTGGAAGAGGAAACCTGGCAGTCTTTTTTTTTTTAAGTAAAATTGATTTCTGTAGAGAACTGGTTGTAATGTGTCTTCACCCTTTTTTTTAATGAACCTGGTGATTAATTATATTCCACTGTTTAAGTAATATCTTCCCTGTTTCATATTTTCTTTCTTTTCAAAAATAAAAAGTCTGTATTTTCCTCTTCCTACACCTACATTTGAAGAATATTTTGGCAGGATATCTGAATCTGAAATGTGAAGCAAGTTTTCTGGACTATGTGGCTGGCTAATATCAATCCAAATTGGTTACCTAACAAGGAAAAGCATCAGAAGATTTTTGTTGAAGGGTCTACTGAAAGAACAGCATCATCCTAAAGCTCAGCAATGTCAGCCTAAATTAATCTTGCAGCACATCTGTTCTGTGCACTATCTTGGAGTATTTAGCTCATGATCAGAGAGAAATGTTTTAAGTTTTTGATTTCCTCTCTTGTTTGTTTTCCGTGTGTACTTGACACCGTATTAGTTTTAATTTTATGAATGGCTTGGAAGGGCAGGCCTCATTGATTTTCTGTGGTGGTGGAGCTCATAAAGCTTTGGTTCCTTCTGGAGCTGTTCCTGTTGGTGGGGTGTCCCCAGCACTTCCCTGGCACGGCTCTGCCCTGTGCTGGGAGGAGAGAGGCTGCTCTGCTCTGTGCCCTCCAAGGCACGGCAGGGGACCAGGCTGCAGCTCTGGCAGCTTGCTGTGCTGGGTTCTGCCCTTCAAAGGGTGCTGTGCTGCTTCTCTGCTCTCTGCTGAGATGCCCCCCACACAGTGAAGGAATCAGCATGGTGATAATTACGTTGGATTGTGGCTCAGTATTCCTCTCAGCTGAGGAGGATCACCAGCTGCTCCTGCAGAACCAGCTGTAAGGTGATTCCCAACATAACACAGGATTTTTTCCTGTGTTAGAGGCTCTATTATTTTGGAGTGAGGGAGTTTCACCCCAACTAAAAGTTTCTTAAGGAAGGAACGTTTGTCTCAGGTTGACAGACTGTACCAGGACACTCACCTCCAAGCCTTCAGTACAAGTCCTTGGGAAGCCCAGCATGGGGTGAATCCCAGGTTCTTCTTCTCTCCGCTTCATCTGGCATGTGGCAGGGAGAAGGTGGCCTTTTGCCACAGAAAGCAAGCAGCTCCCCAAATTTGTGGAAATCCAGTACCTTCCCATCTTAGGTGCTACTCCATAGACTTAATTATGTTAATTTTTTGGTATCTTCCTTCCTAGTGTATGGTGCTTTTGTCTTGAAAGTGATGCTGATTTATCTGTCTGTTAGAAAATCTTCTTGTGTTTCCCACTCTAGAGGAAGGAGACACAGATTCTAATCTTCCATCTTTAATCTACCAGCCTAGGAATGCATCTCCATTTGTTTCTTAAATACAAACAAATAATTATTAATGTGTTTCTCTAAAGCTAGCGGCTTCAAGGTATTTCCATCCACTGGCTAACATAAAACCTGTTATGCACTTATGATTAACAGTGATGAACAGTCTGAAATGTAAGCTCTTCCACATTATTAACTCTGTATATTAAATATTTCATGTCATGTTTACCATGAAAAACTTATTTGAAAAAGCTCTGGTTGAGACCCTTTAAGGCATTTCTAATAGCTGTTCATGTCAGCACTAACATATGCATATGTGCTAAATATAGAATGCAAATTACCTGTTCCGTGCTGCAATCATATTTCTAGTTATTGTATTCTTAGAGCTTCATTTTTTGTGGTTTCTAGGCAATCAAGCACAGCAAAATGGGAGTTAGGACTTGGAAGAAAAAGTGGCTTTCAGTGCTACTTTTTTATACAGTTATGTTTGCTTGTTATTTTGTGTCTGCAAAGAGTCAGATGCAAACCTACCCTTTTTAGTTTGGTTTGTTTGCATTTGTGGTTCCTGTTAGACGTAAGGAAAAGGGAAGGGCCGTGTAACAGCAGTGCAGGTTTCAATGCGTGACTCAAGCAAGTGTGCCAGCCCAGAGAAGCCAGTTGCTTCTAAGAAATGCAAATCCCATGTAAAATGGGAAGGAATAGAAATGTACCATTGGAAAATGTGGTATTTTAAAATTAAAATGTGATTAGAGACAGTGTGAAATTGTGTTAACGTTGACAACTGTGGGTCTGTTCTCAGGAACAGTCCCTGCAGCTTGGAGGGCTGAGCGTTTTCAGCTGCTGGTTCCTCGCTCAGGGCTCGCTGCTGCACATGGCTGTGGCTTTCCTAGCCAAGTGGCAAAGCTGTGAGGCTTCCAGTGCTTATTCCTCCTGCTTTGTTTCCTGCACAAGCCATTCTTCTTTCACAGGCCTGTTGTACCCATTTGGCTGGCACTGTTGGACCCAGTTGGCTCCAGCCACGGAATTTCCTACGGATACCTTGGATTGGTAATGCATTGTAGCAAGTGGACAGGCAGTGTTTGAGGTGCAGGGCTAAGGCAAGGCTGCCCTTTTCTGAGCTCTGAACTGCTTTTCTCTGACCCTGCACTGCAGGAGACTTGTGCTTTTAGCAAACTGGAAGGACTCCCACTGGAATGAGTGTGTCTGGACCAGCCATGCCTGGGACACTGGGACTGTCCACACTTGGGTTAAAAGATAGCCAGGTAAACAAAGGTCAGTCTGTGGTTTAAGCAGAGACAAATACCCATTTATATCAAGGGTTGGAGTTGCCTACCTGGTTTACTGCTTTTGTTTTCAGGTAGAGATGAAAAATGTTGCAGTGTGCAGTAATCCAGCCACTTGATTCCTGACAGTGTCAAGCAGTTATGAGTTTGATTTTGCATGTGATAGACTCAACACATTTTACTGAGTGAGCTGCTGATGAAAACATGCACTTCTCCCCTTTTTAATGTCCTTGAAGTAACCTCTGTGCTTGAGGTTTTTTGCTCACTTTTTTATTCTGATCTGAATAAAATAGAATATAACTAATATTAGTGTTTCCTTACTGCTCTAATTGTGACCTTCTTGGCACCATCTCATAAAATGAACACTTACCCATTTGTAATGTGTAAACAACAAAGTTTGTGGCTTTAGTCTTGAAATAAAGTTGTCATATTTAAGATTCATGATGGGGTTTTGTATTTTTTTTTCATTTTGCATAATTTTCCAAGCCTTATAATTAACCTTTTCATTTAGCTGAAATAAGTCATTTAAGTAGGTATATTGTTGCAATCATCTAATGTGTGTTTATTATATGTAAAAATTAAATATAGAAGTTATGGTGTGTCTTTAAGTTCTTCTTACTATTTTCTTTTCCTCTGACATAAATTATTCTTGTTGCAGGCTGAAAGTGTTTGTACTTAACAGCAATGACAAGGAAAATGAAAAGTTTTCTGCATTTATTTCTGACTTCTTTTTCCACTTTAGCAATTTATAATGGCAGTGGGTATTTTACTAAATGGAAAAAGTGTTCTGGAAGAGATAATGACTTAGTTCTATATGAAGATTCACACTTTGTTTCTACTGCTCAGCATTATGGGTTGATTTTTTTGTGATGAATACATACATTTATGCAAGACAACCAAACCTTAATTTGATGGTAGCATTTGTCCAAAGCCTGGTTGTTGCTTCTTGAAGAGTATTCCTTTAGCTACAACTTTTGTTATCCACTGTGGTTGTTAATTTCTTAAATTTCATTTTCTTGTGTGCTTCCAATACTGATAGAAAAAAAAAAAAAATCAGGCAGTCCCTGCTACCATGCACTGTGCTGGAAGCAGGTGGAAGACAGATGGAGGTTACTGGGGAGTCCCAGTGTGCAGCAATTTACTTCTATACAGCTCCAACAGAACACAAGCCTTGCTTATAAGTGCTGTTAAATCCCAGTATCTTTAAAACAGTCAAAAAAGCTCTTGCCTGGCCCTCGAATTGCTGAAAGAGTACATTGTGAGGTAATTTGCTATAAAGATCTCTTGAAATAATTTCATTGTATTCACTGTTGGTTGCTCTTTCTAAACCAATCCTATTATCAGGATGTGAATTTGATGGATGTACAAGGCTCAAATTAGGTTCAGGATTGAATTTTTTCTTTTCACTCCATGCTTTAGCTACTCAGTCAATGCTTTATCAATCATGGTTTTATGAAAGTGAAAATTACTTCTTTCTTGTTTTTCTTTAAGGGTATTATTCTTTTACTACCTGACCAGTCCTTAGCTTGCCACATCACCCCTTAATACTAATTTCCCTTTTAGATGTATCCAGTCAAGTCACCATTTTAGATTCACAAATAGCTCTCTGTTAACTTCTGCTAAATCTATTGCATAATCTTCTGTGTAATACAGTGGTATTGATCACTAAAAAGATTAAGTAGATCTTTTTCTGACACTTCCAAAAATTATTTGGTCAAGTTAGTGAGACTGAAACTCTAGTACAATTTGTCATCTAAAATGACAAAAAATCATTCAGAGTTAAGGATGTAACATCCCTGGATGTGTTTTATGAGATGCTTTTAATCACTGGCTGTGCCAGTGGCTTCCTATGGGTCAGCAGTGATTTCATTTCATGATGGGTTTTACCTCTTAAAAAAAAAACCCAAAAAACTGGTTGCCAATCTGCATTATCCTTCTTGCTTTAGAAAGTGGTGATTCATATTATCCACTCCTAAGATACCTCTTAGGATTTGCTGTGGCTGTGGGAGGAGTTCAGCTGAGAGAGTCCTTCAGACAGGAGCTGCCAAAGCTTGCTACTTTAATCATTATTCCTAGTGCAAGTTACAGGCTTAGGCCTATTATTAGCTAGCATACAAAAAAACCCCCAAAATATATAGTTTGACAACCAACTCCTACAAATTACCCATTATCCATTTCTTTAAAAACTGTGAGCACTTCTGTATTCAGGCCAGTTTCATGCTTGCTCTTAGTCACTGTCATGGGGCTCTGTGTTAGTTTGACTGGAGCTGGCAGATGCAGGGTGTGCTGCTGAACGTGCTGGCCAGACCCTCATCCAAGGTTAGTTTGCAAAGAAATAATACAGGATTTGTTTTCAGAGAAGCAGACTTTGGGTTCAAGTGTTTTCCTTTCCTTGCATTCATCCAATGGCCAGCTGCACGAGCATCTCTCCAATTTTAGGGCTGTAATTCTGTTTGGATCTCCAGGTTTAAACCTGAACTTCCAAGTAGAAATGCCTGACTGAGATTTCAAAGCCTACTAAAGAACAGGAGTAATTTTTTTTTTTTTTTTTTTTTTTTTCTATTCTTAAGTAGAGCTATTCTGTCAGAAGTTCGTGTGTGGTATCGGGCGGCTGTTTTATTCAGCAAGTCCTTATCTGACAGAACTGAATGGAGTCTGGGGACAAAGAGGGTTACTTTCCTCTGTCCAAGGAAAGTGAAGGAATACTTTCAAGGGTTTCTTCTTTTGTTTTCCTTCATAATGGTATAAAGGCTTTCTTTTACAACCCATGGATTGAGTTCAAGGCTGCTCAATAGCATGTCTGGCTCTGGCCTTTCATGTTTTTGAACACAGATCCACAAAGGAAACGAGAAGGGAGGAAGGGATGCTTCCTTCTGCAAGTTAGTCCAAACCCAAGAGCTGGAAGCTTGGAATTCAGCAGGCTGAGTGAGAGACTCTGGGTCACGAGGTTGGGACAGGGCCATGCTGGGACAGGTCACAGTGACAGGGGCTGTGAGTCTGTGGTACTGCTGAAGGGCCAGGTCTCCTTCCATGTAAAGCTCTCCTAGAAGATCCCCTTTGGGGTCATGGCTGTTCTTTATCAGCAGAGGCTGGCTGGCTGTGCCTGACATCTGAATGGCAGCATTCAGACCCTGAGCTACATTACTCCACACAGGGAGCACAAGGTTGGAGCCACTGGAGGAGATTCCTGTTTACACAGCAGACACCAACTGAAAAATAAGTGGAAAAAACCCCCCAGTGAATAGTGGAGTGTGTCAGGGAAGGTTCCTTTCTTCAGTTCTTCTTCAGTTTCCCATGTTGGAGAAAGGAAAGATGTGAACCAAGCTCGCTGTACTGGGAGCAGCTGCGTGGTGCATGACTGAGCTGCTCAGAGGTAAGAAAAGAGTGGGCAGAGCCTTTAGCAAGGGTTGAAAGGTATAACAGGTCCTGGTAGCACTTACCTGCTTGAAAGGAGAAGATTAGGTCCTGACATTGACCCAGTGCTGGACCATTGGAAACACTGAACTCATTTTGATAGTGCTGATGTCACCTGCTTCAAGAGGGAACTTCTGTCTTCCTTTCTAAGACAGAGTTGCCATTTATTTCAAGTGCTGACTGTAATGGCTGAGAAAGCCATTGAAAATTTGTGCCTAGCAGAGCAAATAATTGCATAAGGATCAAGCCTGTAATCACTCTGAATAAAAACTGGAACATTTGAATTTGAAAACACAGAGTTCTGCTTGTAAAATCTCTCCTTACTTTGTGATCATTGCCATTACCATTGGATTATAAAGACTGTAACATTGCTCTCTGATGATTTTTTGTTCCCTTCCTTGCTGCAGAGGTAATTGGTAGAACCACATAATGCAAGGAGCAAGAACTGACCAGCAAAAGCCCCTTTTCAACATGTGTTCCTGATGGAAAATAACGGTGTCCAGAAGCAGGATAGGATGATTTCTAGAGGTCAGCTTCATTTTTCTGGGGATTTGAACCAAATTAATTAAAGCTGGCTCATTCCAGGTGTCACCATAAGGGTTGTAAAGGGTGGAGAATCCTAATGTGTTTAACCATGTAAAGGAACTAAGCTTTTATTTCTTCCCTGATTAAAAGGCTTTGAGCTTGTGATTTTGGTGTTGACTTTTTTTTTTTTTTTTTTTTAAGCAGAACAGCTAGAGTAGACTGGAAGGAAAATTGAAATGTGAAGTCATGGCTGATGCACATATTCCAGTCTCCGTCCCAGGCTTTGCCAAGCAGCAGTTGGGTTGCATGCTCACTCTCTGTGGCAGGTATTACAGTTAGACCTTAGAGTGCCTTTGGATACAGCAAAGTGAGTTACATGAAGACTTGCAAAACCAAACCTTTGAATGTATTTAGTTGGAGAGCAGTAATGAGGTGAGGAAGGATAAACAGTAGTGCAGACAGTGCCTGTTTGTTCCAAATAATTGAAGAGCCATAGTGGGAAGCAATCAGCTGGTCTCTTGGAGACTACTTAACACCCAATGCACTGTGCTGGTTCCTTTCCCATGCAATCCCCAAATGTTGTTCTTAGTCCTGGCCTTTGTGTGGGAAGTAGTATCTGTTGAAGTAATTTTGTAAAAAAAAAATAAAAATCTGTTGAACTGGGTCAGAATTACAAATAATTTTTTATAATCCATTTACTCCTGATTTATTACTTTGTGAAGCAAAAAAGTAACCCAACACATCATGTCCCCGAGAGATTTGTCATTAAAACCTGAGTAAACTGTTAAATTTTGAAGCAATTGAGATTTTTTTTCCCAATTACATTACTGGCCCTAATAGAAAAAATAAAAGCTGAAATAATAGCATTGAGGCATTTTGTTGAAGAGGAATCATACTCTGGTCTGTGTTGCAACATGAACTGCTGGTGCTTTACATTGTATTTGGGGAGGAACTGGGGTTGGATTATAGCTTTAAACTGAGTGATGGAGTCTTGGGCTCTCTTGGAATGGCTGTCACCAACTATGACATTGTGTCCCATTTAAATTTCACTGAAAAACTGGTTGTGGATGTGAAATGAATCTTTCAGTTTGACCTCCTTTTATGATCTTGATCTTTGGGAGACTCAGAGAAAACCTGAAAGTGAGACTATAAACTAGAGCGAGCCTTGCTAATGAGACCTGGTTACTTACATTTGCTTGTATGCCTTCAGTGGTGAGGTGAAATTTACTTAAACTCTGAATTCTCTTCCCATGTGAAGGACTTTCATTTTATCTTTTGTATCCAAGGTCACAGCATGGATTACAGCTTGACATTTTTATTAGTTTGTAAAATACTCTGTTTTAATTTCTGGTATTATCCTAGTTTGTCTTCACTTGCTTTTAAAGGCTCAGTTGACAAGCAAAGTAGGGTGACAGTCTCTAGGAATTACCATGTTTTGTTTAATGCAAAGAAGCTCCAGTGCATTTCACTTTCACAGTTAGTGAAAATCTTCCCTTTTTTTGTGTTCACACTGGGTACAGGTCAGGAAATACGCTTTGGACACTTCCAGACTGGGGGTATTCTTCCCACCTGATTTGAAGAGTGGTGTATCTTATTCACAAAGCCCTATGCCATTAAAGGATCACACTCGATATTGTTCACTCATATAACTTACATGTCATCAATTGTTTTGCAGCCTCAAGGCCATTTTATACATGGTTGGGCAGTTAAATGTTTAAAATGATTTTGGGAAGGGCCAGGAGCTATAAGAGTCATTGGATTCCTTACTATTGTGTTTGAAATGTTTCAAGCAGCACTTGTGTCCTGTGCATCTGAGGAATGTGGGTAGGTCAGCTCATCCAGCTAAGGGTGGAGGGGCACTTTTGCAGTTCCTCTGTGACAAGACCTCATTAACAACACTCGGTTCAGCCTTGGTTAAGCCTGCTGGCAAATGTGCCATCTGCTTGCACACAGTCTTGGATGCTGCCAGCCCTGTGTTCAAAGGCATCCCTCGGATCTGTCCGAGCAGCCAAGTCCCGAGAAGGCGCGCACGGAGGTGACAGTTGTGATCCCAGGGAGCATCACACAGGGATCACGGAGGTGTGAATAAACTCAGCAAAAAGGGAAGCAAAACCCACACATAATGTAAAATTTATCTGTGAGTTCTGTGAAGTTATTCCAAGAAAACATATGTACAACATAGTAGCACTCAGGTGAAGTAGGCAAGAAGAGGCCTCAATTATAGCAAGTAAAGTGGTGGAGGTTATGGATACATACTCTCATGCCTGGGAGCTGAAACTAGCTGAAAATAAAGGAGTTTTGTGAAGAAATTTCTCCAAAAACAGATTATTGTGTAGCAGTTTCCTGAAGCTTCACTACAGCTTTATGTTTATAAGTCTCTGTTTTCAGGGGTAGGATATTGAACCAAGTAGCTGACTAGTCCAATCTGATGTTCCAGATCTATTTTGAAAAAAAAAAAAAAGGAGGCTGAGGAGAAGGATACTGCGGTGTGAATCATGATAGCAGAAAATTGTGTTAAATTAAAAAGTTATTTAGGGTTCATATAGGAAGGACATGAAACTAAGCATTTTTATTGCAGATAAGAAAATGCATAAAGCAAAAAAAGCATTGTTTAACTGTGTGGAAGATTTAAGTTAAGCATTTGGGACTTAAATGAGTCAGGAATATGGAGCACAAATACACTGATATTTCAGTTTAGAAATATTTTGCTGCTTTCTTTCTTTGGCTGGAATGCTGTGCCGTATGTGAATTCTAAAAATACCACTCTCAAATCCTGTTGTCAAAATAGTTTTCTTTTCCTTTAAAACAGCACATAACAAACATTGGCATTTTCACCATCCGAAATTATGTTTGTGTGTAATTATGCATTTTAGCTATGCAATCTTTACTTATGTTAACAAACCTACCAGGAGAGGTAGGTTTGTTAAATAAAAGTGCAGTCAGTCTGTCTGCAGGGCTCTGCTTGGCCCTGCTCACCTGCTTTGCCAGTTAATAGAGGCTGCTCACCATGTGATGATGTTTCACTTTGAGTGGAGGCTCTCTGTGTAATGTTAGGGACAGAAATAGGAATGAAGTTGGCAAATTTAGAACTAGTAATATTTTAAGGTGAGGTCTTTTTTTATATTACTTACAGTCACTTCATATGTGGGAACTTTGGAAACTTGGTGGTGTTGATGATGGTGGTTTGGGGTGTGTTTGTGGAAGGCTGGTTGTCCCACATCCTCCTATTTGATGCAGAACTGTGGCCCTGTGTTTAAGTCTCTGGCTTTCCCAGCTGCTGGCTGAGGCCTTGTACACACTGGAGGGATCACTGCTGTGTTCTGGGGTTGTAGGAGTGAGCTTTGTCACAGCAAGTTATGACCAGAGAGAATATCTCACCCATTTATTCTCCAGCAGTGAATTTCCTATAAAAATGTCACAGTGATAACTTTTTCTTTACCTGTGTGTAAAGAAAATCTACCTGTCTATATTAAAAAATGTATTCATAAGGAAAAAAAGTCCCTCTCTGTTTATGACCAGGTTTTTGGTGAGAAACTGCAACCCCCTTTTAATGTTTCAGGTCCAGTTATTTCTTTCTCTTCCTTTTAAAATTGAGTGATCTGCATTGTCACTCCTAATTCTGTACAACAATGCAGGTCCTGTTTCAATCCTATTTAGAACAATAAGATATCCAATTTGCTGCTAAATGGCTTGACAGACTGTTTAGTTCTCCATGAGCTCCGAGTGAGTGTCAGACCTTCCAACGTCCTATTCGTGTGTCAGCTGCAATTTTATAGATGCTCTTTACCCCTGTAAGTAGATAAAGACATTAGATGGCAAAGAGAAAGTGTTTGTTGGTATTGTCTTCTGGAAAGAAAGGCAATTCGATGTTTACAAAACTCTCATGTCAATAAGACAGAGTTATTAATGTTTTATTTTTGTGAAGAAAGACTTGAAATTGTTTCAGCTTCAGAATAGAAGAATTGCATCATAAAATCCTGACACTAAATTAGGAAAGGATTATGCTGAAGAGAAAGCCCCATTCATTGCTCAGAAATCCTGTCACAGACAGAGGGAGAGGATCTTTACCGTTGGCTGAAGGGACTGGAGATTTTGTGCATGATGTATTGCACCGTTTTGAGACAGATGCTCATTGTTTAGTGACTTATATACTTCAGCTAAATTTGTACAGCTCACTTTGCTAACAAAGAATAATTATTAGAGTTAATATGCCATCAGCAATGCACATTATAGGCTTACTGGATTTGAGAGCTTATTTAACATTTTTAAGGAAACCGAAACCTCTTATTGAAATAGGTGTGTTTTCCTTTTATTTTCCTTTTCTCCACCTACAAAATAATAAGCAAACAAATGTGAAAATGCAGAAAGAGGGAAGTTGGCAAACTCATTCTTTGAAAAGGAATCAGATTGTTTGTGAGTTGTACAGCTACTGTCTAACACTGTGCCTGATGATCATAATTGGTCTTTCAAACAATATATACAAATTAATTGACATTTCTATCTGGCATTCGTCTAAGATGTAAATATGGGCTTTGATTGCAATTCAAATTAGTCTGAAATTTAATATCTGGTTATAATCAGAATTGCTAAAGATGTCTAGCTAATTTAATTGACATAATTGTTATAACAGCTCTAATTTTATGTTGATGTCTGAGGTAATGACTGCTGAGTCACCTCTGCTTTGGGAAGCTTTTATAATAAAAATGAGATTACACAGGACTCAGTTGAAAATGTGAAAAAAGAGTTTATATCAGTTTTTCTTTCTCTTTTGGTAGGTTGCTGGAGGGGAATGAATGAAATCTGGAGGTGTACAATGGTATACCACCAGCTCTATCATTCTCTAGTAAAGATCAGCTTGAAAAAGCAAATGGCTCATTTATTGGACTGAATCATTGTTACTTATTTACAGGACCAAAATAGTTTCCTTCACATAAAAAAGCCTTCAGCAAGTTCTCCTCAGATAGGAGGATTTATTTATGAAGTCTCTCTGGGATAATGTGGGATGATTCACTGTTTTTGCTACTTGCCAAAAATGACTCCAGCAGATTAGGAGAATTTAAGCTACTGTAAGTACTGGATAACTTGTTAAAGTAAGCCAGGGACCTAATTCAGCTGAAAATGCTGAAGGACAGTTAAAAATCTACCTGATGGAGACAACTTGCTGGTGGCAGGCTGTGCTGGTTGGCTGCTGACATCCCTGTGTTGCCGCAACCAGTCCAAGCTTCTTGGGTGGGAGTGACTTTCCAGTGCAGAAATGAGGACACTGCCATTCCCCAGCCTTCCCTCTGATGCAAAAGCTTAAAAATTTTCTTAAGTCGGCCGGAGTGGAGCTGAGCATGGGTTTATAGCTAAAATTATCTTGATTGCTTGACCCTGGAGATCTGTCTCCTGACTTTGACTTCACCCCATGTCTCCAGCTGAGGACAAATGCGTGATTGTGTGTGGAAGATGAGAAACCAAACTGACTGCTTAATTCAGGATGTGCTGACAGACAGCCCCTGTTCCTGATTTGGGGAGGAGGGGGGAGGGGGAAGCTGCAGAAGCAGAAGGAAGAGAGGAGGTGTTGGCAGCTGTGCAGCTCTGGGGGCACTGCAGGCTGTGCCTGAGTGCTCAGAGCAGGGCTTGGGGGCAGCCATCTACCTGACCAAAACCTGGGGTGTTTTCCTTCAGCTCTGTGAGTGTTTTATGTCTTAACCCTTGAAAGGTGAAGATTCAGTACAAAGGTAGTGATTGCCAAGATTTATTTATCCATGCTCTGTGTCTGGATTCCATTTGCAGAAGATTTCTCATTTCTAGTGGACTACTTGAGTTTAGGCTTTATGTGCTGTTCTCAAAATTCAGATGTTCTCTATCAACATAATGGTTGCCTAACAAGCTATCCATCCTGCTGCTCTTGGATTTTCAGTAAGCTTTTCAAACGTCTGAGAAGATAAAGCTTTCCTTGGAACAGAAATTATCTTCCTCACTCTAGTCAGGTGCTTAATTTTCTTTCCTGATTTGGCAAGTGCCAGCAAATGATATCAGATGTGAGAAGATCCATTCACTACCTTGCCAAAGATGCAGGGATTTTGCAAACAGTGGGATATATCCAGGCTGTACTGCTGCTGTGGTTGGGGTCACCTCTGGCCTTGCCAGAGGGGATGGTCACAATGTTTGTGGGCAAACCATCCCACCTTCCTGCTTCTGTATGTACTATAGAGGGGCAGTATGTCAGGTATAATTGGAATATTGTTTTAAAATGGAAAGAGTGGATTAATATTCCCCAGAGAACAGCAGGGGGGTCTGCTGATGTCTCCATCTGCTTGTGTTCATCCCTGAGAGATGAACCTTGTTGTGCTCAGGAGCAGTGTTTTCACAGAGGTAACCATCATTTCTCTGACATCAGGTGTCTAATAATAACTGCCTGGCAAGTCATCCTCTCTTCTGCTTCACCCACTCTTAGTCACTACACCAGTTTCTGTAGGCTACAAGTAGTAGGCCATTTATTAAAAGCAGTAGCTGGTGAAAAATGGTTTTCTTAATCAAGTTTCTCCTGCCAAGACTGTAAAATCAGACCAATTTTAGGTGCTTTGAATCTTGTCCAAGTCAGATTACTTGGCAACTTGTGTTACCTCAGCTGCTTCCATACCTTCCACTCACATTCCAGGTGCTGAGGAGCACTGTTTGAAAATTTATGGCTATTAAAACAAATCCCTTAGATTTCCTTGTAAGGGAATAAAGGTATTTGGGTAGCATCCTCCCTGTGTCCCATTCACATCTGGCACTGCATTGCATGGTAGAGAGTTTTCATTTGCTCTGAAGGAGAGGGTCAAGGTTATCTGACAATAAATCACCCTCTTCCTTGTCCCTCTCACCTCAGCATTACCCATGGGGTCATGGCTGGAAATGCCAAGGGGAAGCATGAGCCTGCTTAAAGCCTGCTTGTAGGCACAGGGCTTTGTGGTTTTTCTGACCTTGTTGACTTAACAGGTCAGTAGCTGTGCTTATCCCACTTTTCTAGGTAAGCTCACTTGTCCCAGAGCTCTTGCAGGAATGTGACATTTCATTTCCTTTTTATAATCTGTCACTGATTGACAAGCTCTTTGCATGGGGGAGCTGTTCTGGCAGCAGGGGAGCAGCAAAGCCAAGCACCCTCTGCTTCCCACACAGGCTGGAGCTTGTCCTGCCTTCTGGGAAGGACAGAGAACTGGGAATGCCCTGGAGAGCTGCCTTGAACGGGATCCAGAAATGTGGGTTTGTAGCAAAAAATACCTTTCTAATTTAGTTTGTTCAATTTGTAGGTCAATATCCTGCTAACAAAAAAAGAAAAAGAGTTGTATAGATGGGAGTTTCCCAGTGGAAGATTATTTGTGAACAAAAAAGTTTATGCTACTGTAGCTCATTGCTGAGAAACAATGATGCTTTTTGGTACCCCATAGCAATTTTTAGTGGAAGTTGTCTAATGCCCTGGAGACCCTATCATGTTGTCATTTAACTTCAACTTATCTACACAGGTTTGTTAAATTAGCACAGTTAGCAAATTTATGGGAATGTTCCTCTTTAACTTTTGCACCATCCTTTTCCTGTATTCATCTTTCTATTTTTGAAACGAACTCATGTTTTTATGGACTATAACAGAAGAAGGAGCACAAATTAAAAAGCTTACATTTTAGAATTTCTCCACCATGTTGGTTTATGTTCTGTGTTTCTGGGCCAACTCCTTATTTCCTTGTGTGTTAAAACTGAAAAGTAGACTTGCTGCTTCCATGAGGATCATAATTTTATTGGTCTTTCTGTTAGGTACATGACATTTAAAAAATAATTATATTATTGAAGCTATTTATGGAGTGTTTCTCTTTTTGTCAGGGCATTTTGTGCCTCAGTGCACACTTATATATTTTTTTTCTTCCAACTTACCATTTTTTGTTCATTCCCACTATATTGCTAAAGTGTTTCTGCTCACAAATTAAAAGGAAGAAGTATCATTAAGTAGTCTTAGGAAGATGCCAATGCTGAGCTCTGAAACAGTCTCATACTACTGGAAAAACACAGATACTTGGCTGACGGTGGGGAAGAGCAGGGTTGAAGTTAAGAGTTTGGATTAGGCTTTTTTGCCTCCTGCCTTCTTTCAGCCACCTTTTGTAGGCTGTTCTTTGGTGCAGAATGGGTGTGTTTGACTGATGAGCTGCCTGGTCAGGGGAACGTGGCTTTAAAAACTATCTGCACTGAAACAGCTGGAAAACATCTTTCTCAGTCCAGCTTCAAGAAAGAGTAATAGATGTATTTGACAGCATTGATATTTCACTACTACTTGCTGTTAATCATCAAAATTTATGCAAAAAACAGTGCAGGGAAGTGCCAGGACATAAATGGGACTTAAGTGTCCATGGAAGAGACAGACAGGAGAAGGGGATGTGCTTGAGGCTGTGTGAGCGTGCTTGGATAAAGGACCATGATGGAGAATCTGGGTCTGCTGGTCTGAGTGCCTGGAGGGTACTGCCTTGGTTTATATTTTATTTATTTAATTGCTTTTGTGAAAGGGGCGGTGTATTTTTATATTGTGCGGTATTGTGGGGCTACATTGTAAATATTTTATTGGAGGAGTAAAATATCATATAGAATTAATTTCATCTTTCTGTGTTGAATAGTTTGTCTTCTGGGGATGTTAAAAATTGTTGCTGGTAGTTGATTATTTTACTTTAATAGATCATCTGGAGTTTTAAATATCTTATGAGAACTGCTGTAAGTTTTCTGCCTGAGAGAGAGTTTGCTGCTCCCTTCCTCCCTTACAGCCATGCTGCTTTGCAGCTGCTCAGCCTCAGTGGTGCTTGCTGGTGGATGAAAAGGCCACAAAACTGCAGGGATCAGGCAGCTGAGACAGGCACCTAAGGCCACTGTCTTTTTGGTCCAGGATCAGGCAGTGAGGCTTTATTTTTACTTTTTTTTAGATTTTCTGAATTTTGACTTCTGTTTGTGACATGAAGAAGGTGGGGCTGACCTGATAGGTGTAGTAAAGCTGGAGCCAGGTTCTTCTCATGGTGTCCAGTGATAGGATGAAAGGCAATGGGCACAAACTGATATACAGGAAATTCTGCTAAAGGACAATAAACAGAGTAGAGATGTCTCCATCCTTAGGGCTATTCAAAACCCAACTCATCAGAGTCCTATGCAATTTACTCTGATAATTTCTGCTTTGGGTAGAGGATTGGACTAGGTGCTCCCCAAAATCCCTGCTGACCCCAATTCCTTTGTGATTCAGTGAATTGATACAAAGAGCTGATGTGGAGGTACCAGACTCTGGTACATGTGGATGCAGCATTCACTTAGATCTCACCCACAAAATACTGCAGGATGTTAGTGAGTCAGTTGGCAGCATAGCTTGGTACAGCCCATTTATATGGACATCCCTTAAAGTATTCTACTTACTGTCCATTACTCTGGGAGGTGTTCATACAAGTTTGAGAAACTCATCTTAAGTAGGTGTAGGGAAAATTCTTTCCTGTGTTTCAGGATGTGAATCTTCTTGCACTGCCCAAAATTAGGAAAACTCTCCACCCATAGAAACATTCTTGAATCTATATCCTTTCTAACCCCTTTTGTTGCTCCCACATCAGCACACAGGATAATTTTAGCCATTAACAACACAAAGGGGAAAATCATGCACCAGGACTGAATAAAGTGAAAATTTCCAGTCCTTTGAGCTGCAGACTCCTTGTTGCTGTTTTCAGTTACAGGAAGAGATGTAGTGGATCTGACAGGCCCAGCATGTTCCTGGCCAGCACAGATAGTGTTAGGAAGGGGTGAGCACAGGGCAGTGCTTCCCTGGTGAATCCCCTGAACTTCCTGCAGTTGGCCAAGCCAGAGGCTTTCCGAGCTGTTAGCTTGCTCATCTTGTCAATAGTCAGCAATGAACTTGCTTCCCCTGAATTTTTTCCATAAAACCATTTGTGCTTTTGGCCTTTGCGATGTAGAGTTTCACAATTTAATGATTTTGTTTGTGTGGAAAGCTCCTTCCTTTTGTTTTAGTTTGATTCTTTTTTAACCCACTGAACAGTAATTTCTGTGAATCCCCATGAGTTTTTTGTGTTTACATGAGAGAGGATAATAATTCCAAAAGTTAGATAAAATATGAAACTGCTATAGAGAAAATATCCTCAATCAGATGGACCTTTGGCTTCATCCTGTGTAACAACTCATTCATTCCTGCAAATAATGAGGTGAAATTCCTGTAAAGTCCTGTGAGTAGTTCTTAAGGAAAGTGATATTCCAGGCAACTGGGCAGCTCCAGTTTTTGCATTGACTTCCTGTCTTTCTAAGAGTACATTAATATTTTTTTGGTTTTTGCCTTTAAACTACTCTTCAGCTTTTAAATGAAGTATCTCAGTAGGTGACAGCACCCAAAAACCAGCACACAGCAAGAAGACTTGTACAGTTTGAGAAACTCAGCACAACTATATTTGAAGGATTCAAGCTTTGTTTGAACAATAGGGAATTAAAATGTTCCCAATTTTCTATGTATTGTTTCTCTCTTAAGCTTTCTACAGTGACTTTGAGATGTGAAGAGGTGGAGTGAGAAATTAAGGCAGTTACAAAAGATCTCAAAGGTTAAAAAATTGAAACGTGTATTCGTGGCTATTTCTGTTCTGACTCCAAAATTACTGAGGAAAATGAGAACAAGAGATTAGGAAATGGCATTTAAGAGCAGATTCATCCAAAAAAGGGAGTTGAAAATTTTGCAGTTTGCTTTCTCTTCTCTGAGATGTGTTTAATACAGAATATGCATTCCTGTTCCTCATGTTTTTAATAGATATTATATCACTGTACTTTTTACAGAGGTCTTATAAATTTAAGAAAAAAAATTGCTGTGTGAAAACTGATGAGATCTTTTAGAGTGTCACAATCAAAATCTGCTTTAATAGCCAAATACCAGGAGGAGTTCAGCAGCAATGGCAGCAGGGAGGAAGTTCATCTGGGTCCTACTGCAACTGGTTTTCAAGCAGATGATTTTAAAATTATAAATAGCCAGTATTTTTTTATCATAAAAACATATCCAGGCTTATATGGAGAAGAGTATTTTGGTGGTGGGGGTTTGAAAAAGTTGGAAATCTATTCAGGATCTTTACAAAACAAAGCAACCTCCTCATACATGATGGAATACCTGTTATACCAAAAGTATCTTAATTTATGGTTGTCTGATCATAAGCAAATATAACTGTCCTAGTTTTTAGTTTTAACTTAGGAGGGAAAACTGATGAAAGTCTGTGAGAGGAAAGATATCTCTCCTTTTCTGGCCTCTCACCATCCTCCCACCTGCAGCCCCCCAAGTGTGACTTTGTCAGGGTTAGTTGAGTCTATTGTTATGTGTGGTACTTGTGTTTACTTTACTGTAGAGTAGCGGGAAAAAGAAATACCCAGTATTTGACCTGTGCTGGTTGTCTTTCCAAATTTGATTATAGTGTGTAATTTCTTTCAGTGAGCCAGTTTGTTAATGAAGGCTTCAAGTGAGCTTATTTACAGCTGTGCTGCAGGGGGATGTTTAGGTGGCATTCTCCTGCATTGATTTGAGTCAGTGCTGGACTTCATTGGCTCAGCTGTTGCACTGTTGCAATGTACACAGCTTCAGAGATGTATGTGTTGTAATAGGTTCATTATCTGTGGCCACTGATCTTATTTTTTTAATTTAACACTGCTGCTGCTTTGTCCTAAGGAATAACCAGTGTTTATGTTGCAACTTCTTCCTGTGTAATTAATTGCAGGGTTTTTGTATTGACTCCAGGGAGTCTAAATGGCAAAACAGAAGACTAAAAGGAAAAACATGCTTCATAAGGTGGTTGCCAGAGGTGGAATCACACTATTGTTATTAGGGTAAAAATAGCATTAAAGAAGTTGCATCATGTCAGTGTATGTCCAATCAAGAGAACTCTATTTGTGAGATATCTTTGGTTCCTGCTTGCATATACTATGGAAATATGGGTGTCTAAAAAGTAAAATTATGTTTTCAAGATTGTTTTGAAGCAGGGGATTAAGCAGCAAGATTAATTCTGTATTGGATCAGTTCTCAAGGTTAACATGAGCCAACTGGGTTTTCTAAACCCATTGTTTTTATCCATAGGATGCAATTTCAGGATTGTATATTTTCTCAGACCCTTTGCAATTAGATTTTAAACTCCTAGTTGCATTGCTTTTCCATACAGCTTGCCACTGAGACTCTAAAACGTGTCATGAGAAAAGATTTGAGCTAAATTTAGCATGTCCTCTTCATTTGAAAATGAAGGCACAGGAACATAAATGTGTAAATGACTACTGCGATGGGGAGCAGGAGCGTTGCTGAATGGCTGCTCTTCCTCCCTCCTCACTCCTTTCTGAGCTGTCTTGCTGCCTCTCCTGCTTGTGCTCTCTGAGTCACACTGATGTCATTCCCCATGCTGGCAGAGCAGAATTCGGCACATCCGTGACTCTTTCTATTTTGGGATGTACAGATTTGGGGTTGGGTAGCATTGTGTACATCTGAATGCAGGAGTAGCACTTTTACTGTTGTGTTACCCCTCATGACTTCATGTGTCCCACAGGTGATGTCTTTCCCATCAGTAACACCTGAATAAAGAAAACAACATTTTCTTGCAGTTTTTTCTCTTCCCCTGCCTACTCCTCATTAACGCTTTTCATTAGCAGTGATAAAGCTTTATCAGTTTAGAGCTGTCAATACAACAGAGCAGTCTAAAGCCTGGAGGTTGCTGTTCTGGAGGCTCCTGGGTAGTGTGAGAGCTCCAACCCCTGCAGTGTTTCTCCCTGCAAGGATCATTTCTTTACTGAAATGGTGAGGATCCCAACGGAGCTGGAGGTTTCTGTTTCAAATACCTTTCCTGTGGAGGTTCGTCATACTGCGCTGCTTTTGGAAAGTGAAATTGGACATATTACTGCCTCTGTGAAAGTGAGAATGCAAGTTACTGAAGCCTAAAATTGCTCATCGTGATGAAAAAGAATTTTTATTAAAGGAAAACAGTGCTGCTTCTTTTGTGGTGTGCAAGGTTTAATGACTGATGCATCAGCTATGAAAAACCTTCAGTTTCTAGGTCTGCTGGAAAAACTGGTACATTGCTGTTGGCTTACATGATCCTTGTAGGTTCCTTTCCAATGAACTACCTTCCCCCTTTTGTAGTTAAAAACTAAAGATATTTCAAACTAGTTTTTACATTGGACTAACCACATTTTCAACTATCAGTAGGTTGCCGTAATTGTAATTTATTTTCCCCAAAATGGTAGGGATGTAGCCGATACATGCATGCAAATTGTGTGTAACATTCCTGAAGGAGGAATGTCTCTTCTTTTTCCGTCTTGAATTTTATTGAAGTGCTGGTGTCTGTCAAACTCACTTTTGCTCAATGTCTAAAATTCTTTGAGCCCTCTTCTTTGCCCTGTGTAAGCCTGACCATAACAGGACCCCTCAGGAATTAGTTTACTCACAACACACAATAAAGTAGGTTGTGACTACACCTGAATATTAATGGCAGCTGTAATAAAACATAGGCATTTCACACTTAATAAAGACCTTTTCAGTAACTTGGGGATGTAAATAATTTTGTATGTATGCTATATTAAAAATATTGCTGCCTTCTAGTTTTTGATCATGTAATAGAAGTCATGAGACAGAAGCTGCAACCAAAGGTAATATAACTAATTAGTTCTTGTATTTTAAGGTCATCACTTATGGAGGCATAAAAAGTTTAGTCTTTTGACTATTACTTCTTACACACTGGAAATGGAAAAATTTATTGAAGATAACGTGGCTAAAATTATCTAAAGCATGTGGCATGCACTGCAAAAGAAAAGGGGTTAATTAACCAAAAGATTTGGTCTACATACGGCATTTAAACGTTTATAACCTCTGAATTTTGGATGCTGTTTAGTGTGTGCCTAATTAATTTTCATTCAGTGAAGGTAAAATTCAATGTGGAAAAGTTTATTGCAGTAACCTTGTAATAAGAACATGATTACAGACACAACTGATCAGTATTTAAGGAATACACTCTTAATTCACTGTGGAGGTTGAAAGACTGAGGCTGGGTGGGAAACTTAGAGTCAATAGCTCAGATAGCAAAATGCTTTCTGATTGCTGCCTCCTTTTCAGTCTTTGTTAGAATTTTGAAATTACATTGTCTGTTGTAACTCAGATCAATGACAGAAAAACCAGGGAAAATCCCTGGTGATGATTTTAAATCAACCTTGTTACTGCTCCTCAGGTGTGGTGTTGCTGCTGGGCTCTGATGGGGAATCTTGGTCTTGCAAAGTTGTGGCCATTCTTTGCTTGGTTCCATTTGTACAGGAGCAAAATTTTACTTGGGATTATTCAAGTGTAGGTGGCTGTGATGAGAATTGAATTCTCTGTCTTTTGCAAAGCAAAGTGCTTGTGTGCACTGAGATGTAACAGTGTCAAAAGTCTCCTTGTTATCCAAAGTAAATGAAAAGATTTTCTTGTTAAGACTATAAAAGTCAGCATTAGACTCAACATGTTTACTGTGTGATTAAGAAGTTTCTCAACAAAAGTTTTGTTCTTGCTTAATGAAAGGAACTTCACAGTGGATTAATAGCATTAACACTAAGGCTGTGGAAAACAGTTTTAATACCAAAGTAATTGTTTAAACAGAGACTTAATTACAGTGATTAGTGTAGTTCTCATTGAGTGATAATACATTCCGACTCAAAATTTTAACTGGGTTTTAAGTATTACTGTGTAACTATGCACAGTAAGCGTTACTTTATTGGAAAATGATGTTTTGTGGTAAGAAAATAAAAGACTTATTTGATTCATATGTATCTGATATTTTTTGTTCATATAAGCTACCTTGAGAATGGGATGCCCAGTGGAGTTCACAGGGGCATTTCCCTAGCAGCCCAGAAGTGAACAAAGAATGACTTTCACTTTATTTCTGTTTACGACTGCTGCTCATTCAGTGTTTTCTGGGTAATGTTGCAGTTTTTATTTCTTCAGGGCAGGATGTTCTGCAGAATGGGAGGCTTTTAGGTACTTCTAAAAGAGTCAGGTTTTGCATATTGCATGGCAGTGGATTAGGGTTTGAGCAACTCTTTCCTTCCATGCGCTGCATATCTGTTGTTAATACATACTGTGGTAGCTGTGATAAAGACAGAGGTGTCCATTCACTCACAAGTGCCAGTGTGTTCCCAGTGGGGTGGTTTGTTGCACTTCATCCTTGCCAGTTTTAAACACTTCTTAAATTCCTTGGCCAGTTGCTCCTGACCTCTATTTTCATTCTATAATAGCATTTTTTTAACAGAGTGGGCCCCATGTAATAAGCATTAAGAATATGTTCACAACAGAGTTTAAATAACAATGTTTTAGGGGAAGACATTGCCTTTTTTCCATGCAACTCATTGGAATAATTCTGTGTATCAGCAAAAAGTCTTGGGCCTAAAAGTGATGGTGTCTCATGTGGGTTGAGTTCAAGGTTGTGACCAGCAGGCTGCAATGATGGCCAGTTTTGGCAGAAATAAGAAATTTAACAGATTTTTTTTTTTAGCATGATTTGATTTATGTTCTGACTATTACATGTGAACAGCTGAGCCATGATTCTGCTTAAATTTAAACTTGTAAGTATATTTCCACTGGCTGAAATGGGACTGCCCATGCTTAAGTGAAATGTAGGCATTGGTGCTCCCAGAGCTGGAAGACAGTGGAAAATGCTCTCCTGCATTTGTTGTTCATGCTAAAAAGGGGAGGATGGTCTCGAAAATGTAACCAAAGCACTAACAGCTGCAATATACTTAATTTTAGAATGAACATACTCAAGTAATACTATATATTTAATTAGGTTGATTGCAACAATTTATGACACAAACTATAACCATTGGACACATCAGATTAAATGCTGCATTTTAGAATGGCACATTTTGATAATTATTTGTAGACCTTTGTTGTAAATATTCATGGAATTTCTGGTTATATGTATATATATTTAAGTCAAAAGTATAGTTATTTAATCTTTTGTCTTTTACTTTATGCTGGGCATAAATGTTTTGGACTGTGTGTGTCAGGAGGTAAGCTTGTTCTTCAGTTTCACACTATTTAAAGAAAGAGAATTGGCTTATTGTATTTTGTTAAACTTTTAGAGGAATTCAGAATTTAGGAAAAACATTTCATGCAATGGTTTCAAAAGAAAGCTTGGAAAACCTTGGTTGTGTAAGGTTCAAATATGAAAAAAAGCTGGAGATGTGAAAAGTTATTGATCTTGGCAATGCTTTTTCTAAGAACTGAGCAAATGTAATTAGTGATCTGGAAAATAACTGGCAATTAAAAATGGTCAGAGCTCCTCAAGCAGAGGCATGAAAGTTCATATTAAGCAATTGAGTCAAATGGAATGGGAGCAGGGCTTGGGTGGCTGCTCCTTTTCCTGGGTAATGCCTGAAGGGGCAGATGAGGGAGCACAGCTCACAGCTTCACATGCAGCTTTAGGCTGGGTTTCCTCAGCTTTCCTTTCTTAGAAAGAATGTCTTAGCTAAAGGCAAATCAAAAAAATATACCCTGAGATCAGAGCTGCTTTATCCTGATAGATAATTTTAGTAGCAGGACCTAGATATGTCTTTCTCTTTCTCATGGATGTTGTAGTTGTGAGATGAAGAAACACCTAATACCATAAATAGTGATAAAAGCCCTTCACAGAATCCCCAGTATACAGTTGCATTTTATTTAAATATACCCAGGAATTGTCATTGTATGTTTTTATGAAAACCTATTTTAATGAGAACTGTATTTGAGAATAATCCCAAAATTATTAACCTCCAAATAACCTCATTGTCATGTAAAACAGATGACAGCCTATGCCCTAATGTTATTTTTTTCAGACCTTTCAACTGTGCAAAAAGAAGTATCTCCAAAGCCTAATGTATGTAGTTGCTGATGTGCCTGGGGGTTTGCAATGCACACTGCCTTACTGTATTAATGTATGTAGTTCAAATTCTCTTTATTGTTAACTTGCCAAAAATTTAGCATTTCTGACTCATTAACAATGGGACAGTCAATTTGCATATTGGCACAGGGTTATGGTCTTGGGCCAGACTGTACAGCTGAGAAGCTGCTCCGGTCTCTGTGGCATTGGTAATTGAGATGTTACAGAGTTTCACAGATAAGAGCTGTCTGGATCCACACAGTGGAACCTGAAGCATTTTTTATAAAGAGTAATTTTTACCTCTTTGATCATTGGGGCAATTAAATCCCTGATTTTACAGTTACAAATAGCTGTGCCATTTTTGACATCTGTGTTATGACCATTGTTACAAGGAGCCCTGTGTTTTAGCAAGCTTGTTTGACTACATCCTTGTAGTGAAATATGCCTTTTTAAAAATTTTTTTATTTAAATATAAAGGTGGTTGAGCAGTAGGCCCTGATGCAAGCGATGCAGCCTATTCTCCCCTCCCCTGGACCACCCAAAAACCTGCCTTGCCTTGCCATGGATATCATGGATAGGATAGTGATCAGGAGGTTTCAGGATTTCATAGCCCTGCAGGAGAAAATGGTCTGAGTTCCATCTCCTCCCCTTTACATGAGGCTGAGGGTCTGACAGGGCAGAGGAGGTTGGATAGGTTGGATTCTTCATGTGCTCTTGGCATCCCAGTCGTTGTCCTTGCACAGGGTGAGCCCTCAGCCCCAAGGTGGGTTGTGCTTCCTCCACGATGATTCAGTGCTATGTTTGTCATGGCATTCAAATCCTGCTGTTTATAAAGGTTTACTAAACACTTGAAATTTATTTACTATGTGGTAAGACACATTTTTCTTCTTGCCTGGCTTTCACTGCATAGATTAGTGTTTTGCCAGGGGTATTGCAACACTTCATTATTTAAGTGGAGTGTTACTTCATAATGTATTCAAGCCAGTGCAAGACCTGTTGTTTTAATGCTATCAAATCCTGGTGCATGGTGATGGATGCATCCCTATCCAACAGAAGAAATCTTCCCATTTCCTGAAGCTTTTTGTGCAATCTGGGACTTTAAAATGAAGAAAAAAAAAAGTCTGTCAGGACCTATGAAACTGAGTAGTATTTGGTGCCACCAGTGTCAATGGTTTCCTTCAAGGGACTTTCAGGTTTATTGGCTACTGCACTGTCATCTTCATTCCCTCCCCCTGGTTTTCTTGGTACACCTTTTATGGTTTTGTCTAGGCTGTTTATTAGGTGGGACTGTACTGACACAGCTGTGTAAGAGATCTAGCCTTGCTAAGCCACCTTGGGCTTTTTTCTGATCTGGAGATAGGAAATGTTGTAGATGCTCTAATTACAGTAGAGTGTAGTTCAAACCACTGCTGTTGAGTGTTGTGGAAAGCAAGAGGCAGGGGCAGTCATAAGAATTTACAATATAAATAGACAGGAGAAATGAAAGCTGGAACATGAGGTGCATTATTATTTCCCCCATCTATGAACAGGTAGGTCAAAAATAAAATGATATGTGAGCTACCTTGGTGACATTTGAGGTGAGACAGAATGAGCCCTGTCACAATATGAATGGTTCTAATTAATCTCTCCTGACAGAGCAATATAGATGTGCAGTGCTGATTTTTCTTTATGTTTAATACAGTCAGTGTCAGGCCCAGTCACTACAGTTTATTATATAAAAGTACACAAAGAAGTGATTTTTACCCCAAAGTTGTTACATTCCAGGCTCAGAAGTCCTGGTGAGCAGGGAGGCAGGGGAAGGAAGGTGTGTGTATTGTAGTGCTGACAGATCTCATGGCTACACAAGAGTCACTCTCAAACCACAGGAAGCACTTAGCATCTTGCAGGATAAGGCCTCTCCAGGTCATCACTCAAATAATATCCTCCTTATTGTACTGCTGATAAATGTTTTCTGAGTGCAGAAGAAGCACTCAAGAACAGCTCCACTGCTGTTGGTAAGAAATGCAGGTGCTTAGTATCTTTGAATTATTAATTTAGAAAGAATGAGATGCAGAATACCTGTGTTTTTTGTGGAATGTTTTAATTTATCTAACCTGTGTGTATCCTTTCACCTGTTTCTTGAAAATACATGTAAATATGCTGTATACTGACTGTCCTGTTGGCTGTTGTAACATTGCAGAAGCATAATTGTGTAAGTTTGTGGAGAGAATATTCTCCATATAGATACACCCAGAAGCACTGGTGATAGTTAGAGCCTTTACATGAAGCTGTCTGTGTGAAGCCTTCGAATTTACCTGCTTCTTGCTATAGGATCAGCCAGACCACACAGGAATGAAGACACCACAGTGTGGTTTGTGTTGAGCTGGGATTTTCATGCATTCCTGCTACTTGGACGGAAATTTTCAGTCCAATGCATTAGAGCTTGTATTGCATGTAGAATTTAATTCTAAAAAAAAGTGGTATTGAAACAAAATGCTTCTGTTTCGGCATCTCTCTTCTGTATATTTTTTGAAATGTGAATATAGAAAACAAAAGAGATTTTCCATAGAACTGGTTGTGATAACTCAGCCCTGTGTAGCAGTACAGCTGAGGGATGCATTCAGTTCTTATACTGACCCTTGTGGGTCCTGGCATCTGAGTGGAGAATATTGGTTTATTTTGGCTAATGGCTGCACAGAGGTCTTGGGTGGACTCTGTCAGAGCTGCTGAAGCTGTGATTCATCGTGTGTAAGGTTATATAGCAATTTGGGTGTCTGCCTCTGATCAAATCATTACAGGGTCCCTGTGTAAGCGGTCACTCGCTGCACAAAGGAAAAGAACAGTTTTGTCTTGGACACCATTCACCTGATCCTTTTTATAGACATCTGAGGGTCACGTGAAGTGTAGCCCAGGAGTGTCTGTCTCTAACCATTGTCTAGGAGTGGAAACCAGATTAATGAGATGGATTCATTTGACAAAACTGAGGCATGCTAGCCAGAGAATCTCACTATTGGTATTTGCAATGTTTCTGATCAGGCCTCAGACAAATTGATTCAGTGAATCACTCTTTCTACTGCCAAAGAATGGGAAAATGGGACAGGAATTCTGACTAAAACTTCTATATATTCTAGAAATCCAAGTAACCTGATAAGTGGATTTTAGCTAAAGTTATTTTAAGTGCTGTATATATAACCAGCAAGGTAGAAAAAAAGGATTTTTAAAAAATATGTGGCTTTTCATGCAGGAAAGAATGGATTCCTTTGTTACAGCTGGAATAGGATTTGTTTGTTATAATCAGAGTAAGTTCTTTTACTTCAGACTTCAGGGGCCTTGCAGTTCCAAAAGCTGCTTTACAGATTTTACAGCTATCCCACTCCAGACTGATGGTCTGTGGATAGATGCATCTCAGACACCACTGTGATGCAGGGAGCTGATTCTCTTGCAAGACCTGCTTAGTGGAAAGGACAACAAGAAAATCAGAGCCTTTATTCACTTCATTGCAGATCATTTCCAGGTATCTTCTATTCCTGGATTCCTAACATGTATAGAAAAGAAATGGAATGAACCAATACATTCCCTGTTCCAAATTTGCTGGGAGCTGTTCTGGTCAGCATACCCAGAACGGCTCGTCCCTCTGGAATGGGAACAGAAGTTTCTTACAAGGTATTTCCATGCTTATATGGTGGAGATGTTTTGCATATTGCCCAGAAAAATATGAAACTTTAGACACTAAGTGTCCCTATAAGTACTTGTAAGGTTGTTCCTGGACACTGCTGAAGCATCTTCACTGCCTGCAGTGTCTTGAAGCACCAGTTGCTCTCTAGGTAAGTCTTACTGCTACTGTGGTATCGTATTTTCTCAAATCTACAGAAGGCATCCTAGTTTCCTGGCATCCAAAATTAAATCAGCCTTAGTAGTTTTCATTTAAACTACATGGCAGGCACCAGCCCACTGCTTAATTTACATTTTCATGTGATATTTAAGAAGAAACATTTTTTCCTGGATGAAGTTTTCTGTTAGCATAGAGCTGAATTATTTTTATTTCATGACAGAAATATTTCTGTTGACTTCATTGGGACAATTTAGTATCAGTGAAGCACACAGTGTTTGGCTTGTAAGCAACAGAATTTAACATGCAATGCAACTTAAACAAAAATGCAGATTTGTAGATCTTCTTGTCCTTTTGAGCTCAAGACTCTGCTCATTTAACTAGTGTTGCATCTTGTATTGATTATAGTGCATTTAGATTTTAATGAACATTTGCATCCTTGGCATTTCAGCTTTGGGAAGCTAAATGCATTAAATTATTGGCAAACAAATTCATTTAAGGGTTATTGGTGTATTTGTTTATCAAGATGTTTTTAAGTCAGTCTTTCAACCATTCACAATTGGTCTCAGAGCTGAGACAAGAAATCACTGAAGGCCATCTGTATCTTTTCCTGACTTGAGCAGGACTGTTGCAAAGTAACTAGATCCTTTTGAAGAGCTTCTGGCCCATCTAAAAAATGGCAAGGACTGAAACAGGGGAAATCAAAAAGAATGAGACTATAATTGGCACTTTATGAGCACTTGTGAGGTTTGTGTAAACTCTGTAGCTGCAGCAGGCTGGGCATGGTCAGGTGGGAAAAGAGTAGAACAATATGTTTTGGATGAAGAAATGTTACATAATTCCCTACAAAAAAAGGGCTGGAATCAGAGATGCTGCAGCAGAGTGGATTGTTTATGCCTGAATTGTAGTGGTTGTACACAGTGAAGATTTTGTGGACTTGAGCTTGTATTTCTCTTGTATGTTTGAACTTCCCAACCATGATGTTGAAATACTAGTAAAAATGCTAGGTTCAGAATGCCTTTTCCAAATTACACTAAGTTTGCTCTAGATTTGCCCTAGATAAGTCAAACTAAACTATTGAAACCAGAGTGGCTTAGGGGGTTGCCTTCAGAAATGAAATCATTGTCACAGCAGACTTTTTAAAGTTAATTCTGACCAGTTGAAAAAAACCTGTGTTGAATGAAACTTAATTATGCAAATTATTCACATAATTCAAAACACATTAAGGGTCTGGTTGAGGGAAGGGTGTATGGGAAGTTAATGTGCCAGTCTGTGGCTTTTAGTGGTTGAAATAATTCATTTTAGGGTTTGTGCTGGTCTTGTTTTGTTTTGAAGGTACTCCCAAGGTCTGGGCTGTTGATAAAGAGGAGGAAGAAAGGGATTTGCTGATTGTGAAATATGATCTCTTACTGGAAGTGATTTTGTCCCTTTGGGTATCTGTGGGAATTCACATGTTGTCCTCCCTCTTGGATTAGTGTCAGCTGCAGGAATGGGTGAGATGAGTATGTGGGACCTTCATCATTATCTGTCTTCAGCAAGGAGAAAGTGCTGTGCATCTGCCCTGGCAGTCAGCTGCAGACCAGAAACTGGTGATATTTCTTTCAGCTGGCAAAGGCTGGGAGCATGGCATTGAGCTCAGCTGCCAAAGGGGAGAAACACCTTCAGTAGCAACGCCTCCACCTGATGACCCAAATTAGGGGTTTTTGGCCTCAGAGTGTTTCCTCAGCCAGAACAGGGGCCATACAGCTGGGTCTTGGCCTCAGTAAAAGCAGGAAAGCTGTCACTTCTCAGATTGACCCTGGTCCTACCAGTGTAGGGGCAGGTGATGGGAATGGAGATCACTGTAACCTTTTCAGACAAGTTCTCCAAGCTTTATCTGGTAGACTGCAATGGTAAGCAGCCTCTTATGAAGAACAGTGTTGTTGGTGGTGTTCAAAGGCACTTTTCTTGCAGCCCACTGATGTGACTCATTAGTAGCAGTGCTGTTTTAGCCTGTTCTGACTCTTTAAAGGAGCTAATAAAAACTTCTCTAAAACCCCCTGTGTGTTTAGACTGGTCATTTCAGTACTAGAGCTCTTATTTGTTTAAATAAAGGAATATATGAAGTAAATGCAAAGAGTGAAGAAGGCCAGAAGAGAGGTTTGTTGGTAACAGAGCCAGCAGAGTTTCCCTCAGAGTAAAGTTCTGAGCAGCGCACTCACATGTGAATGTTTGTTTTTTTGTGCTGCTTTGCTCTTGTTGCTCAGACACAGAAGGTCTTGTGTCCTGGGATGGAGCATGCACTGATTCTGGCTTGCCATCACTAAACTCTTGAAGCAGCAGTAAACTTGTGGTTTCTGCACCTGTCTTCATGGATTAGTGCCCAGAACCTGTAATTAATGTGAGTGCTTGTGTGTCTAATTTGCCTTGAAAAATTAGACTTTCACCCCAGAATGCACTTGGTACAACATTCAAAACAGCCTGTGCAGGCTGTGGCACTCCATGGGGTGGGATCAATACACAGTGGGAGCTGGTGGCACCAACTCCAGCAGTGGCTCCCTGGGTGGCTTCCTGGCCTGCTTTTGCCGGTGTGTCCTGCACTGCTTGCATGGCCACTAGGAAATCCCAGATTTGCTCTGTGGTAGGTCTCCATCTCCAGCCATCCCATGTGGCCTCGTGGCGACAGCACGAGGCAGGAACAATGCACAAAGGAGTGTGCTTGGCAGTTGTCCTAAAATCTTTCCTAGAAAGAATGTGCAATGGCTTGTCAGGGAGACAGATGGGGTTTGCAGGCTGCTGGGCACAGGTAGTGCGTGGGCTCTCCCTGAGTGTGCCTGCCAGGTCCTGGTCCTGGGGATGGCCTGAGCTGGGACAGCTACCAGAGCCTGCCTGGGTACCATACCCAGACTCTGTGGGTATCACCCATGTGCTGTTTCCCAGGAAGCATCTTTTAAACTGGTGTGTGCTTTCTGGAAAGCACAGGCATAGCAGTGTCACTCTGAACTGCAGTAACCAGCTCTGCCAGCCTCTTCTTGCAGGTGGCCTTGGCTCACTTGACAGGTGATGAGCGTGGGGATGGGCAAGGAAGGGTTAAGGGATATAGAGGATGTGGAAGAGTTAGAGCCTGACTTCCCAGTGGGTTGTTGTCATTGATTACACTGTATAATTGGTATGAATTTATGAGTACTGTGAACTTACCAAATTAAGAAATAATAGGAAGTGTGATGCACACAAACCAGAACAAGTTGTCAGAAGAGATGATTGAAAAATACCAGGTTTCAATCTTGCATTCTAGTTTTAAACATGAGAATTTTTTAAGAGCTAAGCAGTAAGAGCTATGGAATATTTGACCAGCAACTTTGTATAGCTGACACTAAATGCCAGCTGAACTCTGCTGGTTGTGATTTTATGCTTTCTGGGAAGAGTTAAACTGGGAGCCTGCCAGTCCCTGAAGACAGAGATGATAGGATTTGTTTTCCAGAATCAATTTCTGGAAATATTGGTCAGGAAAAAGTTGTATGTACTCACCATAATGTTGTAATAAGGGGACTCTGTTTTAACAGTATATTTGCAGTATTTTCAGGAGAGGTCACAATGGCCTCAAGGTAATGAGGTTTTGCTCTCAGTTTCTTTTCAGCTGGGATTTCACCATGTGAGTTAATTGGCATATTTGGTGAGGATGAAATAGTGCACACAAGTACCAGCTACCTTCAACTTATTACAGTCATGTTTTATTTTAACCAGGGATCATTTCAATGCTTGGGTAACTCTGATTGCCAAACCCATTAAGTCCTTGCCCAAAGTGGATCATGAGATTTTAAGAAATTACTGAAGTGGAACTACTTCAAAATAGAATACCAGGTGATTTTCCCAATTTTTCCCAACATATTTTTCTTTGTGCTATAAAGTAGGCTACAAAAGTGATATGAATTTGGGTTTTTCTTATATTACCTGGAGCTGCAGAGTAGAGCTTATGTAACAGAGGCAGAATAATTGAAAGAGCAGTACAACTGCTGAGATACACAGAGCTTGATGTTGTTTGTGATAAATGTAGCTAATTATTTTGCTTTTAGTGGTGAAATGATTATAATCTGTCTGCAGTGTTGATCTAGACAAATGCAGTTGTAATGTTTTGTTCAACTCCAACCTTACCATTAGCAGATTTCTTTTACATATTGTTGAGGAGGAAAACCAGCTCCCCTGAGCTGGTCTGAGATGTAATGGATTCATACTGCAGGTCTGGGTTTGTCACTGATCCTGCTCAAGCAGGAGTTGGACATTTGGGCATCTAAATAACCTCTAATTTCCCCCAATCTATTCACACTATAATAATATTGCAGAGATGGTATTGCCACTGTTGAAGTTAAAAGTTGGCCGAGTGTCAGGGTTGTTGGCATGCACCTAATGCCATTGTCTTCAAATGTTCTAATGCAGGGTGACACACACACGCCCAGGCCCCAGAGCAGTGACAGAGATGTGCTCCTGTGGGCTGGCAGGTCCCTCTGTGGAGGATCTGCCTCTCTGGCAGAGCTGGGCGCTGGGCTCTCCTCTGCTCTCCCGGGTTGTCATGGGGATGTGTTTTCAGCTGCTCAGCTGAAGCACAGGGGAGTTGCACTTCAACCAGTGAATCAGATCTTACACACGCTGCAGCAATATCGCATAAAGGTTTGGAGGCTTCATCATTTTAGGCAGCTCTTAAGAATAATTTTTTTAATCAGGCATGTTGTCTTAATATGAGACCTCAGGATCGCATTTTCCTTCTGGAGGAGATGGACTGCTTGGAAAAATATTGCCTCCTGCAGCTCACATATTTCCAGTTTTGCAGTGCTGATCTGTCTTACTCGAACATGCTTTTGTTTTCATGATCAAGATGCAAGGTCTTCTGCCTTTCCCTGCTACTCATTCCAGCTCAGAAGCTGAAGCTAATCAACAGTATAGGAACAAAGAAGACTTCACTCTAAATGGGTTCAAGGTGTATCAGCAGGAATCCATCAGAAAGGAAATCTCAAATCCATGAAACCATTGCAGAAGCTGGCCTCCAGCTCTGGGCTAATTTCCTTTCTTCAGTCCCACTGAAATAATTTCTTCAGTGTACCTGAATATTCAGTCAAACAGAAAATAAATCTCAGTACTGTTTTATTAAACAGAAATCTTGCTTTCATTTTTTTTCTATTAGAAAGGAAAACAGGTTTCAAATTTTCCAAAAATAAGGCCAGAAGAGTTTTTCTTGCATGTTATATGTATGTTATAATATCCACTTTAATTACAAATTAAATTGAGAAGAC
Organism: Ammospiza caudacuta; assembly: GCF_027887145.1. Taxonomy (NCBI): domain Eukaryota; kingdom Metazoa; phylum Chordata; class Aves; order Passeriformes; family Passerellidae; genus Ammospiza; species Ammospiza caudacuta. Next base: position 11,047,256 of record NC_080593.1, on the reverse strand, counting down.
AAGTATTTTAAAATGAAAGTGTAATTTTTATTTTAAATAACTTAAGCCTTTTTGATTCATTTGGAAAACATCAGCAAATCCATTTACAAAATAACTCTTGATTACTGTCTGTCAAGTCATCTTTTCCTTTCAGAGAAACAATCTTTACTTGATTTCACTTTTGTTCTTGTGACCACTAAGCTGATTTCATCTTCCTAACAATATGCTATGTTATTACTGTACTCTAAACCAAATTCCTTAAGTCTCGATATTGTAACAATACTCAACTTCCCAGGATTAATTTTTTTATTTTGAAGATAAATATTTGGTAATACAGCAAGGTCATTCTTGAAACCAGCTAAGAGCTACTCCTGAAAGATGCAGTCAGTTAATTTAGCTGTCCATGCCAAGGAAATGTAAAACACATAAATAATTGCTATAATCTAATATCTTCTGTTATCTAAGGTGGGAAAAATAGTTCTTACTAATCTCTGTACCAGTGCCTTGAATCTGGTATGAAGAATTTTAACAGAACATTAATAGCTTGAACTCAGATTTAACTAAACCGTTAACATTTGGACAAAAATGCTGTCTATTGCATCTCAGCTTTGTAGCAGCACTTAAAATCCCCCCAGGCAGTTGAAGAGTGAGGATGGTGAGAATGCTGTGGAGATGCACAGTTTGCCCCAAACTCCAGGAGAGGTGAGGAGCAGAACCCTGGGGTTGCCTGTGCTAGACCTTCCCCATCTTTCTTGTTCTGAGGCCACAATTAAGTTTGATTTTAAAACAAACTTCTTTTCAAAACAAACACAGCTGGAATGGTTCTTTATGACCCTTTTCTGTGTTTGTAAAATTTGTATTTCTGGCTGTTCAAATGTTATAGGAAAACAGCCAAAATTCCTTTAACTTGTTTTCTGGCAGTATCTTTGTGCTGCTTAGGAGCTCTTGTGTTTTCTTGTCACTGCAGAAACCATTAAATACTGGGTTTGGAATAATTCAGTTTATCATCCTTCTGAAGTAGATACAGGTTTTGTGGAGTGGGATTAGGAATCTGAAGAGTAGCCATAATAACTGAAGGTCATATTTGATCTGTCCTCTTTTTCTGGAAGCAGATCTGTTCTGGCCCAAACCAACTGAATGCATGCATGCCTTGATTGCTCTTGGTGCTTTATTTTGTGGAGGTTTTTATTTCCTTGACAAAGTCAATTTTGCATGTGTGATACATATAAACAGCTGTGGGACTCTGAGATGAGCTGATTAGAAATATGTGTTGAAAGTACAGTAGTTTATATGGGTTATGGAGAGAAGATGAAGTCACTACTGTGTCAGCTAAAGGCCAGAATGCAGGATGTAACTTTGTGTGTGCTTGACTGTGGAGCAGGGGAACCATCATTAATTGGCAAATTTGCTGGATTGTTTGACCAGATTCCTGAATTCTGGTGACAGTGTCATCATCTGAGATGGAGCACAGAATGTCAGTAGCTTGGAGAAACGTAAAATGCATTTTCTTCTCATTTCACAACAATAATATCATTGATTTCCATAAGTAAAGCTTTGCATAAAGCTGAAGTGAAATAATGATTTTCTCTGTTTCTTGCTATAATTGCTCATGTTTAACCAAAACTTGGGTATTTGCAGAATGGTGATTCAATGCAGGGAGGAAGTGCAGTAGAGATAGTGCTGATATTTGTAGAAAACTGCTTTGAAATCTGCTTTTTCTGTGTTGATGGGAAGATGCTTCCAATCACTGCTTAGTTCACTGAGAAAGGGGTAAAAAAAGTAAGTGGGAGAACTGTTCTTTACTACAAAATTTTCCCCTTTTCTCTCTTGTCTTGTTTTCTGGCCAATTGAAAAAAGGTTTTATCAGTGCATGGTACCAATTGGAAACTTCTGAAGCTTTTTATGTCTTGCAAATGTCCTCCCACATCTCCTTCTTCCCCCGCAAGAATAGAGGAGAATGAGAAAAAATGAGCAGCGCATTTAGGTAGAGGATGGTTTAACAACCTTTTCTGAATAAAAGCAGAATTTCTTTCACAGCAAATGGCTTTAGTATCATTTTTGGTAATATTATTAAAGCTATAAAATAATGTGCTCCTCATTTAAGCTAGAAGAACCCCACCAGCAGACTGGTTAACAGATCAAGGCAGTCAGCTGATGAGCCACATATGGCAGAAACTGCTGCATATGAATTGTTAATGATCCTCACTGAGGAAAATAACCTTCTTCCTGTTGGTATGGAGCCCAACTGGAGTGTGGAAAAATCCATTAAATGTATGAAGATTACAGTGAGTCAGACTTCATATCCTTTCTCAATAGGCTGTTGTGTGAAGCAGTGATTTAGAAATATTTTTTGCTTTCTATAATATTCCTTGGTATCATTTGACCCTGATCCACCACTAGTTGAAACACCATACTGAAGGCTGGATACTCATCTCTGAGAGGCAGAACCTAAATCTGGGTTGTCTCAAGAAAGGTCTTTGCATGGCAGCATTTCACTTGCCAGTGCTGAGCAAAGGGGATCTGATCTCTCTTGGCCAAACACTGTTCCACCTGCTGGCACGATGCAGAAGGGTTTGGACATCCATGTCACCACTTGGAGAAGTCACGGAGAGCAGCCTGGCAGTTCAGTCTTGCAGGCAAGCAAATCGTGGTGGTTTAACAGTGTGGTTCTGTTTCAAATGAGATTCTCTGGGGAGAGAATTAGAACTACTTGTAGAGTTGTGATGTGGAAGATGTGGAACAGCCCCCCCACCTCTGTTGGTGACATCTGTAGCTTTGCAGGGACATGTGGATGTGGCCAGCAAACCTTGTGGGTCCCTATAGAGCTTGCAGGAACAAGGTTTGAATCTTGTGCCTTGGGGAAGCTTTGCCCTTGTGAGCTCTTGCCTGGGTGTTTACCCTGGTCCTCTACTGTGTGGAGGTGGAAGTTAAGGGGAAACTTAACAGTGAGGAGTCTTCTCTTTGTCTTTCTCTGGCTTTTGAGACTCTTTCCACATGTGCCATTGAACATGTGCATGTTGCTTATTCTGGTGGGAAGCTGTGGGTGAGAAAAACTTCCCTATGCTCTGAGAAAAATGAATTTTTCTATGGAATTACTGTTGCTAACTTTCTACTGTTAAAAACTTTCTAACTTTCATATTCTGCTATTATCATTGTCATTATAGTAAAGGAATTGCAGTATGCTTGGTTGTAGGCCTAGAAGCATGGGTTGTCTTCATTTAGGAGTAAAATATGGTATACAAGAGCAACTTGGTCCTTCACTGTCAGTGTTACTGACTTTACTGTGCCTGAACGTGGGATAAATTCAGGAGTTTATTTTAGAAACCTGTGGAGCTGGGTGTGTGGGACCCCAGACAAGCAGGCAGGGAGCAGGATGGGCAGCAGGCAGAAATGCCTGACCCAGATTGTCTCTGTCTCGTGTTCACTGATCTATTATACTTGCCAAAATATTTCAAGTACTGTAAATCTGCTCAGTGAAATTAAATGACAATGATAAAAGTTTTTCAGGGAGATTTAAATTAATCATTTTTGAAGACTGTTTTGGTTCGCTCTGCCCTTCTGTATTTTTTGGTTGCGTTTACAGCAGAACTGTTTTTGGACGAGGGAGGAAAGACTGGCATAAAGGGGCCACAAGTGCCAGTTTTCATTCCAACTCATCATCATCAGGTACTGGAGATTTGTTTGAAGAGAAAAACATCACTGCAAGTTTATCAGTTTAAGAAACTGAGAAAAAAAGTGAAATGCATGAAAATGGAAGACATTATTTCTAGAGCTGTAACATCAGCCCCATTTAGTGCATTTCTGCAACCCTTTCTTACATAACACCACTGGGTAAATTCAGCTCTGCAGAATTTGGCCTTCAGTACATATTTTTAGATCTATTTATAGTTTGTTAATATGAAAGGGTAAAATTGTTACAACAGAAATGCTTTTTCTCTGCAGCTTCAAGTATTGTCTGTTTATTTTGGGCATCAAAGGAATATTTAGCTTGACTTTTGCATCTCTTAGGACAGCAGTGCTAATGTGGTGTTAGCAATGGGGCTGTGTATACCAGGGAGATTGAAGCTTTGGTGGAGGTTTCAGCCCTGGCAGTCAAATTAAATGATAGTTTTATTTTTATCACAGAGGAGCAATAAACATATCCCTACAAGATGACTGTGAAGTTAATTTTCAGAGATCTGCACTCCCATTAAAACATACGGTTATCTGGCTGTAATTGTTTTCCCTGCATGGCTTCTTTTTAGAAGGCCTACGGGCTATTTATGATAAAACTGTCAAAATTTTGTATCTTCCTGCTTTACAGATTGCTCTTGGCCAGGATGTATTTTAAATCCTGCCTGTGGGTGTGACATAGTTGTGCAGCCTCAGGTGAAAATCGGGGGAGGAACCGTGACTCAGAGGTGAAGAGCAGGATTCATCTGCCTTCCCTGAGATGCCCAGCTCTGAGGTGCCTGCTCAGAGCTGGTCCTTCTGGCTCCATTTATGGCCACTGCAGCAGGGAAGGAGGCTCCTGCCAGGGGTGACTCACCTGGGGCTCAGTGTGTGCCTGGGGACCCACTGACACCAGCCCAGGGCAGAGGGGTGGCAGCTCCTGGGGATGGCCAAGGTGACCTTGCAGATGCACCAGGACTCATTACATTCACATGGGGGATTGCAGAAACAAATTATCAGCTGCACCCTGTCAGAGTCTGGTGTCCAAGGTTCACACACTGCCTCTGCCCACCTGTTTGCAGCTCAAGCCTGCCTTGATCTTTAATCCCCATTTCCTAGCTTGGATTTGAGAAGGTTGGGAAGGGAAACATGCAAGCATGTATCTGCTGGGATAATGTGCCCCTTTAAGACTGTATTAGAGCTATGAAAATATAACTTTTGATTTTCTACCTTCAGAAGAGGGACCATGTATTTTCTCCTTGATGCTTTCACACGTTACAGAGCATGTAAGATAGAAGGAACTAGTGAAAGAATCAGATTTTTGAAATATTTATCTCTGGTTTTATTTTTGTTGTGTGGTAACACAGGCATGTGCAATTAAGCTTCCAAGTGTTTAATCTCCATAACAGATTGATTTGACTTGGTCTGCCAAGTTGGAAATTGTTTACTGTTATCTTTGTATCCATCATCAAAACTTCAGTGGTTCTCCATGATACTTTTAAATATTTTTGTTTCTGATGTGTATCTATCTGATTGGACTACGGTTTATCATGCACCTTCATTGCTTCATAATGCTAAAAACCAGGGGGTTTTGGTGTCAGATGCAAATTTATGGCTAGTTCAGATAAAATAAAAATCTGTTGCTCACAACTAGTTTTGGGTTTTTTTATTTGTTCTTTTTGGCTACAGTATTGAAATGTATTTTATAGACTTTCTGTCTCCAAGGCTTTAATAGAACATCACAAGTTGTAACACTTAATCCTTGATTCTGCAAATAATGGTTACTGCAGAGGAGTTTCTCTAACAGGACTGTGCAAATGGTTTGCTTTGCTTTGTTTTTTCTGTTTTTGCAGTGTATTAGAAGAATCCCAAAGAAGTTGTTCTTAATGTTTATTATGCCATTTCTCCAAATTGGAGATTTTTTTGTAAATTATTGCTTGAGCCATTAACACGAGACTTGAGAAGAAAGACTGTGTAAAAGGGCTGCAGCTAATAAAGCTGCACAGTAATTTGCATATTAGATATTTTAGAAATCTGAATACTGTTGTTCTTCACCTCGGTCCCTTTAAGAACACCTTTGACACCGATGTCGCTCTGAGTGTGCACAGGTTTAGCTTCAGCCCTGAAACTCTGATCTGGAGCAGTGTGAAGTTCTGCATTGCCCTCTGGCTGATCTGTTAGTTTAAGGCTGGTGGTAGAATGCCACCAAAATAACGTTTTATATAAATAGCATTAATTAACAAAGATGTGTGGTTCTTTCTTGGTATAGTGGTGTGAATGCAATTTTCCTCACTTACATACAAGCGTGTCAGGTTGTTGCTCTGAGGAGAACTTTCCCACTGTGGCATTTTGGTGTGGACTGGAGGGACAAAAATCTTGCCGTGTGATCCAAATAAAACTCAGAGCAGCCCTGACATTGTGGCTTGGAGCAGTACAGTGCAAGTTTTAGGGCAATGTTTTTCACTAGGTCTGTGCAGAGGGAAATGCTGTGATGCACACTGGCACAGCTCCCAGGTGATGTGTGTCTTGGGCTGAAAAGCAGAGAGGATTTTGATTTAGCCTTTGCTCTTGAGGCTAATTATTTTCTGTCTTCTGGGTGTTTGTGCTCTGTATTCCACTGTTCTCCTCCAGGCTCTTCACTCCTGCTTGGTTTTGTGGGATACTGACTCTGTGCCGGCGTGTGTCCAGATTTAAGACACCCCTAATTCTGCTGGGCTGTGTTGCACACCCAGAGCTCCCAAAGCCAGGGAAATCTCACCGGTCCTACTGGAGCTGGGGCAGGGCTGGCACCAGGCTGCTGCTCTCAGTGGGTCCTGGCTGTGTGAGGTCAGTGTTGCCCTCCATGCAAGGTGCCACTATTGGCACGTGGTCAATTGACAGCTGTGCTTCGTTATAAAGCTGACTGATTGTCAAACTCACTAAAGGGCATGTGAGGTACCACACTGTTAATTGTTACACTGACAGCTTAAAATACAGGAATCACAGCAGTTGGTTATAATCCTGCTCATGCATGTGCTTTGCATTCTATTTTAATAGTTATGTCTGTTGAAAATAAACATCTATTTGAATGATTCATTTTCTTCAGGCTACACAAAGTGATATATTGAATGGCTTTTTGTAAAAATGTCAGAGACATGGCTAAATAATACCTTAAAGTGTACTTTACATGTATAAGCTTCTGGCATTGTCATCTCAAGTCTGTACTAATTAACCATTGCAGCATCTTAGGGAGTTAAGTCTGTACTTAAGATGGTTCTGTAAAATTGTTTTAGTTCTAAGGTTTGCCAGTAACAACATCTGGGATTGTTAAATGGGAACTATGGTGAACCTTGGTGAAGTCCATGGAGCATCTCTGGGATGTTTCTGGGTTTGTGTGGGCTTCTTTTGCTCTCTAATTATTATTCTTTGTGAGTAAAATTGAAAGAGGTCTGTAATTAAAACATTCTGGTTTTGAGCTTTTGTCATCTTGTGTCGGTGGGCAGCACTGTTGTATCTGCTTAGGTGACAGAAGGATGGTTTGTGAAACCAGGGTAACTAAGGAGGCTGTCAGGGAGAGGGCTGGGAGAAATCATTTGCTGCAGTAGAAAAAGAGTGTGATTTCTATATTCTGTGAAGAATCAACGTAATGGATCTAAATTTGGGTCCTGTTTTTCCTGTTTTGGAGACTAAAACCCTTTCCTCTCTATTCCTACTGCTCATCTGGACTCTCAGGGCAGATTCTACAACTGAATGTGCTGGCTGCCTCATTTCTGTGTTTATTCTGTGGAAATTCAGTGGAGTGAGTGAGTGCTGGTTGTTTTCCTCAGTGCCAATTCACCCTGGTGAGATTAAGGGGGGAGGATGGGCTGGGCAGAGATTTCCGTGGCGGGGCCGGGATCGCCGCTCGTTCCGTGACCCACATACCTCTGCCCCTGTTGTGACACGTGGTTTTTCAGCTCCTCAGTGGAAACCAATTGTGCACAAAGCCCCCTTTGAGATGTGAATAGATGAAAGGAGATGAAACAGCTGGTTTGGTTTTATCCCATTCAGGTCAGATTTTTTGTAGTCATCGTGCAGCATTAATAATAATAAAACCAGCTGTTGTATACCAGGAAACTTGCCATGAAAGGGACATAATTACAGAGGGGCTCAGTACTGTCATTTAACCTGTTATCACTTCAAAGCACAGATCTAAAGTTTTAAGAAATGATGAATGGCTATGACATTGCTATTAAAGTATTTGCATTGATTGCTTTTGTGCTTGAAAGGGGGAGGCAGAGATCATCCTTGATCCTGGAGTGTCATACAGACATACTTGAATGCATACATAAAAAACACCTCATGTCACAGGCATAAATGATTGATAACTAACTTCTACCTCTTGAAGTTTTAGTAGAAAAAGAAGAAGCCTGGAGCAGTCAAGGATCAGCAAATCAGGAAGGTGTGAAGTCCATAGTGGAGAGATAGAAACAGATACCTGGTGGGTGGAAGGAGAGGATGTAGGCTGTGGAATAAAATAAAACCTCCAAGCCAGTACATTGGCCAGACCCTTCTGCAGCTCTCCAGCTTGTACCCTTTGGCAACTAGTAACAAAACCATGAAGGGTCACTGGTACCAACTGTGCTGGGGTCATTTTTTTAATGGGAAGCATAATAAATCCAGCAGTTGAGTACAGCACTTACACTGCACACAGGAGTCTGGATTCATGTGAGCCAATTAGTGAAGACTGATGCAAATCAAGATTTGATTGTAGATATGTTTTAAACCAATATTAGCTGTATTTAGCCTAATCCTCTCCCAAGTTATGTCTTTACTCTTTTCTTCTGGGGTATGAATAGATGTCCTTCTGCAGAAGGGTGTTTAGGATAAGGCCTTCAAGTGAAGCCTGGAAATTTTATGTTCAGAGTTACAAAAAGCAAATCACTGATTCTGTGTATAAGATTCCTAACCATCTGATTCCTTCAAATATATCTACCTGTTATTGAGCTCACTCTTATCTGGGAATTCAGTAAGCATCTAAGAGTTCAGGAAGAGATAAATCATACCTGACCTTGTTTACAAATGCACATTGAGGTCACCTATAAAGTTTTCTGAGCTAGTTGCCTACATGAATACATCTCCCAGATGAACTCCTAGTTAAGGAATTAACTTCACTGGATTTTGACCTCCCCACCACATTTTTTTTCCTTTGAAGAACTGAATATGAGTTGTAATGTCTTATTAATTTTTAACTTCTAGAATTTTGTAGTAATTTTATTTTGTGTCGCCAAGCATGGAGACAAAGCTCTACTTTTAGGTCAGAAGAGAAATCATAAGGACAGCCAGAAATGTGAAGTGATTTTGAGATCCAGCTCTGCTTTCATGTTATTTTAGGGGCATTTTGAACTCTGGTTCATGCTGTCTATAATCCCCACCTGCCTTGTGCTAGGTGGTGGCAGAGCTCCTCTAAGAAAGGTGTTGAGCTGCTGTTCCTGTCTGATGTCAGTCAAGTGGAACTGAAAACAATACAATGATTAAAAAAAGGATTTAATCTGTTATCACCTAAAGAACTCCAGAGAAGTATTTGATGTAGACTTTAAACTTAATGTACTTGGCCTTGCCAGAGTTTGGTTTGTATTTTAGATCACAGGGCAGAGCAGCTATTGCAAGAGGTTTTAAGAGCTTTTTAATATGAAACAAACAAAAAGAGACATAAAGAACTATTTCTTTAATTACTTGTCTGTAATAAGTGTGATGATTGCTGTCACACACAATGGAACATTATTATTTGTAACTTCTATCTGTTACCTGTCTCGTGTGTTGGCTGAGTCAGTGTTTCCTGGCCGTCGTGGTTGTTCTGTGAGCAGTCCTGCAGCAGCTCTGCTGCAACCCCAGGGCTCCTTCCCCGGCAGCTCTGGGTGTGTGGCTCTGAGAGGGGGAACCTGCTGGCCTGAGGCAGGCAGGGAAGTGCACAGGGACAAGGAGCTTTTGCTGTCAAAATGTGGGAACTGCCATCCCCATATTGATGAAGCAAATTTGGGATTGTTCATCGTCTGTGAATTATGCAAAGCAGGATATTAGCTGAAGGTATGGCTGTTTTATAGGTACCTTCAGTGCCAGCTGCTGTTTCAGGTCATTGGTTTCCTACATCTGCTAATAGACATCTCAAGTTATAACTTGAAAAACTCCTTTACTTGTAGGTGGGTAATATGAGCCATGTAGCTGCATAATGGTCACAGGGGTGTGTGTGGGAAGGTGTACGTGTGTTTATGGATATAAAGTAAATATTTATGCTAGCAACACCAACTCAGTTTCACAAAGAGCAGAGAAAGCTCACTGGCGTCTTGTATTGACTGTGAAACTGTTGTGGAAAGATTTTCATTTATTGCCTATGACCTATTAGTCCTAAATGCAAACTGGCCAACTTATGACGTATCCAGGGAGGGAAGAGGGAAGGGCAAGCACAGATAAGTTCCTTGGACTCCAGGAGTGAAGAAACATGATCTTTCACCAGCTGGGGCAGGACTGTGTTACAAAATTGGATGCAAAGAGTCCCAACAATGGTTGGGAGTGAAAGTGTAAATGTTAACTTACACTGATTGTTCAAGTTGATACTCTGAAAATTTAAGTTATGTTTTCCAGCTTTTTTTCCTGAGGCTTTTCCCCATTTACTTGTTCTAATCTCCCTCTTCCATTAATCCTTGCTGAGTATAAATTGTCTTTTAATATCAAAACAATGAAGAAATAAACTTAGTTGTACGTGAATGTTTTTTTAAATCATATTATTTCTTCCTCCTGCACAACCATTAATGTGTATCCCTTTTGGTGAGTGAATGTTTTATTCACTCCATAGTACTAAAGAGCTGGTCTAGCCTCTAGAGGGATTTAAACAAAGTGATTTAAATACTTTTCTCTTTTTTTTAAGAAGATACTCTTCAAAGAAAACAACAGCAGTGACATAGAGTAAGATTAAAAACCCATGAGGCTATTCTTGTCAACTTTAATATTCAAAATTCAGAATATTTAATGTTTTCTACTCCATGGGAAATCTTTTCTGCTGGATAGATTTCTGCAAAATTTTTTTGGAGTGGCCTGGTTTCAGCTCAGATAGAGTTAATTTTCTTCCTTGTAGCTAGTACAGTGCTGTGTTTGGGATTTAGGATGAGAATAATGTTGGTAATACAGTGATGTTTTAGTTGCTGCTGAGCAGTGTTTACACAGTGCCAAGGCCTTCTGTGCCTCTCACCCCACCCCACCAGCAAGGAGCCCAGGACACAGCTGGGAGGGGACACAAGCTGGGACAGCTGACCCCAACTGTCCAGAGGGATATCCCACCATTTGGGGTCATGTTCAGTGTAAAAATCAGGGAAAAAATCAGCCAAGGGCTGCACTTGGCACTTGGCTAGGCATCAGTCAGTGGATGGTGAGCAATTGCATTGTGCATCTCCTGCTTTGTATATTTGGTTATTATTATTACTACTACACTGCTTCAATTCCTGCCCTATTAAACTGTCTTTGTCGCAACCCACAAATTTTTCTTTTTTTTTTTTTTTTTTTTCCCCAGTTCCTTTCCCTGTCCCACTGAAAGAGGAAGCAAGTTGGAGGCTGGGTGATGTTTAGGTACCTGCCTGGTAAAACCACAGCAGTCCACATAAAACACCAAACATGTAAACTGCAATAGAAGAGTGATCTGGGAGGACACTTTGGTAATGCTGCTGTGGGGTCAGTTGACGGTGTCCACTCTCATTAATAAAAATCCTTCAAAATTTGCACATTTTTAATTTTGTCAGACATATGACTTCACATTGTTTTATGGGATCATCAGCAAGGCACACAAGCAAGACTTCATCTGGTCATTTATTGCATTGGGTATCTGAATATTTGTATGTTTACAGCTGAGTGGTGATTTGAAGCCTGGTTTGATGGCGAAGGCCAGGCTGCAGAAAACTGGAAAACTGTTTATTAGCTTCTTGTGAGAATGCACACAATTGGCATCTGATCTAAGGAAAGCAAAGCTGCATGAGTGTTACTCTAAAGAAAGTAATAGTAATATTTTGTGTGTCATTAGATCTTAGCATGTTTGCTGGACACTGCTGCATTAAGCAGAAGGGTTGTCCCTTATGGTTCATTGTTGATTCTTCTAATTAATGGCTTAAAGTTGAATGGGTAACACCAGTAAAGGCTGTTTTTTAAGCATCAACCAGATTCTTGGTTTTCTTGGATCCCTAACACAGAGAGAAGACTGATCCCCACCTTAGCAGCAATTACCTCTATCCCTTTGTGGCTTAATTACAAAAGGGAAGCAGGAAGACTTGTGTGCTTGGGTACCAAGTGTGTGCTGCACATTCCTGCTGACGTCTCTGTTGTCTGGGGTGATCACGTTACCCTGACAACCAAGAGCATCCCTGTTTTCAGGGCTGGTCCCTGAATCTCTTTGTGTTTTAAAAAACATCACTATTTTTTGTTAGAAATGCACTAATTTTCTTCTTGCGTACTCTGCAAGCTGGACATCTACAAACTGTCCCAGCAGAACAACAAAGAGATCTCCTTCTAGAAAGATGGATGACAGGCTGCCTCACCACATGTGTATTACATTTGCTTGCCAGATCCTGACTCCTTTGTACTTTCCTCTAAAGCAGTTTCCTATATTATAGCCTTCCTTTAGTTCTGCACAATGTAGTGATCCCAATTAAAGTCAGTTCCTGTGTTCTTTCTTCCTCGTTAAATCTTTTGTGTTTTGTTAATTTTGGTCAGTCTTACGGTGTCACATGGCTGAAGCAATGAGCAGAGCGACCTGTTTATTCTCTTGAAGCAGTCAAAAGTAATAGAAACTAGAACCAGAGGGAAAATAATTTAACTTTTCAAGTCCTTAATGAAATCACAGGCCTTTGGAAATGAAATAAGTACGTAAATTTTCTACAGAAACCGTGCATTTGCAAACATCCCTGCAGACATCAGTCCAGATTTGATTTCTTCCTGAATCTCTTAGTGCAGACTAAGAAGTTTAATTACCTGGTAAAGTATTTCTTTCATATAACAGATCACTTTAGTTTCAGAGAACTCTGTACTGCAGGCCAGTGTCTCAAGAGTCATGCATTCAATTTCCTATTTTAACAGTTAGTGATTTATTGTCAAAATAGAGCATTTTGATCCTTGTGATTTCTTGGTTGCTCCTTTCTACAAGTTGAACATAAGATTGTGAGTTAAAGAAATACTTAACATGTGACAAAAATCTGAATACTGGTTCCTTCAACGTGGCATTCCTTATTCAGGGCCTTTTAAAGACTTCTAGCTGAAATATGCATCATCTGTGTAAAATTTGTCCTGTCTCCAGATGCCCAAGTGCCAACCCTATAAATTGAATGTCAGGCCATGTTTTTTGTGGCTCACACATTCCAGCCAGGAATAGCAGCTTTGCAACTGGCATTTAACTAACAGGTCTAATGGTGTATGACCCAGAAACAGTCTAGTTCCTGCTTCCAGTTTCTGTTGGATTTTGCATTGCAAAGAGCTGCAAATGAGGAGAGAAGTAATTTTAATCTCTAAAGCAGCCAGAGCTAATCTGTGTGTCACATGTAGAGCATGTCTATTAAGAAAAGGTGGTTTTCTCATATCTGCTTTTCTGAGCATCAGCACACTGTTGAGACCATAAGACTGGTTTTCTCTGGCTAACCTTCATGAATAAAGTGGGACTTTGCTAACTGTGAATTTAAAAATAGTTTAGTTTTCTCTCCCCCCAGAATATGTTAAAATAATCCCTTCAGTTTTCTTAAATGGAACTGCTAGTCAGAAGATGTTCAGATGTCAGCAGTTGTGTCACTTCTTAGATGGATCTAAAATGTTACTGGAGCTGTCACCATTTGCCTTTGAAGTTTTCTGCTTTATCTCATGCACAAGGTGGTAACTCCTCATTTTGAGGAGCTGGACTTTGGCCACTCCTTGCTGTGTAACTTGGGCTTGTATTGCTGAGATCCTTGGGCTGGTGCATTGCAATGGGTGTGGAATTTATGGAACATGGGCTTTATGAGGTTTATGGATCTTAGGTCAAAGCCATTTCACTTGGGATTGCAGGAAGGAACTTTACTGCTAATGTTCTTAGGAAAAGGGTTTGGATTGACCTAGAGAGATTGTCCAGTCTGTTCCCTGCTCTTGTCTGGAATCAGCTGCATAATATCTCATTTGGGTGATTTACAAAGCCTTTGCATGGACATTAAAGAGGGCACAGATGAAACATTCTGGACCTCTGTCACTCGCTCTTTAAGTGACTCCAGACTGCTTTAGGAGGTGCTGAGATATGTGTAGTGCCCAGAGCTCATTGCCAGGTTTCACTCGAGGTTTAGCAAAGCTGAACAGTGTGGAAGGAATATTCAGGTACTCTGCACACTGAACACCTGTTTGTATTTCCAAAATGTGGTACTTGGCTGTTGTGCAATTGCATGGAATTATAAATGTGTGTCCTGCAGTTTTTTGTGTCTGTGGTGGTGTTTCTTTTCACACTGAAGCATTGTGGAAACAAATAGGCCAATGCTGGATAGAATATCACAAAATTTAGGATATAAGTAACCTCTTAAGTCCATTGGATTTCCTGTGTGCTGAAAACAGATTATTAGAGATGTCATTCGGAATAATTTTTTTTTTTTCAGCAGAAGCACTCAGCAGTTTTCCTGTAGGGTCAGGAGTATTGATCTTTTTCACTGATCATGAAAACCTAGAAAAAATGGAGTATAAATCTGAATTTGATTTTAATGAATATTTCTCATGTTTTCTGCTATTACTCCTTCATCTTCCTCCTTTCCTCCCCTTCATTTCATGTACATAAAACATGTAATATTAAGTAACTTTTTCTCATATGACAGAGGCACTTAAGCCCCAGTAAATTCACTGGGCTTTGTACAGGGCTGTTTATTCTTACTGACATGAACAGGAAATGCACTTGTGTGCTTTAGGAGATTAGATCTCTGTCTTTTTTTTTATGACAGCTCTCCATCATGTTTTATTCATCATAAATAAATGAGACTACTGCTGTTAGTTATAATTATTTTAAGGTTTATTTGTGCATTTCAATAGATGGGGTACTCAAGAACATGGGAAAGACTTTTTCCTTTTCAACAGAAAGAAGACAGAAATCTGGTACCTCTTTTTCTTTTATTCAGGATGACATATCACACCAAAGCTAGTGACAGGTGGGCAGAAATTAAATACAGCTTAGCCTCAGAACTCTGTCTACTTCCTTGAATTTGCAAGTATATGATAATGTTAGTTCCTAGCTTTGCAGGTTTTATGGCTTAATGATTTTGAATCTAGAACTGAAGGGGAAAATACCCTTTATGTTATCATTTTATTTCAGAGTTGTCTGAAGTCTGGTGTGGTCTGGTTTTTACTGTGGTTATTACAGACTGACAGTACCCCACAGGTCACTGTGCTGAGTGTCCTGGCCATCACACTCCAAATGTGAAACTGAAGTTGTGGTTGCCACATCTTTGTTGCACCATCAAGTACTCAAAACAAATAGCCTGAATGCAAGATGTTTTACAAGTTCAGTGGGTGCTGCAGGCAGTAAAGGAATGGAGATCAAGCTATAAGAACAGTTGTTTGTGAATGGCACTTTGATTTTAATACAGACATTGGAGAGCCAATCCTTCTTTCTTGACTTCACATCCTTTTATACTGTACAAAAATTTACATTGGCAATCCAGAAATTACTGCTTACTTTTCTTGGGAGCTGCTGTGCTGTGTGATGGTGGGTGATCTGGGAAGAAGGAAAGAGGGGAGTGATAGCTTTAAAATCTCCAGTGACACCAAGTGCTAAATTTGAGATCTCTGTTTCTAAGTACAGTCCTTATGCTAAAGGCTAGGAAGGTGTTTTCATTTTTTTCCCCCAACCTTAAAAGCATCAAGTTTTACTTTGATAATTAAACCTCCCTGCATTCCTTTGCAAGGAAACAATTGTGCTATTATTAGCAAGATTAGCTGAAAAAGGCAAATATGTGGGAGTTTGGTTCCTGGTTCTGTTCCGTTTTCTTTTTTTCCCCTATGACTGTACCTTCAGGAGCTGCAGGCTTTTGCATATATTCATCTGTGTAGGCACAGCACAGGCAGGCAATGCCTTCTGTAGAACTGGTTTTAAAGTGCTCTACAGTACACAAAAATAATCTTAAAGATTTGATTTAATGAAATACTGTGATGGTTTCATTGTGTATTTTTAGCAATTTCTGAAGTAGTGCATTAGGCTAGGCTATGGCAAACCTTACCCCCAGAGACTTGGACTTGGCTGCTGTTGTAGGAAATCAGCAGGACTCAGGGAGGAGGAGTGGGTGCTGAGATTCCTTGAGGAGGTGGGTTACTCAGAGGGAATCAGTGTAAACAGTTCTGTTTTCCTATCACTGCAGTTGCACTGTGCAAATTGACTTAGGGCACAGCCTTTGGTGTGCATTTCCTCAGCATTCAGGGGCTTCTTCAGTCTCAGCCCTACAGCAGCAGGTTTCCTGGAGGCTGGAGCACACTCTCCCAAAAGCCTGATGCCTCACTGCATGCATACTGTCAGTGTGGTTGTCACTAAAGGCAGCAGCAATGCAGCTTTGTAAGCATTGCTTCGCATGCAGGATTTCTTTTTAACTCCTGGGATAAATTTGCTCCTAATGTGTGATAAAAATACTGAGTTGAAGGTATCCAGCAGTGACAGCTCTTACTTGTGTTGCAGTTTTTGCGTCCAAACTCTCCAGAAAGGCTTCCAGTGCTTCTTTCTGCTTGATGGAACACAGCAAAGCTGATTGCTGCTGACCAGGATTTTGTTAGGAATCTTGGTCTAAATTTTGTCCTTTGCATGTTTCTTTGTTTATTGAGAAGTGCTGGCTGCCCAACCTGTGCCAGCTGTCCCCAAATCCCAGGGGAGTGTCCAGCAGCTGTGAGCAGCTGGAACAACTTGTTCTTGGGCCAGCCCTTCCCTTAGCAGCGCCTCTCTCCTGCACACCCTGGGCATGGTGCAGCAAGGCTGAGGTGGCTGAGGCAGATACTTCTGTAACCCAAGGAATTACTGGGCTGTGGCCTCGCTATTTGTGCTCTGGGCAGGGCTGAAGATCCACCATATCTGAGGATTTTCCTATTTTTCCAAGTTTATTGGCACCTGTGAAGCAATTCCCTTGGGACCCACTGTATCCTTTGGTGTTGGTTTTTTTCCTGCCAATTGTACATTGAGTACGTAAGTACTGATGTGGGTAGTAGGGAACAGAGCATGTACATGCATATGTCAGACATATTTTCCTACTATTTTTGGCAGTATGTTTTCTCTGCCTGAAATAACATTTTGTATAGCTATGTCTTCATTGCTGCCAATCAAGCTTCTTTCCTTTTCTATTCATAGGGTCTTAGATTTTAAAGCTGGAAAGCAAGCTTAGATCCTCTAGTCCGCTTTCTTGTATGACACTGGTCATGGAATTTCATCCAGTTTTTTCTAATTTATTGAAAATGTAACTATTCAAAATGCCTCTGGTTCTAAAGAATTCTAGATGATCTTTCTGCTTCCCTCTTTCTTGCCCTCTTCTCTTTCACATTCCATAGGTTTGTCTTCTGGTTGAAAATTCTGCTTTGTCACATCTTTTTTTGTCTCATTGTGGTTTCTCATTTAATATTAATGTCCCTCTCATTTTGTATACACTCTCCAATGGGGTTTTTTTATGGATCAGGAGAAAGGTTTTATCCTTGCTCCCTGAAGTGAACTCCCAACTGCTAATGCTGCTGCTCCCAGTAGTTAATGGCTGCCTGGCTGAAATACATGACTGTAGCTCTGCTTGATCACCTAATTGTGCTAAAAGTATACTAAGGAATTGGTATTTAGGGCGTGTAAATGTTACCTTGAGATCCCAGGTAAAAAAAAAAAATAAAATTGACCTCAATGGGCAGTTCACGCTTGCAAGCCCTGTTATGAGACTCTGCAAGCAGGGACTGCTGAGTTAGTCATTCTGCCCTCCCAGAAAAACAAACAAACAAGCAAACAGCAAAACAGCTGCCAAGTGAGGCTGTGCATGTGAATGCTGCCTGTGGTCCTGTCCCCAGACATGCTTCTGTGGGATACCAGTGTTCAGGCACTATTGTTGAAGCTGCATATGCCATATGTATATTATGGCAATAATTCAGTGTCAAGTATCAGGTATTTTCTGTGTGTGGTACTCCCATCTGCCTCTGAGGCTCTGGAGTAAGATTGCTCCTGATTTTTGTTGTAAGCACAGCATAGACAGAAATTTATGGGCTGTACTCCTACTTACCTGGGTGTGTTCAGGTGCTTTTCAGAACACTCTCAGAAACACCAGGCTTTGAATAGAGTGTATTTCCCATTCTGTGCTTTGTGTAAGATGACCCAGCACTTAGGGATTGGTAGCTGGGCTCTGGCTGGAAGTGCCTGGAACCACAATCACTGAACCTGCCTGGAATCATAATCACTGCTGTGCTGGTGGCTCCAGAACGTGCCTGGAACTATTATCACCACTGTGCTGGTGATTCCAGAACCTATCTGGAACCATTATCACTGCTGTGCTGGTGGTTTTAGAACTTGTCTGGAACCATTATCACTGCTGTGCTGGTGGTTTCAGAACCTGCCTGGAACCATTATCACTGCTGTGCTGGTGGTTTCAGAACTTGTCTGGAACCATTATCACTGCTGTGCTGGTGATTTCAGAACCTGTCTGGAACCATTATCACTGCTGTGCTGGTGGTTTCAGAACCTGCCTGGAACCATTATCACTGCTGTGCTGATCCAGGCAGGCAGCGGTGGGGAGCAGGGATGGGGTCAGCTGGCAGCCAAGAGGAGCCTCCAAGAGCCAGGTCAGTAGAGCCTGACATTGGGTGTTCAGTTTTATAAAGATTTTCCCCCCAAAGGAGTCTGTGGGACTCGACACATATGTCTGCCTGTGGATGAATGCAGTCTGTTGTTGGCTGTGTGCATTGGACCCTTGTGATCAGTATCATGTGAAAATACAGATTATCACTGATAGAAGGAGGCAGCCCAGAGACACAGTCTGGATGTTGCTGGAGTTCAGCAGCATCTACTATGAAATTGTGGTCATTTGGGAAGAAACACATCTTGGTCATCATTCTCACTAGGAGACTTCAGGCATGTGAATAATCTTGTCTGGACTGAAATGTCAGTAATTTTGGCCAAGGTTTTATTTTAATGCCACATTTTGTATGGAGAGATTGTACAAATAGTTTACTGTTACCAGGGAATGTAATAAGTACTGCTGAACAGCTGCTGGAAACTTTGGGCTGTTTTAGTGACTTTTTTTTTTTTTTAACATGGACTATCAATTTCATTCTGGACTGGAACCAGTGGCCAGGTGGTGAAATGCTCTGTGTGTGATAAACTGCTCCCCTGCCTCATTCATCACCTGTGGAAATGTCTTTCAGTGTGACAGACATTTACAGGTTAGAAAACAGAGAACATTTGACTTCTGTTATTTTCAGTTACTGAGTTTTGATAGGAATGGGAGTAGGATACCCAGGAAATGAATCCACATGTATATTAGTGGCACTGACTGCTTATTCTGGTATTACCCAAGTGGGATAAGAAGCATGACAGTACATTGCTTTTTCTGTAATTATGCAACACTGTTTAGCTGGTGTGTCATTTTTTAAAAAGTTGTGGTCCTTTGACAACTGTTTGATTCTCCGTTTGCAGCTCAGGATGTTGGTGACTACAGTGATAAAACTGAAGTTCTTGCCTCTTGTAGATTTGTTGTGTAGGCTTAAAAATTATCATATATTAAGTTTCTTAGAAGTACATTTTTCTTATGTAATCAACCATTGTGTATCTTGTTATTTCACTTAGAAGGTATTGAAAAGATTAATTCCCATATTGCTCTTTAGTGCTGATTCTCAGCTTCAGACCTGGTGGTGAATCTCAGACATTTCCTCACCCTGGGTGCTGTCACAAGTTGCTGTGCCCCTTTGGAAGGACTGACTGGCATCTGCAGAGTGCAGCCAGGACTTCACTCTCCCACCAATGTGAGACTCCAGATCCAGAACTGAGTTTAGTCTGGGTGGTCATGATGGTCAGGCATTTTCACAGGAACTCGAGAGATGTAAAAGTGCCATCTCAATAAGGTAGTCATGAGTCAAAGCAATTTCTGAATATAGCTAAATTCCACCCTAAGCTGTCAAGGAGAGTTAACTGAGAAGTTTTGGAACATTTTTCTTAATACCCAGCCAGCCTGGTAAATTGTGAGATTGCATCTGACTCCATTAAAACAAAAAAAAAAAATTATTTTTACATTAACTTTTTTGAAAATGTGAGTCACATATATAGCTTGCTGTTCAAAACAACAAGAAAAATAATCCAATTTGATTTAAAAAAAACTTCATAATTTGGTGACCTAAACTTAAGGTTTTGGGTGTTAACTTTTTATTTCTAAATTCTAAAAATGTCAAGCCCTCAGGCTGATAATTTTACTGTTACTCTTTCTATGTGTACTTCAAGTGAGCTCATTCAAGAACAAACACGTTTCTAGTGGATGCTGAAAGATACTTGAACTATTTTAATATCTGAACACAGCACAATATCAATGAAATGTCATAATGTTTTAATAAGGTTAGTTTAGTTCATGGTGCATTTTCAGAGGAAGTTCATTGTGTGGAAGGCAGTAAGAGATATCTCCAATCCCTCAGTTGTTTCATACCCAAGAGTTGTCTGGGAGTTTGCCTTAAATTAGTTTAATCTCTGTGTATCAGTTGTGTCTGTGTTTCAAATACTCTAACATTTGCATTTCCAGATTTTTAAATTTTAGACTTTTTAATCCAAATCTTTCTTCTTAAAGCCTGTTCTGCAAAGGCTTTAAGCATAGTAGAAAAATTCATTTCAGCTATCATTTATCACTCCAAAGCCTTTGGGGAAAAAATGTCACACCGCTTCCTTGCCAAGTACAGTAGCTTCATTGATGAGGAAAAACTCCCTTGGGATGGTTATGAAATATATTTATTACTCTTAGAATGAACTTTTAAATATTTCTGAGAGCTGCTGACAGGAATAAGTGTATTTCATAGATATCTTGCCATCACCTGAAAAACACAGCATTCTCTGAAGCCTTCCCAAATTACAGAGATCTGTAAGATCCTGTGAGGTCCACCACAGCAGAGGACTGGACTTTTTTGGATCCCCAATTTGTGATCATACATGAGGGAAGAATTGGTGGCTGCATTCTTATGGGTGGTCAGCAGCCTTATGTGCTAATTGTTGCTAATCACTGAAATCTGCTGCACCAGCTTTCCCCTGATCCATCAGTGAGAGAGTGGGGAAGTGTACCTTGCCCCACATAGCTACTACACATCTCAGCACTGGGGTTATGAATAAAACAATAGGAATTGATGCAGCATTAGCCCTGGCTTTGCTCTAAGTGGTGGTGGCTGTTCAGCATCCCATTCTGCCCAGTCAGGTAGCAGTGCTTGCATGGCAGCACTGCTGGGATTGCTTCCACAAGGGAGCATCTTTCAGCTCCCTATTTGCAGGGTGGGTTTAAATTAATTTTGCATGCCTGCACATTCATAATGCATCTGTTTCCTTGTAAAACTGAGCTTCAGCTTTAGTCTCAGGCAGGGAACTCTGCTGCAGTTGCCATTTCTTTTAACTAAGCCTCTCCTGGGGTGCAGCCCAAGCAGGGAGACCAAGCAGTTCTTGCTGTAATAGAAAAAATATCCCAATTTCTTCTGGTAATGTGCTAAATGGTCTCTGTTCTGGCAACAACTCAGGCTCCTGTGTTGGAGAGATACCTTGCTGTCTGTGATCTGAGCATAGCTCAATGGAGGGCAAGAAGAGCGAGGCTCAAGCACAGATGCATCTGTTTAACCCAGGTCATTGCTGGCAGGGTGGCACAAACTTACAGGACACACTGCCTTCATCTGTCTTTTCCTTAGGTATTTGTTTTCTGCCTCTGGTAGACACAGCATACAGTGGCTGGAGATTTCCACTGAACCCTTTTGCAGTTGAGTTTGTGTTCTGAGGATGCACATGGTGGTAGAGAAGGGAATTTCGGGTGCACTGCTGCTCTCCTGGCTGCGCTGTGTTACAGCCACTCACACTCAGATCTGGTGAGAAGTACAGCACAATCATCTGCAGCTCCCTTTGTGCACTTCCTTTTCCTGAAAGGGCTCTGTGAAACCAAGCTGAAAAGCATCTATCAGAGAAAATAAATACTTCCAAGTGACTTCTGAGCATGTAATCAACCTATGTAATATTATGACTGTATTAACGATGCCTGCTCCTTCCAATTATTTGTGATAATTATTGGTTTCTTTGAATTTTTTTAAAATGTGTTTCCTAGAATAACTCTTAACCTGACTGAGATCTCTGATGATTGTTGCCTTGCAAATAACCTTAAAATACTGGGTAGGTCTGATCTAATAGAGGGCATTGGAGAGTAGGCACATGGCTTTGTCTCTGCTGTGGGAGTTTTCAAAGGATCTGTGGTTCCTCCAGACTTTTAAAGTGATTATACTGTGTCACACTTATGAATGGGGTGCAAAGGCTTCTGGGGGGGGAAGGGGTTTGCTTCCTTAATGAGTGTGTTTTCAAAGAAAAATTACATTTCCTTGTCACATGAAAGAAAGTAATGTGTACACAAATGCTAGCCATTATTTGAGAAATGGCTCAGGCTCAAAAATTCTGGCTGGAAACCATTAGGAAGAAAAACGTTCTCCACCATCAATTAATGCATTGTTTTTCTTTTCCTTTCATGTTACTAAGCAGGCCAAGAGATAAGGGGCCAGCTGTAATCCATCTTGTCAGATGAGTTAAGTCACTTCGTGTTATACCAGTCATCTGGAAAAAGAAAACTCCATTTCTCTCTGTTTGATTTTAAGATCAAATTTTTTCAAATTATTGTTGCTTTTACCTAATGTTCTTGTATTCTACATGTACTGATTGAGAGTTCTGATCCAGAAATATATAACACACTGCTGCCTTTTCTTAATGCCTGTTTAATTTGATACTTAAAACCAGCAATTTAGATTCTGGTAATTGATTACCCTCTGTGTCTTGAGAGCTGCATCTTCATCACTGACTGTAATTACAGAGGATGGGATTCACAGGGACAGCTGGAGGTGGTGGTGCCCTCAGCTGGGGCACACACCACGTTGGTTCTGCCACCTCCAGCAGAAGGGCTGAACAAAAAGGCTTTGGGAAACCAAAGACCTGGCAGGGACACCTTCAACTTCTGCAGCTCCTGTGTCAGAGCCCAGAATAGCTCAGTGCCTGTCCTGCAGCCTGAGCCTGCCCTGTTACACCACTGGCAGTGCTGAAGTGCTGGCTGTTTCCTGACTGTCTGTGGCACCACTGGTGGTGCTCAGATCCGAAGGGAGGGCTGAACATGGACTGTGCACCTTCATCTGCTCTACCAGAGATCCCTCTGTGTGTCCGTCCCTTCCTCCTCTGTCCTTCTCTCCAGGTGCTAAGGAAAGTGATGGCAGAAGTTAGTTAAAACCAGTCTTAGTGGAAGCTTCTCTGTTGTCAGCTTTTGCAGACTCCTCTGACCACAGGGGATGTGTGACAGACCTTAGAGTGAGACAGGTTTGAATCTGTGAGTTCCATAACATGGAGAATTGGTTGGTGAGGATAATAATGTCCTCAGATCACTTGTTCTGCCCTCTTAACATTTGTATTTTATTGAAGCAATAGAATCAAACCCAGTAGCATTTGTCTGATCTCTCCTCTGTATGGCAAAGTTATTTTTGGGTGGAAGAAAAGATCTTGATTTGTCAGTTTAAAGAGTTACAGTAGGCAGTTTTGAATGCCTTTGCTGAAGTGCTGTCCCCAGCTCAGTGCAGCTGTGGAAGGCACTGGTATCTAGAGCCTGTGTTCTGCACTCATAAAGTTCATTTTAAATCATGGTTTGTTTCAGTATCACTCAGATTTTTGTGATAACTTACACAAACAGAGCACATTCCCCACACTTAAACTCACTGGGTTTTTCACACGACCCAGTTGATGGCAGATATTTTTGCCTGTTCCACAGGAGATCCCTCACTGGTGTTATGGTGCATTGTCTCTGCTGGTGATGCTGACAGTATCCACAGTCAGAGGGGAACTTGTGGGTACCACGTGCCATGGAGCTGGTTCTGCTGTCCAAGGGCTGCACATGGGACTGGCACAGACACCTGAATGTAAAGCAGCAGGAGCACCAAGGCTGCACACCCTGCATGGTGCTGGGATTTGTCAGTGCATGGGAAGGCTGTGGGTGCCTGGCAGCTGCCACAGGTGGCACAGCTGGCACAGCAGAGCCCTGGCAGCACTGCTGAACCTCCACTCCAAACCAGGCTGGTGACATAGACTGGCTTGGGGGAGCCCTGCTTGGTTTGGGGCCAGGTGCTGCCAGGTGAGAGTGCAGAGCAGCAGGTTCCCTCTCCCAGGAGCTCTGCCTGGCACTGCTGATGTGCTGGCATAGATGGAGCCCCTGATCCTCCAAGAGTGATTTTATTAATATGAATCTCACGTAGGAGGACAGCTCTCATTTATGAAATAGGTTCAGTCTTGTGTGGGAAGCTGAGGAGAGGAGGAAGATGAGAAGAAGGATTTAACCCCTTGATTGCTGACAAGCTTTCTGGATTTAAAGAGGAGATTGAATAAGCTATTGCTGTGTAACATCAGGGAGAGTTTGCATAGGTCGTGCATTGGCTGGGACACAGCTCCGTTCTGCTGCCTCTGAAGCAGATGTTCAGTAGTTTGTGTGGTACTTTGTAGTCTGGAAAGAAATGCTCTTTGTCTATCTGTCTGACCATACTTTTTTAACTGAAACTTCAAATTTAAAATTTGAAAATAATTCTTCCTTTTGTGTCAAAGATTCTTTTTTAAAAATTTGTTTGACTTTATTATCCCACAGACATAGGGTGGGTGCAGAACACAGCCTGTTGTGGTGTCGTGGTTTAGACAAAGATACCTCCATGTTTCTCCAACACTGAAATTGTCATGTACAACCCCGAAAGTGGAAAAATATTAGGGACTGTTTTTGTGTTTGATGAGGAATTGAAAAAGAGACAAACTCTACCCAGCACCTCTGCCCACTAACTTGGGATCACATTCATATTCCATTTGCCTTACTTGGTTTTTATGGTATCCATTTTTAAGAATAAGTCAAATAAAAAACCTCTTCTGTTTGCTTGGGTGTCTAAGAGCAAACATAGAATCAAGAGCAGACTTAATAGTCTTGTTCCCATCTGCAAAGTATTTTAGCTATTGCTGTGTTTCAGTCTAAACAATTACATAACTTTATTAATATCTACAGACTTGCTTGACAGTTCTGACACTATAATATAATGGAATAATATTGTTTATTATTGGGGTTTGAAGTGGTGAGCTTTTTCCCATTTTTGTTTGTGTGTATGTGTATATATATGTGATTTGCTGAATGCCTTCATTCCTCTTTTTATCCCTCTCCACTGACTGTGCAAATTACATCTAGGGTTGTATAATCCCCTTCTTGTGGTGAACCCATTTTAGTATGTTCCTCTCTTTGTCTTCTGTCACCTTCAGTTGTCTGAAACAGGAGACCACAGCCAGTGTGTGTTTCTGTCCCACACAGTCTGGGGATGAGATGTGGGCAAGGAATCTTCCTCAGCAGAAACTCATCCTGTACAGAAGGGGGATGACTGCTTAGCAGATGCAGTTAATGATGCTATTCATTTTAATTCTGTCTCAGAACAAATATAGTGTGGTTTAATCTGTGGCTGGCAGGTTTCTTCTTTTGTAAATCACATCTTCTGAGGCTATTTACATGAGATTTTCTTTATTCTTTTTATTTTTTTTCCTTCTCATCATCTATTTTTGGCTACAATCTGGAGAAAATAAAATCCCCATCAAATAGATAATACCTCCCACAACAGCTTCCCAGGGCTAAATTGAAAAAGAGAAAAATAGAAAGCTCTGCAGAACTGAAAACCATCAGAACAAGACTGTCCTGGAAGTTGGGTTTCCTGCCTTGGAGGGTACTCTCTTTGCATTCTGCAGTTGTGCATTTCTTGTACTTCTCCTTTGCAGTGCATCCTAAAGATTTCTTAATATGTGACCATGGGGCTAGAAAGAGTAATTGATAGTACATGCAAACAACTCTGTTAAGCTGGCAATATTAAACAGATTTCTTGGTTTAGGTTTTTTGTGGTTTTGTTTGTTTTGCATTAAATTAGAAGAGGGAAAAAATTCAGTTATATTTAATCCAGAGAGTAATATAATATATAAGTAGGAGAGATTGTTGTTGAGTTATTTTTCATATGGTGGAGAGAAGAAGGTGCCAGATTATTTTATATTTCACAGAAAACATTGTTACCTCAACATTATGAATTTAATATCAAATTTCTGCCAGATAAATGCCAAAATATTATATAAAAGCAACTTAATAAATACCCATCCAGTATTAAAAGCAGAATCAACTACTGATGTTTTTGTGTGAATGTTCCAAAACATCATATTTAGTGATGTTAATTTATGCTCTGAGAAAAATGCAGTCTTTTTGTTCAGTCTACAAGTGAAGGCTAACAATAATTCTTACCAATTCAAGACATTGGCCATTTTGAGGGCAAGTTACAGATCCTGAGCAATATATGAATAAATCAGTGTAAAGAAAATTTCTATTCTGGTGCAATATATGTCAGTCAAAAGATTTCCACATTTTGTAGACCTTGCAAATTGGTGTGTCACTGTTTTAATCAGGAGCAGGAGAACCCATCTGTCTGTCGGGCATCCCAACATCGCAATTCTGAACAGAGTGATTTTTGTGATTGATTATCCATTTTTTAAGTGAGTTAGAAAAGAAGTGTGCAAAGTAGAAATATCAGCAAAGCATCCCTCTGAAGATCAGAGGAATAAAAAGAATTTGTCAGAATTAGCTCTTTCCTAATGCACCTTGAAACCATTAGATTGACCCTGAAATGTTTTCTTCAAAGATAAACTCATTCTGTTTATGTCTCATCTGTAGTGTTAAAAATCAGTTTAAGGCATTAGAGTGGAGCAAATTTCTGTGGAGAGATTTGTGTAGAGAAGAGGAAATGGTTGTGGTTAACTGGGTGGTGCTGGCCCAGGCTGACTGACTGGGAGCAGCCAGTGCCTGTGGAAGGTTTCACTGGCAGGTGAAGCTGCCAGCGTTGGGCTCCACAGTCATCACTTCCCCAGGTGATGGCAAGAACATCTTTTGTGATACAGTTTCTTTCATGAATTATTGTATTTGCAGGGAAATGTCCCAATGAAGGCAGGAATGATGAATCTGACTCCATGTTCTCAAAGGACTAATTTATTACTTTATTATACTATATTATATTAAATTATACTATAGTATACTAAAGGTAAAGAAAGGATACTTACTGAATGCTAAAAAGATAATAATGAAAACTCGTGACTCTTTCCAGAGTCTTGACACAGCTTGGCCCTGATTGGCCAGAGAGTAAAAACAACTCACACCAGAATCCAATGAAACAATCACCTGTGAGTAAACAAGCTCCAAACACATTCCAAAGGAGCAAAACACAGGAGAAGCAAATAAGATAAGAACTGTTTTCCTTCTCTCTGAGGTTTCTCAGCTTCCCAGGAGAAAAATCCTGGGTGAAGGGTTTTTTTTCAGAGAATGTGAATGCCACAATGAATGCATTATAAAATAGTCTTCAAGTAGTAGCACTGCATCTTGGGCATACTGGCATGGTTTTGAAGTGGTGTGGTAAGTACATTACCCATAACAGGCCTGTAAAAGCTGTAAGTGTATCTGTTGAGCAGAGTGGGATTCTCTTGGAAATCGTACCTACAAGCCTGAGATAAAATAGAAAACGTCACTAGAGAGAAATGGCCATGTTGGTATTTTCTGCTGTTCACATAGATACTAAATGGAAGCTGTTAGATTCAAGGAGTAATTAAAAAAAAAAAAAGAGGAATGATTTACAAAAAAAAAGGAGTAAAGTTGGATGAGGTCAGAAAATAAGTGAGTTCTTGTTAATGATTTATAGTGGAATCATGAGATGACAAAGTCATTTTTTTCAAATCAGCTTTCAGTGGAGAGATAATGATGATAAGAATGTGATATAATGAGTGTTACCAGGACGATGGGAGAGTCTGTCTGGTCATGGGAATGCGATGGTGCTGCCTTTGCATTTGGGGGCATGATTTGCTGCAGGGTGCTGGGGCAGGGCAGGAGGCACTGCCATCTGCAAAGTGCAAAATCATGAGAAGCGGTTCAGGAATGTGATGAAAACATTTCAGTTGAATCTTTCAGTGTTGTTTGAGTAAAGGTAACTCCTGTGTGAGGGTTGAAGCCTTTCAGGCTGACCCACTGCTCTGCTGCTCTGTGCCTGCAACAAAAAGTCTTGGATATTGATTCTGAGGCAGTGGGGTGTTTATTAAATTTGTACTGCTGAGTGGGGCTTAGTAGGGCATCTCCATGCCTTTAGTGGTTTTGTGATACTGTTTTTTCTGAATTCAGGTATTTTCAGATGGGAAGTTACATTTTCTTTAGACTCCTGTATGCTGCATGGGGCTGGGTTGGTGGAGAGGCTGATTTTCTTATTTTTTATTTTCTCTCTCCCAGATAGAAGAAATAGAGAATGACTTTATTTTTACAAGGAAAAAAAAAAAAAAAGGTATTCACTTTCTCTTAAAGCCTAAGGGGAAAAAGAAAATCAAATGTTTTGGGAACTGGTAAGGTTCATTTCAACAATAGCTCCCTTTGTCTTGTTTTCATATATGATGTTTGGGCTTTTTTATTTTTTTTCCATGGAGCATAGCTCCATTTCCTCCTTTGTATACAGATTTCTCTGGTAATTATGAGAGCTTGTCTGTTTGAATTTGTCACATTTTTGGCAGCCAGTGTTCATCTGCAGACACTGTTTCTGTAAAGGAATGGTGCGCATGAAGCATGAGGAGGGGACTGAGGCTCTTGTGCTTCTGAGCAAGCTTCTAAACCCCAAATAGAGCAGGACAGGCATCCCCATCTGCTTGTGGACACTGCTCCTGTATCCATGAATTGCTGTGCTACTCTTGTATCTCCTCTTTAATGTAAATGAGACAATATACAAATAACAGATGTTCAGAGATCCAGCTATCAAACCCCATTCTTCAAAAGCATCCTCCTTCAAACCTCTCCCATCACTTCACCCCAGGCTTTGTTCATGTGTTAAAACCAGTTTATAACAGAAGGAAAATACAAACAGACATGGACATGCACATCCCACATTAAAGATATAAAGGGGAAATAGCAACTCCTGAGGCTGCTGAGAGAGCCCTTTGCAGAGATGTGCTGCAGTGGCTGTCTCTGGCTGCTCTCTGGCTCCTGGGCATCACCAGGGAGAGAGGGAGTCTCCTTGCTCTCCCACAGGTACCTAATTAGAGCTTCAATCTCCAGCCCAGCGCAGAGCATTCACGTCTCTGTGTGAGGTCTGGGCAGGTTCCTTCTAGCAAGGCATCCCAGGATGCAGCATGTGAAGGGCAGGGGTACCTCTGCTACAGCTCACTTAATCTTTCTCCTCCTTTAGTTCCAATTCAGTTTTGGAATTAATTAGGAAAAAAAAAAAAAAAAAAAAAGAAAAGAAGTCACCATACATTTCCCAGTAGTTTTCTGTCAGGATAAGAGAAATGAACTGAATTATAAATGTTGCAGCTTGTTGTTCAGACTATGTAACCCTTTGTTCTGCTCTGGCTATGAAACAAACAGCCCAGCAGGTAGGGAAGCAGCTTGGGATAGTTTGATTATTTTTTATTTTTGAAAAGCTGGTTTTCTCCATGTCTTATTATGATTTAGTATGTCAAACTCTTCATCTCCTTAGAAAAAGAGCTGGAGCTATACTTAAAAGAAAAAAGTTATTTTTCAATGTATTGTTATTTATGAATTTCATGCAAAATTCTGCTGTCTCAGGATATTGGTTGTATTGTTTTTGCCAATTGGAATACACAGCTAGACAACAAGAATTGCTAAAAAAGTGGGAGAACCAAACTATATACCACAGTTTTGTGAGCAGATTGCATTTCATTTTTGAAGAACATGTTACTGCATGCATCCTGTTCATTTGCTCCCCTTGAAGGTTTTTGCAAACTCTTTTTTTCTCAGGGTAATGCTGTTCAGTGAAGCTGAATTTGGCTGCCCATTAAGTGAAACCAATCTGCTGACAACTCCTAATGGGTAGAAACAACTCTGGCAGTAGTTATTAAGGTTGTAGTGATCTGAAACTTGACTTCTTCTGATAATAATTTAGAAACAAATAGTAGCCTTTTTTTCTTCTTCTTTATAGCACTTCTAATTTTTAACAGCTCAGAAAGCAGAGTGACTTGGGCTTAGAAAATGTAAGCACAGGTCGTGCTGAGCCACGTTGTGTTACATGTAGTTAGAAACGCAGAGGGTGTTGATTGGAAAGCAAACTAAGTGGTTGTCAAATTATAATGAGATGTCCAAAGTGTCATTTCAGTTAAAGAAATTGGTTTGGTTAATGTTGTGTTCTTCCTTAGACGAGGAAGGAAAAAAATAGACATTTTACTGCTTTTAATAATTTTAAGGGCGTTGTGTTAAATAGAGATAGGGGTAATAAAACTAATGGAAATACCATTGGAAGTTGTAGTGGAGCTTCCTTTCATTTTGGCTACACCAAGATTTCCATTGGAACTGCTTCCAGTGTGAAAACTGCCTCCAGAACTGTGCAGGCTGTTTCTGAAATAAAGAACAAGGTGGAATTTCTTTTTACCCATTAAACTCATGCTTTTTTGACATATCAGTAACCCATAACAGGGTTAACCTTTTAAAAATCTTTTTCTGTGAAAGCATACCCTAATTTTTGGCAAGTTTTTAAGCCTCTCAAGAGGTATCTTTCTGGGAGGGGGTACTTAGGCTGCTCAAAGCAAATGTTTGGATGGTGTGGATGAGGTAGGAGGTGAGGACAGGAGGGAAGGACAGTTGGAATCTGCCAGGTCATAGGGCTGTGCCTGCTACCAGGTCAGCAGCCACACCAGGCAGTCTCAGCTTTGCTTTGGCCCATGGGAAGCTGTGGGTGAATACACAGAGTTAAACCTGGGATAAATCCCAGCATGAAGTTTCCTGGCCTCTTTCATTCAGCCCTCTGTGAGACACAGCCTCGCTGAGTTGCTTTTCTGGCCCCTGAATGAGCCAAGGGGAGCCAGCAACCTGTCAAGCTCCAGTCCCTTCCTCTGCTTGGCAGGAGTCACCTTCGTGCCTGGATAGTGAAAATGCATCTTTGGAGCAACAGTTGGAGGGAGGAAATTCCAGGCGAAGTTTGGGGCAGTGCTGTTAGCTGCAATATTAATCAGCTCACATTGGGAAACCATTCATGAGAATGGGGATAGTTTTTTGGGAGGTACTGCAAAGCACTGCACACCTTCTAGTGAAAATAGGTGCCCTGGGTCTTTTTCAAAGCTGCCTCCATTGGGGATTCAGTGCAGGAGAGCTTTCTATATCAGATGAGCACAAGCACTGAATTTGGGGGTAAAGCACCTATCCTGCAGCAAGTTAATGTGGGGGACTTCTGGAGACAGCACACAGTTTGCAGTGAACTCTTGACTTTCCTAGTTGGCCTTTTAGACACGAAATGCTTTGTATCTAATTAAAAACAATGCTCCTGTGAGGAACACGGGTAACATCTGACTCCTTCCATACCTTGTTTCCCTGGATTGGAGCCTGTCAGAGCTCCAAGGTCACACAGCCATCTTCCCTCTTAGAAATCCCTGCTAACTGTTTAACCTTGATCTTCACTTTGCAGTGCTCCCATGAGCGTGTGACTTGTGATGGAATAACTTAGCATGCTGCATCCGTAGTCATCACTGCAACTGGCAATGAGGGGATGTGGTTATTTATAAAGCTGTAGGCCATCACACAGCTTTAATAGACATTTGTTTCCATTCAGATACTAAAAATATTAATCTCAGCTGCAATATAAACTGATTTTTTTTGATAGCGATAAGAAAAGCTGACACTCAGAAATGCTTTCAATTATTTAGGAGATTGAATTGTGTTTTCTGCATAGGTGTAAACTCTAATTAGTTTCCTCTTACTATTCATTTTATGGCATGTGTTTTTTTCTGAAATGATAAAAGATCATCAGACTAAAATTTTGCCATCATGAGGAGTAAAACATGCAAATTTTTAGTATCTTTTTCCAAGTTGCTCTTTATGCACAGTATAGTGAAAGAGCCATGTGAGGCATCTACTTCATTTGCTGATTTTATAGTGTTTGCAACATTAGGCTTGAATTACACTGCCTTGTATCACTTTGAATTTTTCTTTGTTTGTTTGCTTTATGAATGGGTTTAAATTGAGGGTTTTAATATGAAGGGGTTTATACTTAGAATATATTTTGTACACTTCTGCCTTCCTAGAATGTTGGCTCATTTGGCTTTATTCTCTCTTTTTCTATGTCTCCAACAGTAATTTAATGTAAAATTAATTTTTTGCATAAAATTTGTGTGCTGCAGTGCACTGTAACTGAGCTTCTTCTCCTCTGAATGTAGGAGGCAGGTGCTGAAGGAAGCAGGAGTGATGCAGTGAGCTTCAGACAGGTGCTGTTTAGGAATCCTGAAACATTGGGAAGGTGTTGGAAGGCAGGAGACACAAGCCTGTGTGCCTTTGCAGTCATCAAGACATACTGATAGCTCTTAGGGGGAAAATGAGGGAAAATTTACAGTGACAGTGGTACTCCAGTAGTGTGGAGTGCATGACATGCTGCCCTTTGGATAATTTCTTTCACATTGTTCTAGTTTATAGGCTCTTCCTTTGCTAAGCAGTTTGTTTTTCAGATGTCCCTGAGCATCTGCAGCCCTCCTTCAGGCGGAAGGTTGTGTCTGTGTGTGGACACAACAATTAAAATAATAAAAATCAGACCTTTGGTATTTAGATGAAAAGGGTAAAATGCAGCAAATGGGTGTTCTTTAACAACATAGTCCTGAATTGACATTTTTTAACTGAAGATTTTAACCTAGTTTCAGCTAGTCTTCTGAAGAGGCCAGAATGCCAGAGGGCCTTTAGACTTGCAGGTGAAGCCCTACTTTTGCTGCCTTCTTCCTGTATGACTGAGGATGCCATCATTTCTGGAAACAGCAGTTGACTAAATATCCAGATTATATTTTCTGTGATTTTATGGCTCTTTCTACCATATGGTGGAAGCATTTCTTGAAAGAAGAACTGAGTTGGTGGAGTAAAAAGAAATGCTCTAACATCTCTGTCCAAAATCCGTGTCTGTCTTGGCACTGCATGACAGAAATAGGATGTTCAAATTCTTCTTTCTTTCCAAGAAGCTATTAATACTGAGCATTGTAGCCAGAGAGCCTCACCTGGTGTTCCACATCCTGCTGGGCTTCCTTCTCTGCTGCTCATTCCTGATCTCCAGCTCATCCAGAGGAAGGCTGTGGAAGAGGCTGAAGCTGAACAGTGCAGCTGAGTGTTGCTCCTGAGTCATCCTCACTTTATCCCCAGCAGATCTTCAGTAGACTAAACTTGGACAAAATTAGTCTGTCTAAAGGACTACCAGTGTAAAAGGATAAAATGTGTCCAGTGAAGATCTCGCTAGAGCCTTTTACTAGCCAAAAGCCTTTTGTAAATGTAGTATTTTCCAGTCAATCCACCAATTATATATCTGTCTATGTGTACATAATGGAAAGCAATTAATTATCATTAAAAATCCAAATAGCCCTTTGGTAACTGAAATTTCAAACACATCTTGTGGCAGACCTGATCATGGGTCTGTTGAGAAAGGCTGAACTTGGCCATCCTCTCTGTAATGGATTGTGGTGCAATAAAAATAGTTGATGCAGCTTCCCAGTCCTGGACAATACCCTGCTGATGTGCTGCTCATAACTGATATTAAAGATTGTGTGCCTGGGACAGAAAGGAATTTTATTCCATGTTTTCAGATCATCGGGAGGTTGTAGGGAAGAGCTGATCTGGTATCTTCATTTTTGCAGAGCTGCAAAGTAACAGCTTAAACTGTTAAAAATTTTCTTTACTAAAAGGTGGTTACTAACCCAGAAAGAGAATCTCATCCAGCCTTCAGGGGCTATTGCTTTGTTGTGATTGGAAGAAGGAAGAGGAGTTAGCATTTGAGTCAGTTTGGTAGGTTGTGATGGCAGGTGAATTTTGCTATCTGGTGCTGGATGAACCTTGAAATACTTCTTGGTGCTGTGACTGTGTGAATGTGGTATTTGTGTGAATGTGGTATTTGTGTGTTTATACCCTCTGTCAATATTCTCTTGGTTTTGGTGATGTGACACAAGGATGAGCTGGATGTGTTACAGAAATGCATCTGTCCAGGTTTTGTTAAAATGAGGGATTGCTGAATTGTCTCCATGCCATGTGCCTTGCATTTACTCAGTACTTCATCTTCCCTTGTTTTATTTTAAAGCTTTCCAGCCTTGCTCAGGTCCTGCCAGCATCTATTTAGAAAGAAGAGGAAGTTTGCAGTACAGGGGTTATTTTCAATGTTAACCTAGCCCAAACACAAGCCAGGAATTCTAACTGGGCACTGAGGACTTCCTCAGAGGTAGCCAGGAATGCTGAATGGCCATAACACACAGCTTGGTGTTCATAGAGGTGGCAATAGAGGAAGAAGAAAAACTCACAAACCAGACATTTTCTATAAGGAGGTGATAGAAAGCAGCCCATGGCCCCAGCAGCCCCAGTCTCATCACTCCTCACTGACACCAGGGTGCCTCTGCCTCTCCATCAATTCCCATCTGCCAAGGCTGGGTGTTTATCCAGCACTCAGGACAGAGAAGGGACTTCATTTATGTGCCACAAGCATGGCAGCAAAGGACTGGGCAGCAATTCCAGTGTTTCCACACAAAAACCTTCATGAAAACCAAAACTGGGTGCAGGAGAAGAGTGGGAGGGGTGAAGATCTAGTGGAAGTCCTCCAGCATCCAACCACTGTCCCAGCTGGAGACCTCATTTTGTTTCTCCCTCTTCCATGGAAGCACCATTGAAAGTGTCCTTCTTAAAGCTCTGCTGGTTCACCTGTGCTCTGCAATATCACGCTATGAATACGTGGTTTAACAAGTAAACAGAATTTTAAGCAGATTATACAGACAGTTGGAAAACACAAAAAAGAGCTCAAAGCCTCAAAATAGCTGTTTTCAATTTTCACTGCTTGAATAGAGTTTCAGGAGGATTTAACCTTTGTTCTTTGATCATGGCACAAAAGAATATATACATGCAAACGAGGAGGCTGAGGTAATGATTATATGCAAAGATGCTGCTAAGTATATAATTAAAAACTGCCCTGTGAGACACCCCCAAATTTTATATCCTAATTTTATTTTATACTGCCATTTAGAGGAGGGATGAATTCACCTCTCCCACGCACTCTTTGCACCTGTTTCATATAATGGGCAGATTGAAAATTCATCTTTGTAGGGAGTCTGCTCTATATTATTCAGATAATATTATGCAGTATTTGTTAACCTAAATTTTGCCCCCATCAAATACTTCAGTCTAGACTAATTGGCTGCAGTACTTAGCATTTAAATTATCAAGCAATGGGGTCTGTGAAAATTGATCTCCCAATGTTTGATACTAATTCTTTGTTTTCTGTGTCTTCACTGAGAAAATTGCAGCAATTGTTCTGCAAAGCTTGAAGTGAAGGAAATAAATGTAGACTTACAGCCACAGGAACGTCAGGAAGAGATTTTTATTTTAGAACATGGTTATTTTATGTGATGGGATGCTGAAATCAGGAATTCTGTAACCTTGGAATCATAAAATATCACACTTTAACACACACCCCATAAAATTACAATGCAATGAGGAATGTAAACGTAATATTGATGAACCAAGGCAGTTCTACAGTAGTCCTTGCAGTTTCTGTCCTGTCACTAATATTTTTGTACTCCTACTTGTAACTTCTATGGGTTTTCTTCCCTAACATGACTTGATGTCTCTTCACATTTATATGAATGTGAATATATAGAGTAGGGACTTGATACAGCAGAGATGTCTGCAACAGTGCAAAGACTAATAGTAGAGTTTCACAAATAATGAACTAGCAGCAGCCAGACTGTCTATTGAGAAAGGTGGGAAGTTTACATTTCCTGGGATTTTCTTTTTCCTAATTCACAAGTTTCTGCATTGTTTTGAAATAACTTCCCCCATAACACATATTTTACTTACAGAATCTGAAAGCATTTCAGTGTCTGAGATACTGCAGAACTCCATTGCTGCTCTTTCCAGGCAGGAGCATTTCTCACATGTGGTAGCAATAGCTCTGCAGCTCTTGTGTTCCTGGCTTCTCCATCTCATATACCCATTTTAAGGAAAGGGAGATGGGGTTGAGGAGAACCAGAAACATGTATTGATCCTCAGTCTAAGATTGTCTAGATACCAGTGGGCTTCTGTGAGCCTTGCTGTAGTTGCACAGATTCCAGCAATGAATGCATCTAAACAAAATGGGTATTTCCACTGATAAACTCAGACGGAGGAACAAAACAACCTTGTACATGTGGTGTTTAACAGATGCTGTATGGACTGTAGTCAGATCTAACCCCAGTGAGGTTAGATCTGAGCAATGAGCTTGTATTTGGGAAGGGGATTCCTCCTAAGATTTTGGAAGCTTTACCAG
Organism: Ammospiza caudacuta; assembly: GCF_027887145.1. Lineage (NCBI taxonomy): Eukaryota > Metazoa > Chordata > Aves > Passeriformes > Passerellidae > Ammospiza > Ammospiza caudacuta. The sequence continues at coordinate 11,011,112 of NC_080593.1, read as the reverse complement.
AAAAGCAAAGGGACCAGCCCATGACCTAGGAGTTGCAAAAGAGGAAGAGAAGGTGTTTTACTGTCTGCAGGTACCTGATATGTGACACCAATCATTGCTCTTCACGTGGAAATACCATCAAGGAGCTGTGCTTCTGCACTAGGAGCTGTTTGCTATAAATCCCAGTTTTATTTGTAGCCCTTCAGGCTGTGGAAATGTTTCCCTTTCTCAGCTCAATACTCCTAGTGCTCTGTGCCATAAGTTACATACTTGCATTTCATTAATGCTGCTGCCATTGTTCATCTCGTTGCAAGGGCTGCAGTCCATCACCAGATTCTGCCTCTCAGATTCTGGTCACGATGCTTTTGAGCTCCTTGCTTGCTGTATTCTCATCTGGCCCAGGATCCTGTGCCTGAAGTGCACTGCTGGCATTGGGCTGCCCTGTAATAACCAATGATTTGTCACTGGGTTACTTGAAATACCAGGCTGCCTTCCTGCCTGGCACTGCATTTGCAGGAGCTCAGTCCCTGTGAGGAGCCAGCTCTGGGCTGTCCCTGCAGCTTTTGCAGAGGGTGGGGACTCACTGGGGACATGTGAGGACCAGCCAGGCACTGGGCAAGGAAGCTGGAGCCCAAGTGGGACATCTCAGCTGTGGGCCCCGAGGCTCAGGGTGCCCTGTCACGTCCATGGCGTGTGGCTCAGGCTTTGTGAGCTCTGGAGGAGCAGCCAGCTGCAGGAGAGGCTGCACTGTGTGAATACAGAAAATAGAAGGCAAAGGAGTGTGGGTGTTTCAAGCACTGGGTAGCTGTAATTAAAGATTTGGATTCCTGGCAGCATTGAATGCACTGGAGGAGCCAGGGCCAGATGGGCAGAGCTCCTGGTGCCTGCCAGGAGCTGTTTCAATGCATTTTCCTGGTATCAATCACCAATTTGTGCAACTTGGTGTGGCTTTTTTTCTGTTTTTGTTTTTGTATTTTTTTTTCTTGGTGTGTATTTTTTTTTCTATTCTAAATAACAGCAAACAAACAGCAAACTTACATGCCTCACACAGCATCTCTTCATTGCTGTTAAAACTGTGGCACACCAATAGAAATTGGAATGACTCTAATTTCTCTGCAATGACCACTGTGTATTTCTTGGGGAAGACAAGGTGTCTTTCTTTATAAATTTCTCATCTGTCTCCTTAGATGTACTGCTTTACTGGCCCATGTCAGAGTCTTGCAAATAAATAATGTAATTACTGTTGTAATGAAGTTCAGGTAAGAGGTAATGGAAAAATGCTATTCTTCACTGCCAGTAAGCAAAATTCAAAGGGCAGGTGATGTGATTGCTTAAGATTGTGCAGGATGTTCATGCAGGAAAAGAGTTTTGAACTAATTTTGCTGATAGTACCAGCCTTTTCAAACTCAGGTGCAGAATAAGGCTTAATCCCATCCAAAGACTTTGTCACCAATTTCAGGATGCACTGGGAATGGCCTTCATTTAATCACTTTTGTAGCTAAGCTTTGGGCACGTGCTATAGAAGGTAATCCAAGGTCACACAGGACACCACTATGGGAATGACCTGCCTGGGAACATGCTGTGCCCTCTGAGGAAGGGGAGGTTTCTTGTTCCACCTGCATTCTGGTTTCTGCCACAGCACACTGGGTCCTCAACTGTGGCTGAACTCATGAATTCAATGCAAGAAATTCTGTACTTATGTATGGGTATTCACTCTTACACAGAAATACAGCTTTAATCACATTTTTAACTAGAGCAGAAAAAGTAATTTTTAGAGTATGTTATTTGTAGGGTTTATGGAAGACAGTTTTGCTTTTTTTTTGTCATTACTGAAGACCATTTGTTTTTTACACATCAGTGACTATAACAGGATTGACTGATGTTTTGGCAAAGTTCTCAATGAGCCACAAGCAAATTAGTTATTTCCCCTTCTTGACTATTATGTACTGTTGCTCACTGCCATTGAGCAGTTACTGTGGATCAGTGGGTAGCAGAAGGATCAGGCAGGTATGTGCATAGGGGATGGAGAATCTTCCTTGGTGGAGGCTGTTTCTTTATTTACCTGTCATGTTGGGAACCTTCCTAATCTTGCCTAGAGTGCAATCCTTGCAGCAGATGATCAGCAGGTTCAGTAGCTGGGGGCTGGACCCTGTGCCTTCTCCTTCTTTGGTTTGCTTCTTGTCCTCCAGTGATGGTGTGAAAATATCACCTCTCTCCTCCCTGTCTCCCCTCTCCTTTTAAATAAATCAATAATCCTCAAGGGGCTGAGAAAATGTTGAAATTCAGGCTTTGGCATACACTAGAAGTTAAAAAACAAGGGAGGAGGAACATGAGCATGGTACATATCAATCTCACAACCTGGAGGCTGAAGCCAAGATTATTTATTAATGCTGATGGAAGCAGTATTGCAGCTCATAAAGTAAATGATGATTTAGGCAAATTGAAAAAATTAAATTTCTCAATAAAAGTGTGTAAATCCTCATTCAGCTTTGGCCTTACTGCCTGTGCTTCTGCTCCTGACATGGTGGCCAAGATAAATAGAGCTGTGCTGTTATGAGAATGACCCATTTGTGGCTGGAAGAATTGGCAACAGTGTTATGAATCAGTTTGCATGAAGGAATTACTGTGAACATCTAATAAATAGATTTCAGGCCAATTTAGTGTACAGACATATTATATGAACAAATTATTGCTATTGTTTTCCTTTGCTGCCTGCCACTTGTAATTGTTTTTTGCATGTTTTCATACATGTTTGAAATCCTGAGGATAACTCAGGAATAATTCATTCCACCTGTTCCGTTGGATGATTAATCATTGATTCAGCAAGACTGGCTATATGGTCATTAGCATAAATAACAGGTTATTTCTCTTTTCTTGATCAGATAATTGTTCTGCAACACCTTATGGTCCATGGTTAGATAAACCTTAGCCATCAGCTGAACTGCTTTGCTTAAACATTTGAATAGAGTACTTTTTGATGTGAACAGACTGAAGAATCAAAAGAGAAATTTCTAAATTCTGTAAAAGATTTTACTTCATATTATCTTGAGCAATCAGTATCAAACTCACTATTTCCTGAGGGTTCACAGAGGTGCCTTCTTTCCTGATGGAGATCTGTAGGCTGAAATGTCATTAATTGATGCAGTGAAGTTGATCACATGAAAACATCAAGACTCCATCCAGCCTCCTGTGGCATTTCTCCTATAGCCTTGTGTGAGACTGGCACAATATTCTAAAAATGTTGTCAAAAATGCCATAGAGAGGGAAATAATAATTTCTATAAGCCTGCTGTCTACACTTGGTCATAGAGCTGTGTGCAGCCATCCCTCCCTGCCACAGGGACCTACAACTGGCTTGGGTTTCCCATTTGGGTTCCCCAGAGCCCTCAGGGCTTTTTTGGCAAAGCTTCTTCCTTGCCAATCAGCCCCCAACTCCAGATATTTCTATAGGGTTATTCTGTAGGGGACGAAGGACTTCATACTCATCATTCTGAGCTCCAGGAGGCTCCTGGCAGAGCATTCCTGCAGCACATTGACCCACAACCCCGCTGAGGGCATGCTCTGTCCTACTGTTCAGGCGATTCATGAAGACATCCAGCAGTGTTGGCCCCACTGTCAGTCCCTCAGGCACTGCTAGAAACTGGCCAAAGTTGGACTTTACCATTCCCACCATCCTTTGAGTCAAGGATACAGTCAGTTTTCCACCCCCAGTGGCCATTTTTGTAATTCCTGTCTCACTGGTTCAGCTGTGTGACTAGAAGAAAAGTCCATGTGTCAAATACAGAACTCTCAGTCCTCTGCCCTTCTCCTGCACCAAAACCGCCTCCAAACAGGAAGGAAAACTTAATGAGAAAGATAACTCCAGAGAAATAGTTCTTTTTGTAGTCATGTTGCACGCTTGCTGATGAAAGGAGGTTGTAGACAGGTGGGGTTGGTCTCTTCCACCAGGCAGCACTGACAGAACCAGAGGACACAGTCTACAGCTGTGTCAGGGAAGGTATAGGTTGGATATTATGAAAAAAAAATTCACCAAAAGAATAATAAAGTACTGGAATGCTCTTCACAGGGAGGTGGTAGAATCACCATCTCTGGATGTGTTTAAAAAAAGACTGGACATGGCACTTGGTGCTGTAGTCTAGTTGAGGTGTGAGGGCATAGGTTGGACTCAATGATCTTACAAGTCTCTTCCAACCTCATTATTCTGTGATTCTGTGATAGGTGCTGTCAGGTTGAGAGTCAGGTCTAGGGTCTTCATCACCTCTGCAGCTCAGATATGTGGACAAAAACCTTCCCAGTTTGCTGTCCTTCTTCTTAGGTGAATTCTGATTTACATGTTCTCTAGCAAATAGAGAGTATTTTGGCAGTCATTTAACCAGCAGACCTGATTTGTCACTAATTCCTCTTTGAGTTTATGGGTTCCTCCTATTAAATACAGGGATAGGGCTCCTGCTGCCATTGCTGTTTCCTTTTAGCAGCTGTTCCCAGGCTGAGGTTCAGCACTAATCTCCAAAATGGATGGGCAGGACAGTGTCTAAAAAGAGGTGTGATTGCCTAGCACCAGGGGGGAAGAGCTTTGAGACCAGCATCTACAGCACATTTAACATTATATGCTAGGTTGATGATCATGTGACTGTTCTGTGCAGCATAGATGAATTACAAGTGCTGAACAAGAAATTTTGGCCAAAGAGAATTTAAGAAAAAAAGTAATGCAAATGTTTGCTTTCAGTTATCCCTTTACATTTTATTTCTTCTAGTCACCTTGACTCTTCTTCTCCACTTTGTTTCCATTTTTCTTTCCATTACTTCTGCCATCAGGTTGTACTCCTTGTATTAGGAACTGGAAGTTTTAAAATACAGATTATTCTGTTAATGTCTGGGTGAAAGGGTTGCAGCATGGTATGTGAGCCATGGAGATAGTCCAAAGGCAGGTATTTACATTTCTTGTTAATAGTCTCCTCAAAACCTAATTTAGGATATCATGAGAACTGATGGAGTCATGTTGGACTGCAGATAAGGGCTTCCTGCAGCCATTCCAGTCAATTCTAGCAAAATGAAAATGCTGTTGCAGTTAATGATATCAAATAGCTTTTGCTTACTATGGTAGCTGTGAGCTCTGTGGCAGAGCTCAAGTTTATAATAGAGCAAGAAACTCTATGGAATGCTAGCAGTCAGAAATAGATACCTCTGGACACTTGGACATGCCTGCATTTTCCCTAATTGTGTTTCATGCCTCAAGCAAGCAACTCCCTGGGTGTGTCACTTAGGGATTTAACTGAGAAGTTCAAGGAGAGACATCTGATACTTTGGGTTTTTTTTTCTTTTTTTAATATAAAATGAAGTATGTAAAACTGAAGCATCAAATGTTGAAATAGTGAAATTTCTTTAAAGCATACGTTTAGATTGTCAACTTAACAGCAAATAATTTAGAGGAAAATTAAAGCAGAATTGACATGAAGAGCTTTTAGTTTCATGTTCTATTTGGAAAGTGTTTTGCTTGAAGGGAAAGGAAAGAATGGGGGGGGGGAAAGTGTATTTTTTAAAAGACAACCTATTTGAATGCAGAGGAATGTAGACAAATGTAGACCCAGCTGTAAATTAGACTGATGTGGCTGCTTTTCCCTCAGATGGAGCTGGAGCACCTGTCCAGGTTGCTGAGGTGGAGTTTCCCCATAGAGATACCCAAGTGGTACCTCAAGCACATGAAGAGAAGAAAGAAGTGTGTTTGGGAGGACTGTCATAAATAATTTTCATTAGTACCTACACATTTGGGCCATCTCTATATGTATTGTGGGTACAAGTCTGTTAAACATTTAAAAATATATATTTTAGAGGATGAAGATTTGGGTTTAGATATGCTCCATTTCAGTGCAAGCAAAGCTCATGAAGAAACCCATGCATGCTTTGTCCTTAAATCTAAGCACTCTTCTCCTTGAGTCAAATAAGTACAGTTTCCTTGGTGATCTTCATGTGTCAAGCACTGAAAATTTAAATTTTTGTTAATCTTTTTCTATTTTAAAGAAAGTATTCTTAGCAAGAATCAACAGAGCTTGCCAAAGGCATGTTATTAAATAATAGGTGGTCCAAGTGTAGGCTTCTGGGTTAGGGTATCCAAAATTTTTGCTTAAGCAGGCACTTTTTGTGCTTATTAAATTTGCTTACAGATATTATAAGTTACTAGAAATTACATGTTCCATTTTATTATGAAAAAAGTAAAACTTTCATATACTGCCTGTGAAGCTGTATCTGATTTTTGAAGTTAGGAATCTGCAGATATTTGCATACACATAAAAAGTGAAAATGGGGAGCAAACAATTCATAAATATGTATGTAGCTTCTAAAACTCATGTCTTTAGGGGTTAGGAAGTTTTACTCTTTATAGAATTGCTACTAAAGGGTTCTGAATTCTGTTTACATGCAAGTAAACTTGAGTCCTCAGCTATTCATGTATGAATCTATTCTCTTTATTCCGCAGATCACTGTAGTAATCCTATTAAAAACTCTTAGAGCTGTGTATATGCCCCGGTGAAACTGGAGGGATGCTCTTGGCAAGTTCTTCATCTAAGATGAAGAGGAACAAGTTGTTTTTGAGTCCAGCAGAGGTTTTGGCTGTTGGGTGAAAATGAGTTTTGTTTTGCAAAGGAAGCAACCGTGACATGGTGGTGTCTGAAATTCTTCAGTCCAAATCCAATAATGTTAATCTTATAAGGTACTTCTTTAGTGCAGATTCTCCTTTACTTTCACTGCATTGTTTCTTCTTCTCCCTTGCAAAAACAATTTGTCAGAAATTGAGTTAATCAGGCTGTTGGTGGTGGCATGTATACAAAGAGAATGCAATGAGAAAGGTACATGAAAATGGAATTGGGATAGAAATAAGTTTTTTCCCAGATATGACAAGACCTGTTATGTGGACTGAGGGGTTCACAGTCCTATAGTGAGGTGATGAGAAGCAGCAGAGAAGAGGAAAAGAGAGGGCAGTGATGCAAAATTCATGTTGTGTGTTCATCCACATAAGTTCACACCTTCATGGGGTGACTCAAGGTGTGGACTCTGAAGAGAAGTTGCAATCAGGATTTGTTTTTTAAATACATTCCCTTAAGAATGAGGAATGCAGAGTGAGATTTAGGGTTAGAGAAGGACAGGTGGCAAGTCCAAGGGCCAGAGGTGGCAGAGCTGATGGCAAAGGCTGGGACAGGTTGTCTCTCTTGCCTCCAGGGAAGCTGCAGCTCCTTGCTGGAGGGCTGGGAGTGGGCAGAGCTGGGGTCAGTCTTGCTGTGCAGACACCCTTCATGGCAGAGACTTTCCTTGTGCTCTGCCCACAGAATTTATCTTCATCATCCTCACAACAGGGGAGCCCATCCGAAACAGTGACTGAAATATGGGACCTTCTTGTATCGAAGATTGTCACATCAAGGCAGTGTCTCAGGAGGAATCAGAGCTGATCTGATTTTGTCATCACACCAGTACTGGGATGGTTGCCAAACTGGACTAGAAATGCAGTCACATGCATGTTCTGATATGCTAAAACTGGATGTATTTTCAATGAACTTGAGGAATCTGTAGGATATTCTAAGTCCAAAGAAATTTGATTCCATAAATTTAATCTGAAGGTGGGTGACCCTTGTTGTATTGTGGAGGGGGAATATGCAGAAATTATATCTTCTGATTTTTCCCTCCTTCTCTGTCATGCTGGACATGTGGATGCTGTGTCCCTAAGTAACACCATTTACATTGTGTGAAACTCATACTGGGACATGACATGTAATTAAGTCATGGCATAAACTATGTCAGCATTAATGGAAAGAAAGCTAAGTGTAACAGGATTTCTTTTGTTAAGTATTCTGCTTATTTATGTGGTATTGCAAAGATCGTTAAAACGTCTGGAGATTTTCCCTTTCCTGCTCTCTTAGTTATCTACCCTCAGATCACTTGCTGCACAGAACTTATTTAGCTTTTTTTTTTCTGCCAGCCAAACATAATCCAGCTTTTAACAGTCTCGGAGTCAGAGTAGCTACTCTTTCCTATTTGCTGTTTCTTTACCAAGTCATCACATGGCAGCAACTCCAGCATCAATTGTCAGATTTGGAGGAGCAAGTTTATTTTAATGTTTCTTTGAAGCTCACCACTGGAGGAGCGGCAGGGCAGCTCTCTGCACACGTGGTTGGATGTTTGTGTAGCTCTTGGCTGGTGGCTCCCCCCTTGCTAGCAGATCCCTTTGGAAGTGTTCCCTGTGGGGATGCTTTCCTAGCAGCCACACCAGGAGCTCCTGGCAGAAGGGTGATCTGTGTGTGGCATGGGGAGGTGTGATGCTTTGCACACCCTGCTGTAGGTAAAGCTCTTCTGTAATCACCTCTTAATTATATTTCTTCTAGCTCCTGGCATGTTTTTATGGAGCCTTTAGCCAGAATTTGATGTTCACTTTCCTATATACCTATATACTGATAAATGGAAACATAGATTTTTTTGTTAGAGAGACTGGCTGGTTTCCTTCAATCATCTCCTGCTGCAATTATCCATTTCTTAATGATAAGAAATGGTTGACTGGTTGGCAATCTGATACAAGGCTGTTATTATGAACTAGCAAGATTGTGCTTCCTTAATATTCATGATCTTTAAAAAAATAATCTTCTTCCCATCATTTTCTCAATTAGAAAAAAAAACCAAAAGTGAAATATTGGCAGGATTGAGCAAAAGTTGATCCAAAAAGCATTGCCTTGGGGAATCTGAAGGAGCTCTGTACTGAGAGCTGCTTTCCTTCTTCTGTCTCCAGTGGTGGCATTCAGAAGCACATCTTTTAGGACATGAATATTTTCCTTAGATATATATTTCATAAAAAGGTGATGGCTCTAGCTGAATTCTTAACTTTCTGCCATGGTTTCCAAGATCAGAATACAAAACCCTGTGTAATTTGAGACTTCACAAGTTCCCACATATCATGATGGTGTGTCCGGATAAAATGTGCAGATGGACATGCAAGGAAATAGAGCAGTAGATTAATTTCTCTGGATTTTCTTTATGGTATCACCCACAGTTCCTGAAAGCTGCTGTTGCCAGAAGTGCCTGCAGCTGCACTGATGGAGCAGCAGTTTCTGCTGAGCAAAGGGAAGTGGAGTCCTTTCTGCCCTCCCAGCTGCAGTCTCACAGGCTCTGTGCCACAGAGCTGCCTAAAGAAGATTGCAGCTCACTTCACCACCATTAACCTGCACTTTCCACACCTCCAGCAGCATGGATAGTCCATGCCCCCAGAAATCTGCCTCTCCAAGCCTTATTTTTAAGGAACGCTCAAGGTGAGGCCAAGAGAATGAATCTGCCTCTATGGCCAGGGACTGGAGAGCCAGAAAAACCTCATTGTCATAATGGACAGCATTTAGTTCCTTTCATCATTGGAAAACCATTTATGTTAGAGACTGGAGAGCCAGAAAAGCCTCATTGTCATAATGGACAGCATTTAGTTCCTTTCATCATTGGAAAACCAACTGTGTTCCCTTTTTCTCTAGTCATACATCCTCAAATTTATAATGCAGTTCAAGGATGCAGCCTGGAAACCTGTTCTTGCAATACATGCTTGTTCTGTGGAGCTTGCAAAAACCAGAAAAACTTGGATTGTGGGGCTGACTTAATTTTCTGTGGATGCACTGATCACAACCCCCCATTCTCTGTTCCCCTGCACCATTGCAGGGGAGAACGTGGAGAATTCAGGAGTGAAATTAGGCCTGGGAAGAAGGGAGGGATGTAGGCAAGGTGTTTTAAAGTTTGGATCCATCTCTCATTACCCTGCTCTCTCCCTGGTTATAAATTAAGTTAATTTATCCAAGGCAAGTCTGTTTTGCCTGTGGTAGTAACTGTAGGTGATCTCTCCCTGGCCTTATCTTGACCCATGAGCTTTTCTCTCAGCTGAGGAGGGGAGTGGCAAGAGAGGTTTTGGTGGGCACCTGGCATTCATCAAAAAAAACCCTAAAAACCCCCACCATTTATATATATATATATATATATACACATACATATATACATATATACATATATATATGTATATATATATATATGTATATATATATGTATATATATACACACACACACCCTGTTTAATAGGAACTATATACTGCAGTTCTGTAGAAACACTGAAATAAAAAAGTTGATCTACTTGTTTACTACTTCATTAATTTAATGTTTCCCTGGAATAAAATATTCTGTCCAGTTTTAGAAACAGATAGGAAGAGCGATCCTCACCTTTCTGTGTTGGTATTGCTGATGGTAAATCTGAATTTTGCCATGAAAGCATTTGATTTCTTATCTGAACAGTATCTGCAGTGACACATCTCAATTCAGAATATGAAATTTCCTCAGGCTGGATACAGGCAATGAGTTATTACTCTGAAAAATGCTTCAAAGTAGAACAAACCACTTTGGAAGTTTCTGCCCCTTCCTAGCAAGGTGCTGCTGGGGGAGCTGCCAATGGGCTTGGAAGGTGCTCTGCAGCCTCAGAGCACTCAGGGAGCTGGGAAGGGTGGATGGGAGCTCATTGCTCAGCTTCCCTTTACAGCCCCATTGCATTCTCAGGGAGAACAGATGGCATTAAGTGTTTCTTCAGTGGTGCTGTGATGCAGGAATATGAAAAAATACCTCTTCTAAAACATGGTGCAAGAGAGCAGGGAACTTCAGACTGTTAACCTTCATCCAATCCTGCTTAACTTAGAGATGTGGGTTTGTTCATAAGCATGTTAAATATAACTAAAATCATGTGCAGTGCTGTGAAAACCTGAACAGAGTATAGTAATAAAAAAAAGGTAATATATTTGTGCATGTTAAAAAAAAAGAAAAAGAAAAAGGATCAGTACACAATTAAGAACGAATACTGTGCCACGAAAATATTTGTTTTAACCAGATGGTCTTAAGTAATGCAGTCAGAGCTGTGGTCACAGTACATTAGTTTTGTTTCCATAGTAACACTAGTTTGGCAGACTGAGTTATTTAGATCTGCACTGCAGTGTTCATAGCACTCTAATCCTCATATACATGCTTTTATTGAAATTGAAAATGATACTGAGGTGATCGTGCACACTTAAATGGGTGCAGACATCATGAGAAGTCAAATTTCCCCAAAGCAGGAATGTCCACATGTACAAATGGTGTTTATTGTGTAATGCTGGTGTTAATTTTGTGCTAAATATAGTATAAATGGAAACATACCACTATAAATTTCAATATGAGCACTGGGCTGCCTTTTGGGCTGGTGAGTGTGCTGGAGGTAGCTCTTGAGTGGTAAGGGACAAAGCTTAACTCCAACTTTTCTGTGAAACATTAAAACAAGTTAAAAGGAAAATAATAAAGTCAGCTGATTGTAACTTATGCCATGGATACTGATATGTGTTGGGGAGCTGAATCGTGCAGTGACTTCCAAGGTTTTTCTGTGAAATTAATAATAATATAATAATATAATTTAGATAGAGTAAATTAAATTATTTGGCATGATAATTTGTATGCTTACAGAATATGCCTCAAGTAATTAAGAACAACAGGGATTTGTGAAATTTGGACTCAAACAGTTTTGCCAGATGGCAACAGCAAGAATTGTAATATATTGTTGATTGGAGGAACAGGAAAGAGGTACCACAGGACTTTGGGACACAGAGTTGACATCCAGGTCCACTGCTGTTGGCAAAACCAACTTACAGCACAACAGGACTAATTAACTATATATTTTCTAAGCTGGTCAAAGTTTGCATGTTTTCAGGCATTTAGGAAGTATTTTTTCCTTGAAGCGTAGATAGCAAGATGATGGATTTTTTTGTACACTGCCACCAAAAGTGACCTTGGCTGTCCAAGGTGCTTCAAACCAGCAATTTTCCTTTTGCCTCTTGGCACTCCAGCAGCACCCTAATTACAGAAGGCCTTGAGGCATTCAGAAGTAGGAAAGGATTCAGAATTGGCTTAACAAGTTTTGACAAAAGCCCATAATCCAGTTAAAAACAAATGTGCTCTCCTTTTCAACCACAAGTAAAGAAAACAAACATAACTTTATCTGAGTCTTTATTGATCATTAAAAAAATAGAAAGGTGTTATTTTAAGGCAACGTTAGTGTGTATGAAGTAGACAAACAGCAAAATTCTTAGTTTTAGCATCAGTGTGTTGAGCACTTATACAAAAAGAGAATGTGTTTTACTGTACAAAATTGAGTGCCTGTGGTACTTTCTCCAGGGTAACTGGCCTGCTTTTCATTCAAATTATTAGTATCCAATTATTTTTAACATTATTTTAGGAAAAAAGAAGGGTTGTAAGGGGAACACTGTAATACTTGGTGTGTAATTTCCCCTGCCAGAGCAGAGATGCCGGGCACATCCTTATTTAAAGCTGAGAACCCTGGACTAGGTGTCATGGGCCCTGTGGAGGGAGAGTTACATGGTTGGTGTGAGCTGAGTTTTCCATTAATCTTTGGAAATGCCTCCAACACTGAGATTCTCAGCTGGAAAAGGACTTGCATGAGGAAGGGTCAGGAATGTTTATTTCTGTTGTGTCAAATCTGTTGTAAACAGAGAAGTTTTTTTCCATTAATTTTCATTGTTTTCCATAAAATTAGTGTCATCTTGTAAACTTCAGCCTAGTAGCTGACCCTTCATTTTGCATTTTGAAAGCTGCCCCTTGGACTTTGTGTTGCGAAATTATGTAGCTGTGGTTATATCTGTGAACATCATCCTCTAATATAAAAAGTACTTTTAAAGCAAAATGAAGTAAAGATGTAATAAATTTCAATAGCCCACACTGTGCCTGCATGTTGCAGCATACACAGAAAATATCATGACACTTTGGAGTCACCTTGAGTACGTAAGGAGTGATAAGTTTAAATCATGAACATCAGCTTGGAAATGACGCAAATAGAAATATTTTTATTTCCATTAGAAGAAACACCTGAGAATTCAGTGACTGAAGGAGGTTAGGGGAAATTATTTTGAACTGCTTGTTATGGGCTTTTTGCTTTGCCTTTGATGTAACATTCAGTAGAATTTACAGAAATAGCTTGGCTCACAAATAATTTATGTCCCATTGATCTTCTAGATCATCCTGAACTCAGAAGAAATGTTTGTGGGCAGTTTTTCTGCTCTCCATATGGCTTCATTGTTGGATGGGGGTTTTTTTGCTAAAACTTTGCTTAGCAGTGGAAAAGAAGAAATTTAGTTTTCATTTCTGAGTGGAAAGTGTAAGCTAACGAATGCCTTTGCAGGGCACTAACTATTAGGAATAGATTTTAGAGGAGAACTGCTCTGGGGCTCTGCTGGCTGTACCCCCTGCCTGCCAGGCAGCTGGAGGTGCTCTGTGACACACAGCAGTGGTGTGGTACCCTGCTCTCAGGCTGGGTTGTCTGACATTTGGCCCACCTTCATCTTCAAAAGATTTTACTAAAAGTGCACCAAGTGTTTTGCAATTCTGAGCTCTTAAGCAGCTTTCATATTTATCCTGGGCAAAAAGCAATCAAAGAAATTTCCACATTTGGAAGGGTTGCTTTAGATACTTAAGTAGTGCTGGGAGAAGGTGTGATTATGTGTTACTGGTGTAGTGTATGAAAGTATGACAACAAAATAAAATTTTAATAAACAATTCTAAGTAGAATTTTTTGCTTCAGTAGGATCCTTCATTGAAAAAAAAAGTCAGTAAAATTCATGAAATGAAAAAATGTAGTAGCAAAGCCAAAATCAGTTTCTTATAAAGTGAGTCCACACCTGACTATGCTATTTTCTCCTAAATTGCTAAATCCTATTATACACTTTCATTTTTATGCTCCAAGTTAAAAAAAAAAACCCCAACCAACAAACAAAAAACTTTTATGGGATTTAGAAAGCATAAAATGCCCTGAATTTAGGTATGCACAACCTGCTAGCACACAGCCATTACACAACCAGCTCCCCAGTGTGCTCTGATCCAATTTCACCCCCATTCCAATTGCAATGAGGTGTTGATATCACCTTTAAATCCTGGTGCTGAGTTTCAGTGTGTTTTGATGAAATATGTTTTAATCAGGAAGTGAAGACCCTGTGATTTTTGATTTGCTGCCTGCTCAGGAAGGAGAGGACTGGATCCTCCAGGAGGTGAAGCTGGAAGCATGTGAGTTCTGTGATTGATGGCATTTCATTCCTGATCCAGCGCTAGAGCAGCAATCATGAGCTCTGATTTAGACTATACTTATCTCCCCCACCAACAGACATCTGTGTCTTTTGAACCTGCAGGAATAAATTTACACAGAAATGAACAGTATCTACAGGAGTTTAGGCTGTGCCAAGGTGAAAAGCAGAACTTTAAACCGAGCTGTTTCTTAGGCAAGATGGCTTCACCACAGCTAAGCCAGCCAAAGGAAAAGACCACCACGTGATGTTTGGCACATGTATTAGCTTCTAACACCTTTAAATATACTGACTTATCCTATCTCACCACGTGAGGTGTCACAGTGCCACACACACATGCCATCCATAGCAGCGTGCAGTGCAGAAACATTTTCTGTGGGGCCTTGATACCTGCTATCATTTTGGCTGGCAGATACACTCAGACTCAGTTGACAGCAATTAGCTGAAACAGTGAGAACTGGTAAATGCATCAAAATAGTTCATAACATTTTGTCATTTTTAGGAAGAGAGGAGCAAATTAGGACAGTAATTTAAACCATCCTTGGTGCTCAAAAATACCAATGACCGAAGTAAGATAATGGTTTAATTAAACAATGAGATGGGAGATGGAACCAATACCTTGAAGCACTTGAGCACAACTAATTTTAAGCATGTGAATATTGTGCTTGTGCTTGGCTGTTGTCAGCTGAATTGGAATGGCAGGCTGTCAGACTGATAACTGCAGCTACCAGGGTCAGCTGAGGGCTTAGGCATGAGCTCAAGCATCTTCCTCTGCTGGTGCCAGTGGTGGAGCAGGAATGCTGTCCTGGAGCATTATGGCCTCTGTCAGGGTGGCTCTCTTGCAGTTCACGTATGCTTTTGTAAAGCACTGCAGATTTAACTCTTTTCACTTGGTCTTCTGCTTCTTCTGTCCCTACTATTTTTCCAGTATTGTTATTTTAAACTGCAGCCAGTTTCCTGTTCATGGAATGTAAGCACACCTCATTTTGCAGATACATTAGAAAATTTTGAAAATCTACCTTATTTTTAATTCCAAGTATCTTTTTTCAGCTGCACGCTGTATAGAGCTTTGTCTTGTTTTTACCTTCTTATCAGTAGTGTTAAGTTGCTTCCAGAAGGAAAAGATGCTCTGTTGAGTAAGTGGGTCAGGGGAGCAATGAAATGATGGTGTTTTTGTACAGAAATGAGGAGGACAGTGAAGACTGGGAGTGTAAAGCTGCTCTGAGGGAAGGCAGGTGTCTGCTGGGGTGGAGGGACCTGTGCTGCCCACAGAGGATGCTCACCACAAGGATCTGCTCACTTAATTTACTGTACACGTCCAGCTGAGGAGTTGACACACGTAGGTTTGGCTTTCCTGAAGAGTAGAGGTTTATGCTACATTTAAATGTACAAAACCTGGTAATGTGCAGTAGTGGAACAAAATTATCTATGAGAATGAGCTTCTTCCTACTCAAGGGAGCCTCAGTAACTTCTGTAAATTAGTTGTGAGAGTGGAGATAACTCACTTGAATGCACAAGGTGTAACTGCTGGAGGTTTCTGGGAGATGGGAGTGTATTAATGGTAATTGCTCTAATGTGACTTTGGCTGATTTTCTTTTCTTTTAGAACTCAGGTTACAACTTCGAGTTTTGTTTTCAAAGTCATTGGCCAAGTGTTGTGCTCTTGATTTGTGTTACATTTGTAGCAATGTAATTTTTACTTGAATTATTTAAAATCTTTCTGATCAATGGGTGCATAGTATCTGTAAAAAATTGTGCAAACTCAAGTTACGATGATGCCAGACAAATTCTTCCCTTATTTTTTCTTGAAATTTTCTACCTTGTTGCCCTACTTAGAAAGATTCACTCTTTTTCTAAAAAAAAAATCAATAAAAATCCCTAAGATTATTGATCTTATCTCAGTGATGCAAGAATGGAAGAATAGAATGGTGCTTAGACAAAATCTGTATACTTTAAAAAGCATAGAAAACATTGCAAATTCTTTAGGCAAGTCTCTCTCTCAAGAAAGATTTGAAACTTTATTTCTATGCTCTGTACCAGTTAGGACCATCATCTGTGTTTGCTGGATGGGGAAGTCTGAACTACTGGCAATACCTGAATAGAGAATCTGAATAAAGAATAGAACTTTGCAGTTGGCTTAGTTCATGCATTTTTTAAGCAGAGGCTGCAGATGGAAGAACACAGTATTGCAGGCCAGATGCGGCTGAATCTGTGTGTGTGGCTGAATGTCAGCGGATCACTTAGACGGGCATGGATTTCAGTGTATTGATAATTAGGCAAGACTGTTCAGACCATTCCTGTTATGGGAGAGGTTTCTCCAACCATGCCAAGGAGTTAAAATGCTCCACAGCTGAAGAAATGCAGATTTTCTGTTTCACTTGGAAACTCCTTGACTGGAAGTTCATGGTGTGCAGAATTTGTGCCAAGCCTTTCTGCACTGGGTTGGGCTGGCTGCAGGACCCAGAGAGATGAGGGCTTGAAAACCAAACCATAATTTAGGAATCTCTTTACCTGATGTTAGGAAAAATATGAATCCATAAAAAGCCTGTGGAGAACTGGTCCTTTTTCATTGTTATCCCATTTTTTCTGTTTCATATTTAAATTTTAAATACATTTAACTTTTCAACAGTTCGTGTCAGAGATTTTAAATAATTACTACATTGAGCTAAAGATGAATTTTTAACCTCTTTTCTTCGGAAGCAAAGAACATGCAAATTTACAGTTACTTTCTGGCCCAGTGCCGAAACATCTCTTTTGTTGCCATGAAGGAAAATAGAAAGGTTTGATTAAAACCTTGCTCAGTAATTAAATGTCTGTAGATTTTTTCTTGTAGACAATGTTCCATTTTGGTGGTTCTTGTTGTAAGGCAATGTAAAATTTTAATAAATCTTTCAAATGAACCCCCAGACAGTTTTCATGATTTTTATACTACATTATCAATTAGCAAAATATGCTGCAAAAATAATAAATGGCTGTTAATTGCATGTGTTTAATTGTGTAGTTTATTAATTTAGCATGAAGGGCAAATAGCAGTCTATATTCTGCTTTCTTTGGAGAAGTCTTGCATATATTTTTAAGTCTTGTCAGTGATTTCATTTGGAGTAATGAATGATGTATCTTTTACTTAGATCTTAATCTGAGCACTTGCTGAACAAATTTATTAATAGACAGCCCTGCTTAGCACTACCTACTCAACATCTCCTCTGAAAACCCAGGTCTGAGCACCCTGCAGTAAACTCTCCTGAGTTTAATGACATTTTAAGCTAGGTGATGTGTAAAGCTTGTAGAATAACTTGTATTTGATGGGGCATTCAGGAAGCACGGGGGATTAAGGCTACTTTCATGCAGAGGGAACTGGAAAAAAAATGTGAAAATCATGAGGGAAAGGGCTATGGAGCACTTGTGATTGCTTGGCATGGAAGTTGACTCTCCTGAGCTAAAAATAACTAGATCTTTTTTAAGGTTTGCTTTACACATGGTTACCCCATTGACTATCTGTAGGATGGTTTGTGCTGTTTAGAAAGCTATAACCAATATAGTTGTGTGTCCTGTATTTAGAGCTTGCAGGCAGCAGTGCTTCAGGCTCACTTTTTGATTTTCACTGCAAAAAAGATGTTGCTCTGGATAGAGAATTATCCAAGGAGGGTTTTGGAGGTGATGGTCCATGGGACCAGCATTAGAAGTGAAAGCTGATGCTTTCCAACTTGAACATATTAGAAGGAATGATTTTTTTTTCATCTTTCTTCATGATTTTTTTCATCTCTCTTCAGCCCAGGTGGCAGCCTCTTCTCCCTCAGCTTCCATTCCATCACTGCTTGGTGCTGGGTGTCATTTCAGGGCCTGCTCTCTCCTGCTTCTGCCTTTCCTGGCACACAATCATGATTGTATTTGGTTTTTTCCCTCTTTTCTACTTTATCTTCAGCTTATATAAAGCTTCTGAAGGACCGTATGATTTCTGCAGGTTTGTTAGTGTGCAATGTGTCAGATCCTTCACCCCTTTTGCTGCAGACACGATCCTTGTGAGGAACCTCTAGATTTATATACATGGTTTTATCTGGGCCTAAAGTGGAGAAAAACCCCTTTAACTTCCCAGTTCTCTTCTAAGTGAACAGCTCAAAACTGATTTATTTTAAGCAAAAAACAAGCCCAGGCATGTAACCTATAACTTTTGATTGAAGCTGGAAAAGTATTTGCTCAGGAGGGAGTGAATGCTGGTGCTCCTCAGGGTGAGCTCTTGGAAGGGCAACAGCAAACACATGGAAACAGTATCAGTGAACAGCCATAAAAAATGTATTAATGTGTGAAAGTATACAAATCTCTTCTCTATATTGACTTCTGGGATGTTTTACAAAAATGCCTAACTGTGATTATGTATATTTTAACAAAGGCTGTGTAATCATCATGGACATCCATGTTTGGTCAGCTGATGTAGGTAGATACAACAAGCTGTTCTTCAAGATACAGAAGAATTTGTGCATTGACAAAATGATAATTTGGTAATTTGATAAAGCAGAAGTAAGTGCTTGCTAAATCAAGGTGGTAGCTTCTTTTATTTTAGGTAGGAATGCTTCCATGCTAACATTAAAGCATGAGTTTAATTTCTGGTTACAACATTTCTGTTTTAAAATGCATAGTATGCCAGAATCCTCCAATTTGAGGTTTAGTGGTTTTGGGGTTTTTTTAAAAGAAAACTGTTGAATTTTCTGTCAGCTGTTTTTAACATATATAGGGGGGAAAAAAAAAGTTGGGAGATGTTTTATGGGGTAAGGTAGTGGCATGTAGTAAAGCAACATATTTGCAGGGATCCAAAATGTTTTTGGACCTGCAAGTCCTTCATTAGAAAAGTATTGTTTTGAGGATCTCTACTTCTAAATGGCACTGCTCTTTGACACTGTTTCTTTCTTCCTTTCTGATGGTGCTAGTAAGAAAACCAGGGCTGTGCTGCCTTTTAAATTTGCATTTCATCTGTGCATGCTGTCTCCTACGTCACGCGGGAGTTCTTTGTGTGCCGGGGCAGACGTGACAGGAGCATTTATTTCTCTTTAATTAGGGCCAGGCAGTGGGTGTGACAGCTCCTGTCCTAGCCTCGAGACTGTCACACACTCCTCCAAACAAATCAGGCAGTCACCTGATGCAAAGCAGCTCCTCTCATTTATAGAGAAATGGACATTTAAGGCTCCAGTGGGGGGCTTGGGGGGGTTGTAGTGTTTATAATCCCACTGAGAAGGATTGTACTTGACACTGGGCTGGAAAGTCCTCGGTGGCCAGCAAAGCTGTGGGAAAAGGGTTTGATTTTTGCAGCTTGGGCAGTGTAAAGTGACTGTGAGAAACCTCCAGTGGCTGCCTGGCATGGCTGCTCTGCTATTTATGGACAGCCAAGCTGCAAGTGGGAGCTGCAGCTCTAGTTCAGCAGAATGCTGCCAATCCTTTGCAACATTATTGGGGTTTTCTAGTTGTTTATTTTCTTTGTTGTTGTTTCTTTCCCCCCCAAGGTTTAGCCCTTAACTATCCATTTTATGGTTTTTTTTTCTCTCACATCCTGCTGTTGACTGCAGCAGTGTCAGTACAGCCCTGGTGAGGCCAGAGCAGCACCAGCCTCTTGAAGCAGAGCAGGAATGTAAAACTCCTGGTAATAAAAATAGCCTGCTTTATATTTTACATGTAAACTAAACTTTGCCATTGGTGTGGGACTTTGCCAGGTATGCATTCCGTCTGCTTTGTGACCTCTGCAGGACTAATGCAAATAGCAGTTGACTTCAGATAATTTCATGTTATTTAGCTCATTAATTTATGTCAGTCAAAAGACAGGAGGACTTTTCTGCCAGCAATGAATTAGTTTCTGGTATTGATTTACTGGTAGTGACATGGAAGAATGAGGAATGACATTTAGTATGGCTATGTCAAAAACTATTATCTTAATATCACTGGGGTCAAATTTTAATAGCAGCTGCCATACTGCTTCCCTGAATAGGGAGTATTTTCCAAAGTGGAAAAAAATACATGGCATTACAGGATAATAACTGCTGGGAAAGGCTTTTCTAACATTCCAGCAGTCCTGCTTCTCTCTGGATCAGCTGAGATCACTATGCAGCACTCAGAGAGGGCATTTCCTGGTTCCAGCAGAATTGCTGGATTCTAGACATGCCTTCAAGCCATCTGGCCACATCTCACTGCACTCAAAGAATGCTGCTGGGCACGTTTAACTGGGTCCCCATGCCAGGCTGCTCTGGCTAGGGGTGCTCCTGGGGGCTCAGGGGGATGGACACTGCCCTACTGCAGGATTCAGCCTTTCCTCACAAGGGTATAACTGTTTATATCCAGTTTATATACATATTTTACTGCCTGTAATCTTTTTATTGGAAATTGCTTATTTTCTTTATGTGTGCCTGGCTTTTATTTTTTTAAGATGGTGAATTTTCAGCATTGGTTGATGGCATTTTGAAGAAATATGCCTATGGTGTAGTCTGTAAAACATTTTATGTATATTTTTAAAAAATCCATAAAGGTCTTCTCTGCCACAGATTATACAATGAGAATTTTGAGTTTGCATGGTGTGTCTTGTTTGTGGAATGAAGATCCTTGCAGATGAGAGGTCTCTGCAAGGCCCATTAATTTTCCAATAGTGCAGTGTTAGTAGGTCCCGGGAGCTCTTTTATTGATGGTGAATGTTTATCATTGCTATTGGATGGAACAATCTCTCATTTCACAGTATTGTTGTTGATTGTTTCTTCTCTTTTGCTTAATCTGTTAATCCTTCAGCCCTCTTGCAATTCAGAAAATACACTGTTGTATGTAAAGCTGTTGTGTTTTTTTTAAGAAAAAATGCACAAATCTGTCTGACCTAAAGTTACATAAAGAAAGAAAAATTAAGAGTTTTGTGTTGCTCTGCATTTATATGTGACTTTTGCATAGACATCTGTAGAGTAGCAGCTTCCTGAAATTACACAGTCTGTTACATTCTTCAGTATATGCATTTTAGTTGTATAAAAGTAAGTTATGCCTTCCTACAAGTTTTATAGCTTTCTTTATAATTCTGTAGCTCTAAAAATTTAAAATGTTTCACTATGAGTGATCTGATTGTGTTACTTGTTTTCTTATCCTTCCTATGACTTTTACATAAACTGTGTGATTAAAAAGTTAAAGTGTTGATATTTGGACATAGTGTTCTTTTAGTAATACATTTTAATATTTTTGTAATTCCTTTAGATCTGTTAATTCTGCCACTGTAATTTGTCAGAAGTTGCACTGTGGACTTAAGGAGACACCTTTACATTTATGCATTGGGTTCCATTAGGAAGAGTGAGTGCATGAGAGGGTTTTTTTCAAGGTTTCCCAAGGAAGTGGGGATCTAGTGCCAAACCAAATTTGACAAGAAAGAATGCTGCATAATATGATGCCTCTAGGAACTGCTTACATTTTGAGGAAGAAAACTATAAATATAGACAATTTTAAAGAATGAAATCACATGGTTTTTCTCCATAGAGTGTAGTTGCATGAATCCAAAAATCCTAATTATTAGAAGATGAAGCATGCCCAAAAATGTGGCTTCCTCACTATAACTCCTTTCCTCAGCTTTATTTCTTATTCTGTGGTTGGCAGATATTCCTGTGCTGTGATTGGTAAATTCAAGCAGAATTTATTTCGTTTAACTTCAGCTGCTAAGTTCACTCCTAGTCAGTGGATGTGGATGGAATCATCCCTGGAGATTCCTGTTTTATAAACCTATTTTAGGATCCAGTGAATCACCAGCTGAAAGTGCCTGTCTCTTATTGCTGATTCTAGAGGAAGCATGAATCATTACTGCAGAACACATGTCAAGCATATATATGGCTAAAATTAGGTGTCATGAATCCAGTGTCAGGACCAAATTAAAAAACTCCATATCTTCATTTCTAAACTGCCCAGAGCACCTCCCCTAGCTCCTTCCATCAATGGAGCTCTGCCTTTTTCCCTTTCCATGGACATCTCACCAGGCATTTATACTCATTTTTTAAAGTTTTTATGATCCACACAACCATAAACTGATGGATGACACAGCACTGCTTACTGCTGATCTGTGTTGCTTTCATGTTTACAGACAACCTTTACCTTCCAGAGTCCCATAAAAGAGCTTGCTTGCTTCACTCACATTTAATATAACTAATAACTAATAAATACCTTTCCCAAGGTATTTATTTTGGTGAGATTTTAGTTTTTGTGATACCATGTCACCTAATTTTTGATATTGTAAAGGACTGAAAGGAATACTTGAAAGGAGTTGCTATGGCTGTTGGCTTAGAAAGATTTTGCCATTTTTTTGTTGGATGGCTGCTTAAATGCCTGTAATAGTTTTGTAAATGGTTCATCTTTTTCTTCTTCCCTATTGGCTGCTTTTCATTTCCAACACAGACATTTCTCATTCTGCCAGATACTGAAGGTAATTGCCCACAGTGGATTGCATCAAGAGCTTGCAAAGAGAGGATCATCCAGACAAACAAATATTAAAGTTCAACCATTTACTACCAGTGGGCAAATATCGTCTCTTCAGTCCCTGCTGCTGTACTGAATTAAATAAAAAGTGATAGGCAACAGAACTGCCTTCAAATCGTTCTGCTGTCCAGACAATGCATCATAGTTTGGGGATCTAACCATATAAAACCCAACTTTACTCTTTGATTGCAAATTCTGAAACCATTAAATGAAATTTGTGTAAAGAAAACCAGACCCTTTCATCTTAATCCAAATTAATTTATTTTAATTTTCTACTTAAATATTGTGCCAGATAATATTGATTGAAAAAACCCAGAATTTAAAAAATGGCCAGGTCTTGCTAGAATTGCATCTCTACTGCCTCCCCCCTGAGAAATGCAGTTATTTGCTTGTGCTTTGTATTTGACTGCAGCTTTCAGCATCTCCCCCAGCAGAACTCTTTACAGGATAAATAATGTAAGAGAGAAGAACAAAGTGGCACACTAGGACACATTATTCAAGGCAGTGATGTTGCAAAGCAGCATTTGGGTTGAATCAAAATGCTTATTTCTATTTTCCAAGTATCTGCTGCTTTGTGCAGGATTGTGGCAGGCAGGGCTGGGTGGCTGCTGGCCCTGTATGAGCACTCAGCAGTGAAACCCCAGTGTTCCCTGAGCTGGAGAGGGCCCAGCACGGGGCTTTCAGGCAGTGCCTGCTTGCAGGAGCCTGACTGGGTACCAGCAAAGCTAAAAGCTCTCTGAGGTGGGAATGAAGCCTTTGGACATGCATAAAATAGCTTGATTCAGGTCATAAAATAGGTGTTTTCATAATGGGCTGTGAATGACTTTGATACCAGATCTATAAAGAGTTTGAGACACATTTTAAATTTTGTTTTTCTGGAATAACCCCAGGGTAAGTCACAGTGCACTGGATTTTGTGGCTGCACTGTAATGGGAGTGTTGGGAGTGAGGGCTGGTCAGGGTGGCTGGGAGAGTCCCTTGGTGTGCCTGGGATGCTCTGATCCCATGTGTGGCAGTGGAGAGGTTAAATGCTACCAGCATCTGCTGGCAGGGAAAGGAGTTTTCCAAAGTTTTGCATAATGGGACCATTGAACAAGTATGTTTTGAAGTTGTCCATGCAGAAAAGCTTTGTGCTTTAGCATGTCTGTCCTTTCAAAGACAAAATGAAAGCAGGGTGAAGCCTGGAAGGTTAAACACCTGCATGGTGAAGTGAAACATTAGCACTCGGATTTAAAACTGAGTGTTTCTGCTCCTAATTCCAGAGACTGGGGTGTTTACTGTACCAACATCTGGCTTTTGTCTGTATGTCCACAGTAATGAAGTAAGTTTATAATTTATTTTCACTGCTTAATGCTTTCATCTCCCCACTGATAACTTCTTTATCCTCATCCTCTTGGGTCATTAGATATTGCTGGTGTACTCTTTTTGCTGGACTATTTTTTTTAGCAGTAAGTGTAGCTTATACTTCTTTTTTCTTAAATCAGACTTCACAAATAGTTGAACTATGATTGTTACATATTAGGCTGCCTTTACATGTGCAAGCTTACAATAACAGGGTTAGGTTGAACTAAAGTCCAGCAGATAAAATACAGGATGGGCCAGGGCCTGGCTGCTGCTGGGGCATAGTTTTTCCTCCCTCTGCAGGCATGTGCATCATCTCTTTGGAGAATATAGAATCAATCCATTGATGAGGCTGAAAACCCAGCCAAACCTCAGCCTTTGTGAGCATCCTGGCTCCCTCACTGGCTTTCCAGGGCCACTGGCCCAACAGGGAGGATTTTTCCTGGGCTTCATCCACTGCTTTCCAGGCCATCCCATCCCATCTGCAGTGGGGCTGGAGCCCAAGCTATCTCTCCCTTATGCTTTCTTCTATTCCTCTCAATTAGTTCAGCACTTTGAGAAGGAAACTCACTGGAAAGAAGGGTCTTACTTGAATGTCCCACAATTAAAAAGAGCCTGGGATGTTCTAGTGCTTGTCCTGTGCCTGCATCTGTGACTGTCCTGTAGCCAGCTGGCTCTGGTTTCATCAGATCATCCCAGCCATGGGGGCTCCTGACCCTTCTTGCTTTCTAATTGCAAACAGGCAAAGGAAAATTTAACAGGAGTATATATTTAAACAGGTTTTTGCTGGTATTGTGCCATTTTGCACCAGCTATGTTACAGGGAATATGTAGAGGTACCAATAGCAGGGCTTACTGAAAAACAGAAAAGGGTTAAATGAATTTGGAAAACCTACATTACGTAGACAAAAAAAAAAAAAAATGCAAGAAGAAAAAAGCCAAGAAAAATACTATTATTTGCCATATGATGTCTATAATAAGAGAGTGATGTCAATAAAAAATGCATAATGGAAAGAAACTGTTTTTAAAAGGAGACAGACTAAACAATATTAGCTTCTTCAGGAAAAAAATACCATGCTGTCCCAGCAGATAAAGCCACCCTACAGGAAATAGTGATGGAAAGAATAAGAGGGATGGGTTTTGGCATTTCAAGTCCACTATCTAAAGGCTACAGCGTGACAGGCAGACCTGTGTGATGGCTGCTGGGTTTCTGCCACTAGAAAGGGTATTATGTGTTTCAAGCAGGCACATCTGATAATTTAACAACATGAAAATGTATCAATGCATCCAGTGTTTAGTGCTACAAGAGCCCAGGCACCATTCTGCATCAGGAGTGGTGAAATGGGGCTTAGCTGTACTATTTTGCTTGCCTGTCTTTGTTTCACCAAGCTGTGGAAGCTTTTCCTGTAGCTTTAGTTATCGATGTCACCTTCCCGAGTTCAGCTGCTGTAATGGCTTTGGCTGGGGGTGGTGGCACCAAGGGCTGCACTCTCTGCATGAGCACAGAGGCCATGGAGGGAAATGTGGCAGGGCCCAGTGCAGGGAGGGCTCCCATTGATTTCCTCTCCCAGGCTGCTGAGCGCTGTGTGCAGCCCTGAGCCCCTGGAGAAACCTGTCCAGCTGCATCCACATCACTGCCCTGACATCCCAGTGTGGGGACACAGTCAGGGAGGGCTTGCAAAAGGCAGAGGGCTTGCTGCTCCTCCTCCCCTCCCACCTGCAGGCAATCCTGCTGCCCACCCTCCTGTTAAATTGCAACAGTGAAAAGAGAAATATGGAAAAAAAACAACCAAACCCTTTGCAAATGGCTTTGTGCTTTTCAAAATTATGTATGCTTGGGGAAAAATAATGTTTAAAAGTGAGTGTTAAGCTTTACATGGAGGCTGGTGGTGGAGAGGTTGGAGTGCTGTGTTGGGCAGCAGGGGTGATGCCTCCTGCATGTCTGCCCTCTCTGGAGCCCTCTCCAGAGCCCCCCACCACCATCCAGAGCAGAACTCCAGTGAGTGATTGGAGGTGAACTCCAGTGAGGCAGAACTGGCCTCCAGCTCCCTGTTTGGAGGGTGAGGCTCCTGTTGGAGAATATTCCCACCAGTTTAGGGGAGGTAGAGCAAATCTCTAGCTGAACTCCTCTGCAGGCTTCCCTGTCTATCACATCTTCAGGAATGCAGATTTTAAATGTGCAGGTCTGTCCTGTGGAGCTGCCAGAGGCAGTCATGGCCTACCTCAGACCTCCATGGAGCAGCGTTGTGATGGCTGGGAACCAGCTGGGCTTGTCTCCACGTGGGCAAATGCGACAGCCTCATGTCGGTTTCTCGGCTGTTTAGGTGACCTGGAAAGGCCCGGGGTGGCCTTGGACAGCCCGCGCTTCAAAGGACGAGAAGAGGCTCCAGATCTTTTCTCGGTCTCGGTGTTTATTAATTGTTTATCTAAAAGATTTTCTCTTGGCCCGACAGAGGTCTGCTCAGCAGCCAGCCATGAGCACACTGAGAGCCCCCGGGGCGGTCACCTATCTTTATACTCAAAGTTACGTATACAATATTTATCAATTTTCCCCAATACCTTTTACCCTTATTAACCAGTGCACTTTTAGTAATAACCAATCCCAAAGTGCCAACATCACCACAGAAGATGGAGGCCAAGAAGAAGAAGAAGAAGAAGAACAGGACACGCCCCAATTGCTCCATCTTACTTCTTTAGACCCCCCTGTACAGAAATCCTAAACCCTGTGTCTTACACTCTAATTAACTTATCCCTTCACCATTTACCCCAGTGAAATCCTCCCATCCTCATACAGGTGTCGTCTCCCGTGCAGGATCAAAGTCCAGCCACCAGACACTTCTGGCAACATTCCAGGACTCCCGAGCCCCCCAAGGGTGGTCTCAGTCCCTCTGCACCTCAGTCCTGAGGTGCTGAGATCCCACAGCCTCACACCCTGGTGTGAGGGTGTGGGGCAGAGTGGCCCTGCTGAAATGTCAAGCTGTATAAGATGTAAAAAAAAGTGGGGATTTCTTTTTTTTCTCCCCTCCCAAATAAACGTTTCTTAGGCTTTCTGGTTTAACTGAAAATGAAGGGATTTGTTTTTGCTTTCCTCAGCTGGCAGAACACTCTCTGACCAGCTCTAGAATTTACACTTTATTGAGTAACACCAGAGTCTTGCTGAATTGGACCAAAACAAAAGTGGCTGCCATGAAGCACTGCTTGGTGTGAATTTGAAGCACAAGGATAAACATAAAGGGTTCTTCAGTGACACCTATTCTATATTTAAAGAGTTTCCTGTGCAAGTTTGCTGCTTTTAAAACTGCTTAAAAACACTAGAGGCTCCAATTTTAAATACCAGTGTACCAGTCATATGTGGTGCTACGTGAAAATTTATTTTTATTTTCAAGTTTGGTTGGAAATTGGGTGGTGAAAGCAATGTGTGATGTACAGTAAGCCTGTAGCTTTTGAAATAGGCAAAGAGCTTGAAGTGGGATTGACTTTGGAGGGAAATAGGCCAGAAGACTCTGTCAGCACAACCTGAGCAAGGTCACACCAGAAATCCTCAAGTGTTTGCTTTGGCTGTGGGGAGTTGTCACAGCCCCTGGATCTACCCCCAGTTAACACTACCAGCTTTCAGCAAGGAACACGTGGTGCTTCTCCCCACAACTCCCTTCCATAAAACATGTATAAAACGTGTTTCCTAGCCTTGAGAAAGGGGCTTTTTCTTGCTTTCAAACCTCATGAATGAGGGGCAGCCTTTTAATTACACATACACTCTTTTCTTTTACACTCACCCTAATGATTTTAGTAATAACATGAACTTTTTAATGGCTGTGTTTTATGGATTTTCTACTGCTGTGTGAGCCCTGTCTTTTCTGTGAGGGAAGGAATCTGTGCTCTGCCAGTGATGATGCTGGGCAAAGGGGGTGCAGGTGCTGGAATAGCGCAGGAAAATCGGTGTGAAGAGTCCCTTCACACACCTGGTCATCTGACTTCCTTCCTAAGAGGACATATTAAAAATGGTTTCTTTGTGTTTGAACTATGTGATGTCTAAGAGGAGACACGGTAGTGTTACAGAGGTAATGAGGGCAAGATCTGCTTTGACTTAGTATTCCTCATTCTGTAGGGTTCTGTAGGATTTTTTTAAATTACATTTAAAAGGGACAGTTTAAAACAAACCAAAAAGGTTAAAAAGCTTACAGGAAAGTGATGAACAAGGGAGTGGAATGAGTATTTTGTAGACTTCTCTTATAAACTACCTATTGCATAGATACTTCTGGCTGCGGAGTGCTGCACATGACTGCCTGTGTGGTTCTTTCAGCACTGGTATACCTATGTTTTGTCCTTATAAAAAGGAAGACTTAGTAACCACATTGTAATTTCTTAAAATTGATTTATTTTTGAATGGACACAAGTTTTAGAGCACCACTATATTTGTGGTCAGTAGGAACAGAAATGTTGAATCTCACAAGCTGTGCTTGGTAGCAGAAACAATAACTTCAATCATCATGTTACTGTAAATACAACTTTTAGGGATGCTCTTGTTTGCTTATTTACAGACCTAGGCAGACATAAACTGAGCAATGCTGTTCAATACCCAATATAAATATAGTAAAAATCCACACAAAATAGTGTGTGGATGTTTGAAAAGAAGGATAGAAATTTGAGAGAACTGATATAATATGTGCAAATGCAGGAGCATTGTCCTGCTATAATGAAGTATTGTCATATACAGTGAAGGAATATATTGCTACCAATTTCCCAACAATTTCTTTCCTAACCAGTCTAAAGACATATATGCAGCTGCCAACCTGATGAAATAAAAAATTTGTAATGCTTTTATATTGTTACTCCAAGGAAAAGCTTTTTACTGCTCTATGGGGAAGAAAGGGCAATAAGTTCTGAGCCACCATTTTAATAATTTTATTTTTCAGTTTAGAAAGCTGTAGATAAATTTTACAGTGTTGCTATCTAAAAAATGCAGACTTGTGCTTTTGAGTGTCACTGGTAAAGCAGTAGGGTGAAGAGAACAAAGAAGATCAAAGAGAAGGGAGTTTATTTCAAAGACATCCATAAAAATAGTGGGGTTTTAAAATTTTATTAACAATGACCTGAATTAAGCTTAACTAATTTGGGTCCCAATCTTGAAAATTATTTCATGCATATTTAACCTCAATCATGTTTGTTGTCAGCTAATTACCTTTGTTTACAAACTAAGCATAGAATGTTTGCAAAATGAGCACAATAGAAAAATTGCTAAAAAACACAGATATGCAAATGTGAAAAATCAGGCAGCCACACAAAGTGTAAATATTATTTCACCATTTAGCACTTGGAAATTCAAGAGATATTAATTCCATGTCTTTTCAGCTACTGTTGAATTTGATGAAACCTCTTTTTCACCTGAAGGAATAAACTAAAAATAACCAAACAACACAAGTGAAAGTTGATGGAAGAATACTGAACTTACAATGAACATTGCAGTAAATTATTGAGACCAAGTAGATTTTTGGCTTAAGATGAAAAGTTGTTTGGTTTGGCAAGAGTTTTTCTGCTGCTTGGCTTATTATTGGCTATTTGAATATCTATTACATTAAAGTATTGAAAATAATTGACGTACCACACAAAAAAAGGTTAAGTATCACCATGACAATTAACTGCTATAAAGAATTCATAGCAATGTCCAGTAAATCACAGCAATGTAATTTAAAATCCATAGCAGAAATCTTGAGCTGTGACTTCTATAGTAATATTTAGTTTAATCAGGCTTACACAAGTAAAATTTTAAAATTGCAGTACTAGATAACCCAGGGGAAAGGCAGGACCAAAGATGGTGATTCTCTTCCATGCATCACCTTCTTCCTAATGCAGAGTGGATTTTTTTTCTGGGGTGGGGTGTGTACTATGTGTAAATGCTTTAAAACGAAACAACAACTGAGGAACAGAGGCACTGCAGGTTTTGCCTTTGAATGACTGAGCTCAGTGGAGGTCATGCATGTTAAACTGCAGATGCAGGTACAGAATGCACATCAAGGTCGCTGCTCTGTGGTGCTGCTGGCACTGCCACATGACTGTGACAAAGCCATGCTTGGGTTTGTATACTTTCCCAATTCCTAACCTGCACGTTAACCTGTTTTCTGTTGGTTTACTTGGTGGGCAAGAGCTGTGTTGATGAAAGGACCTTTCACCTGGAAGTGAGTTGGAGATGCTGTTTTAGGTAGACTGTGGTGCAGGCTGTGTCACATATCAGCCCTGAGCACAGCCAGCTGAAGAGGTAAACAGCCTTTACCTGGAAGTTAGGCTTTTCCACTGTGTGTATGCTCATCTGCTTCCTCCTGGAACTCAATAAACACAAATTTAAGTTTTCCTGATTTTGAAGTTTTTGTATTTCAGTACAGAATCCAGGTGTAGCACAGTTAGAATAAATCAGGTTTGGGCTTGTCAGAAAAGAACTGAAAACTCTTGGTTATCCTCAGCTCAGTTTTGAGTCCATTAGTGTCAATCTAGATGATGTAAGAGAGGTTTTGGTCGCTGTTGATAAGAATTCCCATGAGTTTTAATTCTGCTGAATCAATGTCTGGTGTATGTGTGAGCTGAATTAAAGCAATCACCTGTTCTTGCTGTGCTGCCCCTTCTGTGATGGACTTGCCCCCGAGGTCACAGACCTGTCCCTGCCTCTGTTACCCCTGAAATGGGGAAGCAAAGCCAACTCTTCCAGGAGAAATAGAAACAAATACAAGATATGCAAATATAATTTATTTGGAGTGAAAATGGCAGTCTTGGAGTGTTCTTGCTGGTGAAAATAACAGGGAGAAGCCAAAGGGCAGAAAAGCCATTAGAGAAATTGTGTTTTGATTCCCTAGGTCCTCTAGTTGGGACTTCTCCAACATGACCTGGGCTTTGGGTTATTTGATTTCAATGCCCAAGCTGTTCTTTATCATCTCATTTTCCAATGAGCATGACTTTTCTGACAGTAGGGGATTTTTTTCCTGAGGACGATTTTAGAGGAGAAGATGCTGCAAAGTTTTTCCTACTCTTCTCACCTGGGCTCTAAACAGCACTGCAGGGAAGGAGCTGTGATCCTCTTTCACTTCTCTGTGCAACTCCTCCATGCTCGTGTCTGCACTTTTATTCCTTTTATTTGATTTATTACTTTTATTTTGGTGAAATTCCCAAAAGCTGCGGCTGGGAGGGAGCAGCCCTGGCCAAATCCCACCAGTGCTATCAGACACCCGCAGTGTCGCTGGGAGCTGGAGTTTTCCTTGTTTTCCCCATGGCCTCAGCAAAGGCAGCAGGGCTGGGCAGCGGCAGGCTGGCTGGCTTCTGTTTGGGAAAGGTGGAGCTGACAATGGGCACCCCGGGGCTGTGC
This sequence comes from Ammospiza caudacuta, assembly GCF_027887145.1. Lineage (NCBI taxonomy): Eukaryota > Metazoa > Chordata > Aves > Passeriformes > Passerellidae > Ammospiza > Ammospiza caudacuta. The sequence continues at coordinate 10,979,871 of NC_080593.1, read as the reverse complement.
CTCATGTGACAGGCGGGGACAGACCTGTGCTGGGGCACTTGGGGGCCGATGAAGGCAGCTTTGTTTCCAAGCAGAAGCTGTTGTTTGTCCGCCTGTGGCTCGAGGTTGCTCCTTGCTGTGATGGAGGGAGCTTTGTGCTCCTGCTGGGCTGTTTGCATCCCCTGGCAGTCATGCCTGCAGTTCCACATGGGCTGTGTGAGCCACAGACCATCCTTCCTGCCTGCAAAAACATCAAATTACACCTCCCCTTTGCTGAAGAGGGGCCATTGTGTTCCGAGCTGGCAAATCACCCAGTTCAAATAAGCTTTAATTTCTCATAGGACCCTATTGTTACCCTGTGGTAAAAGCTGCTGTGGGAAATTTCCATGATAACAGTGCAAATTTATGCTCAGTTCTTGCTGGCAGTGCCTATGTGGCAAACACCATCAGGAGCAGGGACTGTCCTGCTGTATCTGTCTGGCCATGTCCTGCTACCTGGTGCTTGGGCTCCTTTGATCCTCCCTGGCCTGATGGTGGCATTATTTTGTGTAAATCTGTGTCTGTGTGTGCTGGCCCTCTTCCCCCAGTTCCCGGGCTGGGAGCATGAGGGCTGTGCTGCAGGATGAGGAACAAATTTTGCGTGCATGTTCAATACCCTGGCAGAAATCAGGAGCTGAGCCCTGGGTAGTGCTGAGGAAGCAGAGCCTGGTGCCTTGTTCAGGTGCCTGCTGCAAGGGAGCCCTGCCATCCCTGCCATCCCTGCCACTGTGCCAGAGCTGCCAGCTGGCACTGACAGCCCCGTGCTGCAGCCTGTGCCCTGGTGTGACCCTGGAATTGCTGTTCCACAGGCACTGAACTCCCAGCTCCATTGGCATGCCCAGCAGAGCAGCCACGTGGGCACCCTCCAGCAGCCAGCAGAGGCTCTGGCAGGGCTTGCCTGGCTCCTGGGAGGCTTTGGTGTGGTTGTCACCGTGGGGAAGGGGACCAGAGCTGCTCCCAGCTCAGTGCTTCACAGGGAAAGTGAAATTGTGGTTTGGTACATCCATTGAAGCAATCTTAGTGCTTGAGGTGTGTAACACATGCACACCATGCAGGCTTATATTTTAATTTCAGTGTGCACTGGTTGAATCTTTTCCCCCTGCAAAATTCCTGGGCTTCATTTTGACTCCATGGTCCTCTCTGTCTGCAAAAGGAGCTGGCAGGGGTGCAGCTCTTCACCATGGAAAATTGCATCATTTTAACTCTTTATTGCAGTGACTTGTAAGAAGGGTTAATGACTATAAATACTTCACTTCTGCACCTTTTTTCTGTTATATTTTTTTACTAGGTTACAATCTTATGTTTCTATTTGTTTATTGTTATTAGATTTCTATCTAATAGATAAAATGTCATTTTTATTGCATCACAATGAAAAGGCAGAAATTGCATGGGCAATATAACATTTCTGAATCCATAAGCTTCTATTTTAGTCCTGCACAGGAATGGGGCAGGTCAAGCAATTTCTGAAGTGTCATGTAACTTCACGTTTCTGAAACCATTGACTCAAGCAAGTTTATTTAAAGCATTTATTTTATTTACTCATGCAAATGTCCTTCTACAATAACTTCCCATTTTTTTTGATTCAGAGATGCAAAGAAAGGGTGTGAAACCTTTACATGGTTTCACCTGTTGTTTCTTGGTAGGTGTTTGTTATGAGGCATTTTGGAAATGCTTTGCCATTTTGTTTCTGAAGTGATGGCTGGAAATCGTGCTTCAATGTCTGATAAATGCATGATCTCCATTTTAAACATTCTAGACAAATCTTTTGTAATATTTTATAGCTTTCTTTTGCCTGCATAAAAACTTAAATGTTCTTGGCTGTAACCTTGTTCCTTCTTTCTGGCATATTTTTGTTAAAATCTTGTATCCAGTGCAGCCTGGGAAATCGTTCACTTTCTTACCAGGAAAACCCAGGACTGTGCTTTGAGATTTCTGTCTTTATTTTACAAAATCAAACTCTTTTGAACTTGATCATAGTTGTATTTTCATTTTACTGTAGTTGTCCTCCCCCTCTGTGACTTGTATTTTATTATTTCAAGTAAAATGTAAAAGAGATTGGCAAACAAAATCGAATTAAGCTATATATTCTAAAAATATTATAAATCCTCTTTTTTCACAGTTCTGCCCTCAGCAGCTCACAGTGTGGGCACTGGCACAGGCAGCCAGATGCAGAGATACTTGAACTCGTGCTCCATGTGCAGGAATAGAGCACATTTGCATGGGGGTGTGAAGGCTTGTGCATCTCCAGGAGGTGAAAAAGCCATGCCAGTGGATTGTGGAAAGCAACAAGGGGAGAATTCCTCTCCATGTCATAGCTGCATTCCTCTATTCTTCTGCACTCCTTGCAGGGCTCCAAATGCCTGCTTGAGATAATGGCACCTTCCTCAGTGTTGCCTGCTCAAACCCCAATATAAATTCTTAGCAGTTTTCTAAATTCCTTGGTTTAAGCATCAAGCTTTGCCTTCCTCATACATGGTACATACCAGCCATCCTGTGTGTGAGCATTTCAAAGGCAGAGTGGGACTTACCCTGAGCCCTCTTGGGGCTCAGCAGGGAGGAGAGAGTTAATTGTATTTAACTGCCTTTCTTCCTTCTTTTTATGTCCCAATCTTCTGACAAGTCCCTTGGGTTATTTTCCCTCCGGCGTGGCCATTCTCCCTGTCCCACAGGTGTGCTTTCAGAGGCTCTGCTGTGGATGAGACTTCCTCTGCAAACTTCAAAGGGTCTTTCAGAAGCCTCTTGAAAGTTAACCACTTGGGTCTTTTTTACAACAGATTTAAAATCCTTTATGATTGGCTCAGCTGGTTTTTATTTTTATTTTAGTGGGAGGAAGCAAGGGCATAGACAGGGTAAACACCTAGTGGTAGTAAAACCTGCAGATAATTCAGCTTCCATTATTGTCCTATCACTCTGTGCACCCAGCAGAGGTGATTAAAGTGTTAAAAACTCTCATTACAATAAGTCTTTGATTGTCCTCCCAGCTTTGGTCATGCATGGAGAATGCAACCACCTCCATTTCATGCTGATGGAGTCTTCACATCAGCCCGTGTTTTATGTGTATGCAAATCCCTACAATCAAGCCAATTATAGATGAGCTGCACTTTGAGCATCCTTGGCGGGGTGACCTGTCACAGGCACCACTCTGATAGCAGCTGAAGCTGTCATGTGCTGTAGTGACTGCCTGAGTCACATGGGAAATGGTGTTTTTTAATTGAAAACTCATTTCTCTGAATTAGAACTGCAGTTCAAAAGATTTCTCGTGCTCACTGGTGCATGTGTCTCACCTTCACAAGTCTTTGTTTCGTGGATTAAATCAGCTTCCTTCAGCTGATGATTGCAGTGGAAATATTTTTTTCCTGGAATACCTATTTTTTAATTGAAAATTCAAAATAAGTAGGTCATACACAGCTTAGTGTTTAGAATGCTTATATATATATTTAAAAATACACTAAATAATTTAGTTGTGAGGTAAGATGAAACACACGATGTCAGGGGAAAAAAAATCTCATTACCTGCAGTGTCATCTGTGGAAGCTTTGAATTGCTTGTCTTTTAAATTACTATCTTGCAGCTTCAAGAATATGTTCATCTATAGAATGAAAGTACCTGCTAATTTAGATTGCAGATAAAGTGAGTGATTAATACATGCTTTAATTTATGTTCTTCTTCATTTGCCAGTGATGCCCATGCTAGTGCTTTGCATACATAAACAAAAATCACACAAATGGAGCAGGAATTCCTGTGCCAAACTTGTATGATTTGTCTACTTGCTTAATGAAACAACTGGGCCCAAAATGACAGGTATAGCATGTGTCCCTTCAACTCTCCACTTCTTGGTAGCCTGAAAGTTTGAATTACATCATCTCCAAAGAGAAGGGAGAAATTATTTGCTCATAATAATGAGAAAATACTGCTGTGTGTTCCTGCTCCTTAAACTGTGTCCTGGCAGTTTGATATCAGTGCCCACAGAGCCACCTGACTTTCTTTTCACCATTGACCTCACCCATGCTGACTGATAAGGAGAGATGATGAAAGAGGCCTGAGGTGACAACCTTCTTCTGCACTCCAGGCAGTACCTGAGGTGCAATTTGCAGTGACTCAGCTGGGATCTGCTGGGGGCTGCAGGCTTCTTGATGAGACTGGCTGGTCAATGGCAACTGATCTTTATCCATTTTAAGGAGAATATGAGCCAGTGCTGACAGCAGCTTCTGCACTGTGCCCATGGCTGGAAGCAGATTGAGTAGAGAGAGAAGCCAGGAGATCTGAGAACTGCATCACAAGAGCTGGAGTGCCTTGCAGGAATCATTCATCTCAGCAGCACAGCCTGTCTGAGCTGCATCACCCACCACCTGTGGATGGATAATTAAGGGAAAAACCCAGCACAAGTTGGGTATAATGTTCCTCTGTCCTTCATAGAGCCTCCTAGTTTCTGAAAGTGAGAGGCATAAGTTGCTTTATGTCTGGTCCAACATGTGTCTGGACCTTCTTTTTCTATAAATCCCTTTTTGCAGCTAATCTTACTGTTGCCCTGTAGAGCATATTGGAGCAGTCAGTTCCACATGGGAGTGATGTGCCATGTAGAAAAGGACTGCTTTATTCAGCTTCTTTTAAATCTGCTGCTCAATAGCTACCTTGGAGTATCTATTTCTCCTATTTTATTAAATGGGAAACCATTGTATCACCATGTATCTGCTATTTATGATAATATGGAAATTATTCTGTCTCCTGGAGGGAACACGTTTTCATAGATTTTCAATATACAGAAGTGTTTCAACAGATCTGTTCACCCTCACTGCCTGCCTTATACATCCTCTCTAAGCTGAGGTGGCTCTCACTAAGTGCACTGCAGGATGGGGCTCACCATGAATTGAAATGATGATGTAGGTTTGAGGTTCTCCAATCTCTGCTAATAATTGCTGTTATCTGTTTGCCTTTGGCCTCTGGTTATTTTCAATTATATTTCACAGGCTTAATCCCAATAATTCAAGGAGATTTTTATCTCCTTAAATTGCAGTAGGTATGTTATTGCATAAAAGAGATGAGTAAAGGTGATTTTTCCTGTTGTTTTAATATTCTGTGTTCTGACTATGATGTTTACCACACCTCAGTACTTAACTTTACTCTCTATGGAGGAGATGATTGAATGCAACCTCTTGGGACAGGTTCTTTCTTCTTTTCTTCAGAGAAAATATGAATATCACAAATGTATTTGCTCCTATAGCTTTTCCTGGACAAAAACATGAGCGAGCTGGTAATGATATGCAGCTAACCTTACCAGGACTACAGAAAAGCATTGTCAGATATTAATAAAAATGATCTTGTAGATCATAAAGATAATCAGGGAGCCAGAGGAATTGTCAGCCTTTGCACTTAAAAGAGATGTACAATCTCAGCTCAGCCAAAGTGAGCAGGTGTTTTTAAACTGCCTTTTTTACACATACAGAATGAGCTGTTTGTGTAGCCTGGTGACCTATGAAAGCAAGAAGAAGAGAATGCTGAATCTATTTAATCATTAGAAGGGAAGAAAAACACCATGTTCTTAAAGATTTTCTACTTTTTTTTATGGGTAATACACAACCTGGAGATCTGCATTCAGTTCTCACTGCTGCAATGGACTGCCTACCTGACTTCTGGCAAGTCACACTTATTTTATTTCCTCATGTACTAAAGTAAGTGCAACAAAAGGATATGGTACCATGATGGTAATTACTGTCTTTATTACACAGAAACATTTGCATTTAGATATTGCTACTGTTTTATACAGAATAGCAATGCCAATGATCCTGCACAGGGGCCTCAAACTGAAGGGGACAAGGGCTGCTGCATATCTTATCTGAATGATATGTGGGTAGATGGGTGTGTGGAACCTGTAATTTCCATGGATTTTGCAATATTGGGTGGTGTGTGATTTGAGAAACCATTTTATCTAAGCTGCATCCCCATGCCAAATAGCAGGACATAAATAAATGCATGCAGTTAGAAAACAGGTGAAATACTTCCTGTCTTAGTTGCTTTACGAAGGCAAAATCTCAGATGTTGTTGCTTTGTAAAGTTCTCCTTTTGTAGTACTGCTTTCTGAAATGAATATATATCTATAATTACTTGTAGTGTAATTCTCTCCTTTAAGGAATCATTTCTTTTGGTTTTTAATTGTTTCTGATTTTCCCTTTTCTTTTTTTGGAGCACAGAAAAGGAAGATGTATGAGATAAATTTGTGATAAGTAACATGTCAAAGCCTTCTGCACCAAGGACCAAGGATTTCCTAGATAGATAGGTTTTGAAATATGTGGAAATGTCTGCTCACTATTCACTGTTTCAATTACTTTATGTTTAGCAAATGAATCCATCTTAAATGCTGAATGTAATGTGAACAAACCTCTTCTGTTGTTAGTAAATGCAGGAGGGGAGTTAGAGCAGTTCCCTTGTGTCATGCCATGGTAAAACTCACAGTGTAAATCTCAGTATTCACTCTGGAACTGCAAGTAGAATGCAGCAGTAATTTCTGGTTTTTAGAAAGAATAACATAAAATTGTATAGGGAGATTTACACAGGAAAACTCATTCACATCACAAAATTTAGTCACATTTTCCAAGCATGTTAGCATTTATTTCTGCAAGAGCAAATTACAGATGCAATAACTACACAACAGTACTCAGAAAGCTGAGCTTTCAGCAGCTTTTTTCTTGAGTCCATATTGGGATTGCTGCTTTCAAGAACCAGAGGCAGTGGCTGAAAGAAGAGGAAGTGTGATACTAAATTAGTTTTGTATAAATGAGAGCACAGGCAGACTGCATGTTGTCCAATGTAACACAGCTTTGCAGCCTTGAATTTTCCTGAACAGTAGAGGAGAAGTGCTGTTTGCTGAGGTTCACAGATGTGCAATCCATCTCCTTCACTCTTCTGAACTCTCTGCCTGTGGAGCTCTTCTTTCCTCAGCCACAACCAAAGACTTCATCCTGTGTCCTGATCCTTGTGTCCTGTGCTTGAGGAGGGAGCAGCAGCAGAGTTGTGCTCTTGATGTCTTTCAGGGACCTTGTTGTCTAAAACTTTGTGGTGAGGGGAAGAGGAGGGGCAGGCACTGATCTCTGCTCTGTGGTGACAGTGACAGAACCCAAGGGAATGGCCTGAAGCTGTGTCAGGGGAGGTTTGGGTTGGATTTTAGGAAAAGGGTCTTCCCCCAGAGGGTGGCTGGGAACAGGAACAGGCTCTCCAGGGCAATGGTCACAGCAGCAGCCTGGCAGAGCTCAAGGAGTGTTTGGACAATGCTCTCAGGCCCAGGGTGTGACTCTTGGGGTGTTCTGTGCAGGGCCAGGAGTTGGACCATGACTCTTGTGGGTCCTTTCCCATTTAGGATACTCTGCGGGTGCCTCTCTCAGCAGGGCCTAGGGTACAGCAGGAGTGGGCTGGAGGTTATCTGCCTGGAGCTGAAAGAGAACAGGTTGAGGCTAAAAGGAGGATCTGTAGGTAGTCCAAGTGCCATTTGGGTGCCAAGGTTATATCTGGGTTCCCCATGTCCCTCTTCCCTCCCTGTTCTAAAACACAAATTAATTTTGTTCAATTTTTGAGTTTACTGTGGCTTTATATTTTAGGCTTGCTCAACTGTACCAGAGACTTCCCATTATTGTTTTACTTATTTCTAGTTATTATGAGTAATGTATTAATTAATTGTGCATTCATATACTTATTTAAAATGAATATATAATGAATATCTATTCTACTATTCTGTTATGTTCCACTCATTTCGGATAGCCAGTGCAGCCCATAGCCTTGCAGGAACCTGCATCCCAAGTTTTGCCAGAATCTGTTAGTCCTGTGTTGGTGGGGTAGCCAGACAGGGAAGTAGCTTACTTACCTGAGAATCTTTCTAGAATTTACCAATGAGATTTGCTGGAGACTGTGCAAACACTCTTGGTGGGAGCAGTACCTGCTGAATCCATTGCTGAAGATCCAGCAGGGTGTTGGCAATACCCTGCATTCACTGTGTGAGCAGAGAGAGCTGCCAGGGCTCCTGCTTCAGGAGGGAGATGAGGGCAGAAAGCATCACAAGGCACTCAGGTTGCTGAGTGGACACCTCGTGGTTGAAGGCAGTGCCTGCCTGCAAGTTTGGATGTGGAAGTCCTCTGTAAACCATAGAAATAACATCTCTGGGACCCACAGAGGCTCCATCAGAAATTTGCCAAACTCTTAAATGGAAGCCAGCACTTCATGGCACTCCATTTTCTGTAGGACAAAGAGAAGGACTCTATGGAGTTGTGGGTGGTATAGTCCTAAAAAAAGTGCATTGAATTGACCCCGATGGGAAAGAGAATTCCCAAAAGGACAATGTTTTGGAGGAGGAAAGGCAGTAATGAGCTTCAGACAAATCTGTGATACTCTTTGGCAAATCAAACTGCTGAACTGAATTTCAGGGATGCACATGAGGGTTTTAGGTACGTAAGCCAAGGCCTGTGCCCCACTCTGTAATCTTCAGTTGTAGTGTTAAACACTTGGGGTGCATTAGGGCAGTGATTTCCCCTGGGAAATAAAGGATAGTTTGTGTACCCCCTTCTTATCATGCATAGCAAGCATCCTTAATATCTTATATCTTTTCCTGGCTGGTGTCCTCCTGGTCTCTTATGAAAGAAATTAAATCAGGCCCTTGATATGCTGTGAGAAAGGAAAGAGAGCAAGCACTGCTGCAGCACATCTGATATTCCCTGCATGTGCAAGCAGAAGGGAAATGTGGCCCTGGTGTACCTGGACAAAACATGGGCTTGTCTTTCTCTGAGGCCATGGCAAAGGTCATTCATCTGTCACATGGAAAAACAGTTGTGATTGCTCTCCAATGACTTCATGGATGTGGTAAAAATGAATTCAATCACCTTTTTGATTAGGTGACCAAAAGACAAATAAGCTGAGCTGCTTTTTTCCCTGTAATTTCTTCATACATATGTATGCAGAGTGTAATTTCTGAAATAAGTCATTATGTAGCGCCTGACTTTGCAAAAACTTGTGATTTTTAAAGGGGCTGTTTGACATACAGCTTGCAGAGGTTAAAGAGTAAAAATGTATAGCCAGATGTATACAACTCAAGTTGTATAGGGCAAGTGTTTTTTCATGGTAGAGGTAGAAATGCTTGTTATTACACGTTATTGATACTCCAGTGGTGCTTAAAAGCTGCAGAGAAAACTTTTTCCAGGCTCTGTGAGTCCTGGTATGCTCTGATAGTGCACCTGGAGCTACAGAACACAATGATGGTTTCTGGGTCAGAACTAGTCAGTTTTGTAAATTAATGTAATTTAAAAGAAAGACACTTCAGTTTTTGTTCTTAAGAGCTGTTAGCCTCACATAAGCCCTTTTGGCAACTGAGAACTTAACCTAATAAAAAACTAGTAGTCAATATATATATTTAAAAATTTTTACTTGCATCCTGGTTGTCCATGTTCCTTCCCTTAGTCAACCATTACCAAGAGTGGCTCACTGGTAAGCAAAGATCCCTGCAGAGCTACTCCTGAATTTGCCCAGATTTTTAAGAGGAAGGGCCAGTCTTACCTGGGCGTATCTGTAATCACAACCCAAGTTACAGCTTTAGTGTACTCTGGTATTTTGAGCCCTTGCAGAATTTATGAGCCTGAAGAGTTAGTGGTTGTATGTTGTAGCATAATTTTGTACAAAAGAAGTCTCAGATACTTTTACATAAGGCATGTGCCCAAATACCAGTGCAAATTCAAGTTGGAAAAGGAAGGAGTTTATTCCTCCAGGTTACTGAGGTGGATACTGATTTCACTTTGGTGCTCATGATATAACATTGGCATTTGATTTTTTAAGTAATCCTGTATTAATGCAGAACTCTTGTATAGCAGTTAGCCATGTCTAAAGAAATCAGCAAATATTTTGAGTGTAGAGGCTGGAGTACATTGCTTTTTAGATTGAAAAGGAAGCTATCCTAGGATTGTTTCTTCCAGCTTTCTAAACAAAAAGTAAATTTATAGTCACTGGGGGGGAAGATGTGCTGTTGGTGAGATTTGTACTGCTACATTTCTCTCTCTAGTTTCAGCTCTTGATTCTCTCTAGTTTCAGTCACTTCTATCTTTATTTTATATGTGCGTAAATATATACAGTTTCAAAGACATAAAGAAAAGGAAACTGCATGTGTATATCAGATTTTAAATCACAAGCCACTAAGGTATTTAGAAATATTTATTCAGTAGCTACTACCTTACCCACTTTTTGGAGAGAAGTTCTAGGGAAGGGGTTAGTAAGAGCATGATGCATATGATGTGATTTTTCTTTTTGAAAGATTTGGAACAGATTCCTGACAAGAAACAAGTGGAAAGGGGATTCTTTCTTTTGGTAGCTAAAGTCTTCTTTCTAACTTGGAAGAAGCAAAAATACATCTTTGTCTTCATAATCCCTTCAACCCTGTTACTCTCTTGGGTTTAATATTCTCAAACAAGATAGGCTTAGACTGACGTGGATGCTGAAACCTTTCTGCATCAATTCAGAGAGCATTCTGGGGTAGCATGATTTTGATTGGGGAGAACCAGAGAAGCTGTGCTATCCTGGAAAAAATGTGGTTTTTACATCAGTAAGTAACTAGGCAGCCAAGTAAAAAAAGAGAGAAAATACTAAGTAGAAAAAAATTCAGCAGAAAAACTCAGTCCTAATGATGACACAATGATTGATGGTACTGAAATTGCAAGCATTATAAGGAAAGCTTTTAGCAATATAGAAATAAATTATGCATATAATAGTTTTTTTGTTTGGATGTATGAAGTACTCCAAACATGTTCAATATGCAATATATGGATTTTTATTTGCCTTTGAAACATCTGACCTGGGACCACCTTACAATAAAAGCTGATCTGTTGGGTTTCTTCAGTTTAACCTAGTCTCTATGTTTGGGAGCTGATAAGAGGTTGTAAAACTGGCTCTGGGATAAAGGTGTGCATTCAGAGTTTCAAGATGGAAACAGTTGGGTTAGAAGAGAGATATGAAAATGGGTGTCAGTAGTTGGGCATCACTGCACAGAACTGGCAGCTGGGAGCTGTGGACTGGGAGCACTGGGAAACCCCAGGCTGGGGCATGATCCAAGTGTTTCTCCCTTCTCTACCCACTGCCTTGCCCTACCCACAGGGGAACTGGCCTGTGGCTGTGGTACAGTGGGGTGAGAATGGTTAACAGCATGGAAAAAACTGTATTTGAAAATTCTTGAAAATCTGGAGTTAATTATCTTGCAAGGAGGAACTGATAAAAGTGTGGCAAATAATGAATGCAGCAGAGAAGTTATGTCATGAACTTTTCAGGGCAGAGGGTAGGGGGATATTTAAATAACTTAAAACTTGGCAAATTTACACTGAGTGTAATTACATTGTGGAATTAATTCTTCATTGAAACTCACTGATGCCAAGACTTCAGCAAAATTCAAAACAGGGTTCCAGTTTTCCTAGGGAGGCAAAAGGTCCTCTGAGCTGTGGCAGTGGTTTTTGCAATGCTGTGCTCTGAGGTTTAGGTAAATCTCTAATAGCTTTTGATATAATGACACTGTGAGGAGAAACAGTAGATTATTGACATTTTCTCTTTGAAACTTTTTGCTGTACTATGTCCTCTAAGTAACTGTATGGGCTGAGAGACAGGAAAGAGCATTGGAAGGGATCCAGTGTGATCATTCCTGTGTTTCTTACCCTTTTCCATCCATGAAAATTAATGTCTTCAGAGATTCAAAGCATGACTTTTTTAGAGAAGTGGCAGAAGCCTTAGTTGCCTTCAGGAAGACACAAAGATGATGCATCTTTCCATCTTAAATGTACAGGTTATCAGATATCACCCACTATTTTAATTATATAACTATAAAGGATCACCTTTTAGTTAAAGAAAGCTTCTGATTATGCTGTCCTTGTTTGAATTATAAAAACAAAGATTCCAGTGAAAGCAGAGATGTTCAGATGTTGGGGATGTTGGCTTTGCAGTGCTACCATGGTAGGAAGTCATGCAGGAGTGATTACATCAAATGAAAATGGTGAGGAATTCCTGTGGGCCAGACAGTGAAACTTCCAAACTGTGTGCAGAGGGGAGCAGTTGCAAGGTCTGGTGTCAACCTTGGCCATGGAAAGCCTTGGCTGGACTCAGCTGATCCAGGAGGATGTTAGGATGAGCAATACCTGAGATTGCAGATGATTAATAAATATAAATTATGAAAACTTATAAACCTTATGAACATTAAACATCAAGGGGGTGATTGAAGACCTTTGCAATGCAGCTTCAGGGTCTGCAAGTCTGAGTGAGGCTGGCCAGTGCTCAGGTAGTGGTGGACACCAAGATGTGGACACCTGTGAAGCAGAGCTCAGCAGCTGATCAGCAGAAATCAGAGATCTCCATTCTTATCTACAAAGAATGTAGACAAGAATGGAGATCTCTGAAAATGGGATTGTGACACAGCCTTGCAGCACCAGTGTCCATTGGAAAGAAGAGAGGAATGAGGAAAATATCAAGTCTGGGTAAGAAATAAGCAGAAGAAAATTGAGGCATGGTTTGTGCCTGGTGTTTCAGGTTTATCAAGTTAATTCTTAAGCATCACCTGGTGCAGCAGCTGCTCTGAATGATGCATTGCTCTGCCCATGTGGATTTACAGCCAGAGCTCTGTCTGGATGTGTGGGTCTGCTTGTGTAGGACAGCCGGCAGAGGTGGCCTTCAGCAGATGCTTCATCTGTGCTTTTGTCAGGTTTAAGGGGACACTTGTCCCCCCAGGTGGAGCACTCAGGTCAGCAGCATTTGTGGGCCAAACACAAGAACACAACTGCAAGACTGAGGGTCTTGGATGGCAGCACAAGGCCAAAGGCTGATAGCTGGTGTGCAAGGCTGGTCACCTGAATTTCTGTCCAAAGCAATCTAGGTGGATGTGCTATCTGAATTCTGCTGAAAATTCAGTGTTGTGTGTATATTTGTGTAAATCCTACCTTAATTCTTGATTTCTTAGTTTCTTAAAAGATGGCTATCTTCCCAGGCTCTGCTAGTCCTATTTCCCAGCTAGGACTTAATAACAGATTATTAAATCAAGTCTCTTGTTGGTTTTCTGCATGTTAAGTAATCTTTATTGGCACTTCTAAAGTGTAGCTGTATTATAAATGTAAAAGCAAATGGAGTGCTGGGTTTTGTAAGGTGTGTTATTGCTGTTCCTTTGCTCCTCAGGCTGGCATGTTTGCCAATTTACCTATGGATCCACAAAATAAGTAAGCCACAAGGGGAATTCCTGCAAACCATCAAATTAACAAACATTTGCAGTAATAATTAGCTACTTTTCACTGTGTGACAATTGGAGAACAAGAGCAGCAGAGTATATTTTGACCTATTGATACAAACATACATTCATGGCCTTTCTCAAGAGCTTCTAAACCACCAGCCCTGTCTGTGAAAGCCAAACTCAAGTGCTGGAACTTGTCATCGTGGGAAATGGCCTTTGCCTGCTAGAAAAGCACTGCTGGTTTTGGCTTCTAGCACAGGTGAAAATAAACACTCCTCAATAAAATTTTGCTTGCTTTTTTTTTAGTAAGTATAGCTATGATTTAATTCCAGCTTCTTTTTGAAAGAAACCCTATATTGCAGGAAAGAATGTAACAAGAATGTGAAATTAGTGGCTTCTTTTGGGTTGAAATACTTTATTATTTTTTGAAATCTGAGGGAAAAGGCTACAGAAATCACAGAATAACCTCATTAACGTATGAAATAACTCATGAACTCAGAACTGAGGAGAAAGAGAAAATGTTTGCACATCTGGCTTACCACAGCAAATTTCCATATCTTGATCAGGAGAAGTTGTAAGCTGGGAATGGAGAAAAAGAAGGATGAGAGTATGAAGATCTGATTTTCCAGCTGCATGCAAGTGTGTGCCCTGGACCTAGCAGAGGTTTGCAGATTTCCAAGTATTTCACAGGCTCTGGAGGGTCATAATTCCAATGAGAACAGCTGCTTTGTGCCAACATCAGTATGAGCTGTCACATTAGGTCTGTAATAATGTTACAGACCTTTAGGAGCCTTCAGAGGTGAACAGCAGCAGGGAAAAAAAATGGAATTGTCAAATGTTGTGAAACCTGTGGAGAACAGGGACATCGATCGTGTCTTGGGGTAATTGAAGGTATGCAACAATTTTTCCTTTCAAGTTGTTTTGCAGGGTTAAGAGAGTAGGATCTGAGTCAGCCTTTGGGAAATTGGAGTCCTTGAGTCAAAGGATGCATATTTCCAGGGCTTCATAAACACTTTGCCCACATAACAGGAGAACAGCAAGGTGCTTTTGGGCTTTTCTGTTCCTTTACTAACAGGCTAGGAATTGAGTTGAATAATCAAATGATGTTAATTCATCTTGCTGATTGAGGTCCTTGTGGAACAGAGTGGGAAAATGACATGAATGCATTTTAGGTTATTTCCTTTAAAAGTGGAATTTCAGTACTCTGGTTCATGCAGAAGTACCCTAGTGACCATTTTCAAATGTAGCTTTTTTGCATAGAAAAGATAGAGTGATCTGGGTGTCTTAATAAGAGGAATTGCAGTTCATGTATTGCAAAGGCCTATAAACAGCTGCTTGTTTTGTCATATCTGGCTGTTGGATCAAATAGACTGTCAACAAAATGTATTTTAACATATCAGCCTAAATTGCATTTGCAGGCTATAAAATAAGGATTAATTTTTCTGATTTCTTGAGCCCAGAGACAGATTTTATTTACTCTGCATCAGCAGGATAGGTAGATCATTTTGCTCTAAATACATTTTCCTTGGTTTTCAAGCCCAGATTTGTTTAAAAATCTGAACTGGGTTTTCTTTGAACTGCATATGAATAGAAATGAGTGTTTAGTTTTTTTCATGTTATCAGGAAAATAAATACTTCCAGGAACTGTGCAGTTTGGGAAGCCTTTGTCTTCTTAGAAATAGTTTGTGTAGTAGTTATTATATATTAATAACAGCGGAAGAAAAATTTGCTGAAATAGGCAACTAGATAATATCAGCCCTGAAATGCTAAAAGCAAAATTTAAAGACAGGGAGGTAAATTTAAACTTCATAAAACACAACCTGAATTTTCCTTGATAAGATAGGTTTTACAAAACTGGCTGGTCTCTTGTTTTTTTGAGGTAGTTCACTTGTTTTAGACAAATGAAGTTTGTCTAACAATGAACGCAGAAAACCAATGGTATAGGATTAAATGGAAAATAATTATTTCAAGTTGAAAAGATTGAGATCAGTGAAAAAATTCCCCCAGAATGGTAAAAAGGGTGCTATACCACCTTGGAATTGAAAAAAAAAAATGTGAGTACAGCTGAATTTAGTTCGAGATGAGATTCAGTTCTTTCTGAGAGTGTTTGAAAAGCTCTTCATGAGTACCTGGGACTCAGTGACCCAGACGTTGCCATGCACTTGTCTGACACCTTCTAAGACCTCTTGAAGGATGAGATTGGTAAAATGGGAGGTCACTTTCTCCTCAAGTGAAAGTGAGCAGTGAGGTTTGTGAACAAAACCATGGTCCTTCCCTCCACAGTGTGCTTCTTCACATTCCAGGTTGCTCTGTTCGCTCTCCAGGCAGCCTCTGTGGTCTCTCTCTCAGCACTGGCCTTCAGTGGGACCAAACTAAAATGCAGATGGTTCTGCTTTGGGGCTGGTGCCTCATGTGCTAAAGTGAAGTACTGAGGCACAAAATTATGAACAAATTCCCTTGGAAAGATGGCACCAGTATTTATGTACTATGGTATTAGAGTTCAGAAGTTCCTGGTTGTGGTGTTTTCTCTGTCTAGCAGTAGTATCAGAGTTACTTTTCAATTGTGTGAGAAAGTAGAACAGAGTAACACAATTTTGCACCTACTCAGGATTATTTGGACTGCGGAATATGCATCAGAAGGTGTTGATTAGATTCATAAAATGTACCTGAATGCAACCTGCTGTGTCTAGCTTGCAAGTGCTCTTCTGCTTCGTGAAACTGTGTTCTCAGGTGAAATAACACAAGGGTCCATTGCAGCCATCATAGCAAGAACCTAATTGGAAACCAAGAGGAAATACTGTAGAAGGAGGTGTGGGCATTGCTAAATTTATGTGACTTACTCTATGCTTTGGACCATGTCCAGCCTGTCTCACAAAAATAAAGCTGGAGAAGATGCCTTCATGTATAAGGGTACATGTAAAAACATATAAAACTAAACTTCCTTTCTTCTCCAGATCTGAAACAACATCTTGCTTAGGTAAATCCATCAATGACCATCACTCAGTTCTAAGAAGGGAACTCTAAATGAGGCAGTTTTATTTTGCACAGAACAGTTAAAAATCTGCAGAGACAGGGAGGATGTGAGGAACTATTCAATGTTGTTGCTAGAATTCCCATCACTCAGAGCAAGGAAGTTCTCTCTGGTCTGCTGTTCTTGCCTAGCAGGATGTTGGACTGTGCATCCAAGGAGGTTGTTCCTTTTGGATGCTTTTGAAATGAATGTATTGCTATACTTTTGGGGGCTTTTTGTGGAAGAAAACAAATGATTTTACTCTTGTTGGAAAGCTTGAAAAAAGAACTGGGGTTACTGGGGACTGGAATGAAGGCAGTAGGGGTGTGGGTTAGGTTGTTGAGAGAATTGCTTATCAGAGCTTGGAGATATTTGGAGGCTTCCTTGAGCATTGCATTGTTTACAATTATTACCCGTGGGCACTTAGAGCTTAGGAGAGGATTGGTTCTCAGCTGCTGGGAGTAGAAAAGCAGGTGATGGATCCATTATCAGGATGTTATGGGCAACAGGCATTTATGATCCTTGACTGCTTGCAACAAAGTTGGTGATAGTACAAGAAATAACTTATTTACTGAATTTAGTAAACTAAACACCATCATTTCAGGAATAGGAATGTGAATATTGCCATGGAAGATGTTTGTGTTCTCTTCATAATTAAAAAAAATTCTTCCAAGTCGTGCGTGTCATGTAGTGAAGCATGGTGCACTAAAATTGCAGACCAGGTTATTGGGCTTAATGATCTCCCAAGTGATACATTTTTAAAAACATTATGGTCACTCAGCATAGTTGTCATGGTAATTCCAGTCTCTGTTCACAACTATTAAAAACTCCTCAATATTGTTCCACAACCATTCATGGTCTTCAAATTGTTTAAAAAGGGAGTATTCCTGCCTCAGCTTTCCCATGGTAGTTAAGATATCTGTGCTTTTCCCTCTTTGCATCCAGCTGTCAAAGTGTGTGGAAGTTTGCATTTGCATGAAAAGGTTTTTTAGTTTTCTTTCCCCAGAAGAGGTTCTATTTTTACAAAATCTGTGGGAAGAGATTTGGACATTTTGGCATTCTAATTCTACAGTACAGCTGCTCTAAATACCTATTTTTAAAATCAACATAATGTCTTTAACCCACATTAGGATAAAATAACATTATTTTAGATACTGTAGATAGAATCACTTCTATTATTGACTACCATAACTAATACCTAATACAAAGCTTTATGGAGATCCCAAGTCAATAGGGAGAATGCTGCAATACATCAGGTAAAAGCAGTAATTTTATTTTTTTTTCAAGCATATGAAAACAGGAGTTCCAGATTTCTGTTCTGAATTTTTGTAATTTGGGATGAGATCTGGAGTCATACTGTGATGCATCAATATACTGGGAGCAAAATTATGGATGAAGGATTTAGAAATCTATTGATTTTTGGAAGATTTATGTTCCCTTCCAAGAAGATTAACCCATTTTCACTTTTTTGGTTCAACTTAGTAATGTCAAAAGTAGTAAAAATATGGTTAAAAGCACAAGGTTTCATACAGGAGAATTATTTTCATAGGTTACTTCCTGGAGAAGTGACAAAAATAAGAAATTTTGCTGTTAATGAATTTTTCCATTCTACTTAGATATTGCAGGTTTTTCCTTGTGAAAAGTCTTGAACATATTTTTCTACCCAGAGGAGCAAATATGCACACAGACTTGTTTGGATATGTATTCTGAATTTTGTTTCATGCATCTATTATATGTTCCTCCTTTAGGATTCCTCCTCCTCCTTCTCCTGCTGTATTTTTCTTTCCAAGGCATTTTCAGGGCTGGGAAAAAATCGGGACACAAATTTGCAGAGCACAGTGCAGCATTTATGGAAATGTCTGATTTGCTCTGAACTGTAAATTCTAAATAATGATAAGTGGAATTACTGCTGTAATTATCTTTCTGTAGGGAACATTTCTAACTTGAAATATAAAGCCTGCCTATTAAATAACATTTATCAGGAATGTTTCCTTAGGCATGGATTTCAGAATTGTATTTTATTTTTATCTTGAGCAAGATCTGACTCTGCACCGTTTGTTAGAGACAGGGAGAATAACTAGAACAGGCAAATGCCTCATAGGCAACAGGAAAGCCAATGGAGAGATGAAAGATGAGCTTCCAGCAGCTGCAGAAAGGATATACACTTCAAGGGTGCCCTATAAGCCTTATAAAGCAATAAAGGAAGGAAAACAACATTATGAAGGGTCCTAACAGTCATAAAATTCCAAAAATGGCAAGGATTGCTTTCATTATATAAAGTGTTCGTTAAAGCTTTAAATAATGAAATAAACCCTTGCCACTGAGAATGGAAACCTTCACTGCTCCACCAGCCTCTGTTTACTTTACAATAATCCAGGCCATAAAAGTAGTGCCGTGCAAATTCCCCGTCCCGGGGGGGCTCCGGGATGCCCCAGGACCACACAGCTCCAAGGGGCTTCCAAGGGCTCTCAGCAGCTTGCCCAGCTCCTGGCCCCGCGCCACCCCTCTGGCAGACGCTGCTGCTCCCAGCCCAGCCAGCCCAGAGAAAGGCTGAGTCACAAAATCCCTGGGATTGTTTTAATTGGCTTAAATTTGGTGTTTCGGGGTTCCTTCTAGGGGATTTCCCCCTCTCCCTCGGAGGTTTTTTACCTTATTTTTAAAGCCCAGGAGTATTTTTGGTGTTGGAAAAATGTGCTGAAGATTTTGGGATCAGAAAGTGAGTGGGGAAACTCATTAAGGGTCTTCTGGGATTCAAGGTGGAGATACTAAAAAGTGGCTTCCATACAAATTTATTTGCTGCTCACATACTTCTTTAAACAGTAGAATTGGAATTAACACTCTGCACTTGGCAGGTTATGCAACAGATACTTAATTTCTCTATCAAAAGAATGGGAAGAAAGTATTTATTTTGAATAGGAATACTTTCCAAATTCACAAGACCTTGAATTTCTTATTTAAGCCCTGTTAAAATAGTTTACCTTCTCTGTTAATAGCATAATCTGTTTAAATATTTTCTCTTGAATTAGAATCCTCTTTAGGAAACATTATAAGCTTCACATTGTTAGTACACATGGAACACTCTGCCTTATCTTTCACTGAAATTCAGCCATTTTCTGCGTTGCTTGCAACAAACAGGAACAAAACGTACCCTTGGGGGAAAAAGGGAATTCAGATATAGGTGGGTAAAATTGTCACCTTTAAAAAAAGGAAAAAGGTTTAAGGTACAGCATAATCTCCTTAAAGGCACTTGAGCAGTTCTGTAATTTATGGCACTGGTTGCAGTGAAAGTGTGGGATCCCAGTAATTTTTCTGCCCACTGCCATAGTTTGCCATTTGTTTCTTCATCCTGGTTCTGAGCAGTTTTCTAAGATGTTGCTGTAGTTGAAGATCATTTTTAAAAGACATTGGAAAAGAAAATTACTCCTGATATATATTTTTGTGTTCTTGTATTTGCTATGTGATATATTTGTGGAGCTCTGGTATCTCTGTACTTGCACCCTCCAAAATGAAATCTTTTGTCTCTTGGCATATTTTTGGGAGACCAGACAGGGAGACTGTCTGCATCATGAGTGGGAGAAGTAAATGACTCACAGTTCTCTTTATGAGGAGCTTTGTTTCATTCAAATCCCACTTGCCAAGATGCTGACATTGAATTTGAGTC
The DNA here is from genome assembly GCF_027887145.1 of Ammospiza caudacuta. Lineage (NCBI taxonomy): Eukaryota > Metazoa > Chordata > Aves > Passeriformes > Passerellidae > Ammospiza > Ammospiza caudacuta. The sequence goes on along the minus strand of NC_080593.1, from coordinate 10,959,964 downwards.
ATCAGCAATAAACAAGTCGTACAGAAAATTGAATCTTTAGAGGGCAGAAAATCATGGGCAAAGGAAAGGCACTCACCAGTGAGCTCTGTGTTAGTGTGTGCTTGAGAGGAGTTATTGATTGCATTATTTACCGTGCTGGATTTTTCCATAAGTGCCTTAAACTAATTCAAAGTCCCAGCCTGAAATTTCATTTTGAAAACATGTATGTGTAGTGAGAACAGCAGCATCAGTGAGGCTTTGAGATCATGGAGTATAAAATTGTGTTTTCACTGCACTAAAACAGGTGATTTTGGTCCCTGGTTTTGTCATGAGCTTTTTACCCATGCTGTGTCGTGAAAGGCTGAGATCAGTAAGAATTTTTTGCATCTTCCAGGAAAAAAGATGTGACATTTAGCTTGTGTTGGGGTTTGTTATTTCTTTTTCCTCCTCTCTGTATAATGCAATAATTTTGAATAAATTTACTTCATAGATCATGGCAGCAGTTCTTCAGGACTGCATGTGTTTGTTTTTAGAAGTGATAATAAACCAGCTAATAGGTATTTCAGCTGAAAATGAAACTTTTGTACTATATCAACTCTAAGAATTTTGCTTTTGTGAAAGCAGCACAGCACCTTATTTTTCTGTGGTACTGCTCTTTCTAACCATTCTCAGCTTTGAAAGTGCAAATGCTTTAAGGAAGGGTGGAAATGCACAGGTATTTTCATGTTTAATACCTTCATATTTTCACATTTAATAACCTTCCCTTTAACAAAACACAAAGAAGTGAATAATTTGCTGATTACAAAGTTGTGCCTTTTCATTTGTGGTTTAAGGTGTGATTCAGTGTAGGACACGACATACAAATGGATGGAGTTGACTCATGGGGAGGCCCAGAAAGAACACAGGATAATGGGAATGACTTCAACATTTACAGGCATTTCTTGCTTCTCAAAGTCTCTTGCCCAGTGCGGAGTGTCCCAGGGGCTCTCTATTACCTGCTGTTCCTTTCTCACTCGTGACGGGTTTGTGCTGCAGTTAAATTGCTCTGACCTGCCTGTCCCAGCTTTAGACCATTGTCTCTGTAATGCAGAAATCCAGCACTTGGGAAGGAAGGAGGAAAAGCCAGTAAATGTTCAAAGAAAACACAGTGTCTAATGCAAACAGTAACAGTTGTGATGAGCACAGTCGAATGAACTTACACTCCAGCTTTGTGGCTTTGCTAAATATAGCCACAGAGGACTTGGTGTCTGCAGGCGCTGGTGTCGGAGAGCATTGCCATCTGCAGCTGGGGAAGCAGCAGGAACAGGGGCACAAATCACAAATAAAAGAGATGGCACTGGGATTACAGACTGCCGGAGCCCTGGTCCTGTACTCAGCTCAACTGGGCTACCTTGCTCCTTGGAGGGGTGGATGGTCTTTAGTTCATGCTGTCCTTTTCATTGCAAAGGTGGCATTTTCCCTCTTGTGCCTGGAGAGACTCTCCAAGACTTCTTTCAATAGAAATGAACTTGTTTAGGTGAGAGGGTCAGTGTACTGCATGCCTGTTGTTCAGCAGCCCTTGGACAGCCAATTTTAAACATGGGAAAAAGCAGGGTAGCATTTGCTCACTGTTAGTTCATTCAGGTCTCTCAGGCTTGTGCTTTGCTCTCCCCTGCTGGCCCTTGGGCACAGAACCCCCCAGGGAATACACCTGTGGCCTCCCAAGGTGGAAACCTGTTGGATCACCAGTGGAGATGAGGAAAAAAAGAGCAACGTGTTCAGGGGAAAAAAACCTGGGGAGTGCTGATGCAAACGGGAGGCTGAGATCCTTGGGTGCAGTGAAGTGAGTGCAGCCTGGGAGGAAGGGAGTGAGGAGGGCAGGGGCTGGGGACCAGCTGTGGGATGCAGCAGAGCTGGACAGAGCACTTGGGAGCAGGGGCAAGGCCAGGGGATGGGGTGCGAGCCATGGCAGAAGACGGGCAGGCAGAGCAGAGGCTGCAGGGAGCTGCTGAATGGAGATGCCACCTTTCAGCTGTGTGGCTTCATGTGATGGTGCCTTGTCCCAGGGACACCCATCCTCAGTGCCCTGCAGCCATGTGCTCCTTCTGCTCCCTCCCATCCTTAGTGCTGGAGTCTTGTCATCATCCATTCATCCATAGCCTTTTCCTTAAACCCATTGCCAGCCTTTTCCCCTGTGCAAGGAGATCTAAATATGCAGAGGCTTTGGAGAGTGGGTAGAAAGCCCAACGCATTCTGTCTGCTCAAAGGACATTGTGGGTGAGACCCTGTCCCCTCCTTGGGTCTGCTGGCTTTTCAAGAGAAGAGTTTGTTAAAAACAGAAAGGTACCATAAATCCTTTCTTCCTAGGGCAACCAAGTGTAGTTCTACTTATCTTATTGATACTCTAAAAAAGCCAAAATTAAATGCAGAATTGCACTGTGGAAGAACATGAGCTAGGTGGACCTGACTGGAAAGGGGTTTGCTCCTCAGATTATAGATGTAAAATTATTACATTCCTTTGCAAAGGGAGGAAGGACATAGTCCAAAGGTCTTAGTATTGTGTTGACAATTTTGGTTGAGAATATTGGTGGTTCATGGTAAGAACAGAGTTTAGGCTCACCTAACCTTTGGTGAGCTATGCTTAGTACATCTTTAGAGCTTACACAATGAGTTCAATATAGCTTTGAAATGCAATAGATTTGCATATGTCATAATATTTTAATGGTTAGTGAGCTGTTGTTTGTAATCTCAAGTCAGTCTACCTGAAAAAACACAAATTAATATGAATAGCATTAATCATGATAAATAAAGCATAGTACTTCCCCAAAGTATGTGATACACTTGACTTCTTTCCACCTCAAAATGGTGAAAGTGATGCTACAATGAAAATTGTAGAGATTTTATATTTTGCTTTTGCATGTTTTTTATAGTTGGTGACTTAGGAAATGATGTGCATGATTATAGAAAGTTTAATGATAATTCCAAATTAATTTGCAGTTTGCTCCTGGAAACTGAAATATTTCCAAAATATATTTGTGATTTTTTTGGCGATGTCAGTGGTCTGGGGAAGGAGTTGCTATTGTTTCTGCTCAGAGTAGTTCTTTAATAGTGAACTTCAAAAGACTGAGTGTGGATACCAATTTGAATAAAAGATTATTACAGAGAAGAGATAACACTTTTACCTTTCCCACTTTGACTGGTTTCTGTCATTTCATTCCATTAAGACAATAGAGGTTTATAAACTAGTGGAAGAAACTTAGAGGCAGGAATGGGTGCAAGTTGCATGAGCCATGTCTGGAATGCATAGCTTGAGGTATTGATTGGCATGTGTTATGTACTACCATGTGAGTGGAAGAGTAACCAATACTCAAGCACCTGTTGTTAATGGTTTCAGATCTAAAATGTCATTTCCAGCTTGCACATACCACAGAGGAGCTGTGATTCTCCACAGGGTACCTCTGCTCTCCTAAAAGAGCAATAGTAAAATAAAAAAGTAAAATTTTTACTCAGGCTATGTCTGGAATGTGTGAGACTTTGGTGTTGATGAGCACAGGAAGTCAATAGTAATTTGTTTAGCAACAGTTTGAAAGAAAAAAATTCCTCACATTTTATAATTTTCACATAAAAGGAAACACATTTGTCATTAGAACATTTTCATGAGGTGGTATCTATTGTTACTGTCTGGTTTGTGAGAAGCTGGTGATTACAACGGAGAGGAGGCTTGTTTCACTAGCTTGAACACATGCCAGAAGTATTCAAAATGGGAAGAAATGTGCTTGAAAAGTCAGTGGGTTTGAGCTTTAAAGGCTTAGAACCTCTTGCCAAGTCTGCCACTTCTTCCCTGCGTAAATACGGGAATGTTATCATTTGAAGTGCTCCAGTCTCGCTCTCCTCATTTAAAAACCTAGATATTTTAGCTGGCTTCTTTTGTAGAGCAGTTTGAGATATGGTAGTGAAGACTATAGGTGTTATTTTCAGGACTGTTTTTGAAGCAGGGGCAAGAGGTTGGCTCAGGACACTGTCAGAGAGATTTGCAGAATTTTGCCTCCTTATTGCTTACTGGAACCATTCCCAAGAAAAGGTGTTTCAGCAAGGCATAGCAATTAAAGATGTTTTTGTGTAGTTATTGATTTCAGACCAGCAGACTTTGGTGCTAATTTAGCACCCATTTGCCAGAGCAGCTGGGATTGGAATGAGTGTGTTGTTCCCTTGGCAAACGGTGTCCTCAGGGAAGGGTTGAGCACGGGGATGGAGCAGCACAAACAACCTCACGTTGCCATGTCCAGCTGGACACCACAGTCAAAGCTTCTCTTCTTTTTTGTGGTTTCCACCCTCCTAAGCCCTCAGCCTTTACCAGTATAGAAGTCCAAATGAGCTTTAGCTGCATGATGAGTCTCACAATAACAGATAGGCCTATTGAAAGGGCAGGGAATGTGGTGTTATTTTAAAAATATTTTAATTTTTAGTTTCCGGAGTAGCTTATATCGAACACAAGCATGTATGCATGTATTGAATTTGATATTTAGCTCCAGAGTCAGGACTGTATCTCTGCTTTGGTGCCAAACTTCTGCTGAAATGTAAGAACACTAAAAGAATATGTTTCGTTCTACATGACTAATTATGCGTCATTTTTTGCTGGAAAACTTTAACAGAAAACTGTTTTTTAATTTTTATATTAAAAAAAACATAGCTTACCTGGGGAAGCTTGAGGCTCAGTGAAGTGTCATTTTAATTGAATTTAGGAAATACAGATATTTGCCTCCAAATATTTTTTTGATACTTAAGTGGAAATCCAGACAAAGAGTCTTTAGTGTACTGTTTTCTAGTGAATCTGTTGTAGCTCTGTTTTGTTTTTGTTTTGTTCCTCAGTACTGCTGAGAAATTAGCTAAAACATTTTTATTGCAGAAATGATATAGCAGCAGTTTCAAGTCTTTTGTGCCTTACATGCTCGATTAGAAAAGTCCCATTAATGATAGAAAATGCTAATCAGTGATGTGTTTTGCCAGCCACCACAAGCCCACACATTCTATATAATCCATTGTTTATTAACCTAATGAAGGTCATTGCAGCTTTTGAAAGCTTGTTGTGCAGCACATCAAAATGGTTTTAAAACTCCATGATGGACTTTGGTGCTGAAATAAGTCAAGGCTGGGTATTTTCTCGCCAGAATGGCTCTGGCCTGAACTGAGTTTTTTCTGGGTAGAATGATCATTCTGTGCTTTTCATTTTAATTCTGATTGTCAGGACAGTTGAACAGTGCAATGGTGGCTAAGCTGATGGTGTTGGCATTAAGAAGCTATACACTGTCTTTATCCACATCTTATTGATTATCCTTTTCTTTTCTTGGCAGGTGACATCACACAGAAGGGATATGAAAAGAAGAGATCAAAATTAATTGGGGCCTACCTGCCACAGCCTCCCGGTATGTGTATCTGTGCTTGTGATATATGAAGATGTCAAGTGTACTGATAGTTGCCACCACTGATAGTTGCAGTAGAAATCTGCATCTCTGAAGGAACAGATGTGGCAGAAACAAAGATATTGTTATGCAGAATAAGCTTATTCCATCCATTTTGTGTGTATTTATATATATATATGTCTGCTTTGATGTGTGTGTACATTTTTTACATACGTTGGTGTGGGTTTGGCAGTCATGTCTGGAAAATTAATTCAGCCTAGGGTTGTTAGAGAGGCATTTTTTGTTGGAAGGAATGCAAGAATCCAAAGGAAAACGTGATGTCCCAACTCATTAACATCTCAACCATGTGAAGTTTTCTGAACAGAAGTATGCAAGAGTGGAAGAGAAACTTGGATCTTTGTAACTTGCTCCATTTCTGGGTTTCCTGTCCACCTCTCACTTTTGAAGACCCTAGAGACACTATCAATATCCTTGGAGTTCAGCTTGTCCTAAGGCGTGTGGGCAGCTGACCTTTTACACATACCTGGTTTTAGTATTAAGGGATAGGCTGCATGCACTTGCTCAAAAGGTGTAAATGTGCCTTCAAACTAAATTTAATAATGGATTGCTTAGTTGAATTTATTTCATCTGTGTGTATAAGAACTTTCCAGAGTTGTTTTACTCTTGTGAGGATCACAAAGTTCAATGTGTAGTTGTAGGCATTGGTGTTGACCTCTCTTCTCTCTTGTTCTCAGAGGAGTGTGCCCATGCATTCCTGGTCTCACTGACCTTACAGAGGCTCCACTTAGGCTTGGCTGTTCTCTGAGCCTTGATTTTGTTGCAGGTCTCAGCACTAGTTTCTCCTTCTTTTACAAAATCCTTGTTTTTTAAAGGAATTGATGGTGTTTTATTTAAACTGCTGATGTGTGAAGGCACTGCCTTGTTCTCTCTTCATCAGGTTTGTATATCTATTGTCTAGCTCCATAGCAGAATGCTGATTTTGTGCCTTTGGATTTCACTTGGTCTGCTCCACAGGTGGGAACTCCACAACAGAGATCAGTGTTACATACTGATTACACCTCTGTTTTCTGAAGTGAAACAGCCTGGTTTGAGGGTGTCTGTGACATTCCCAAAACATTGGGAGCCATTAGAGAGTGAAGCAAATCAAATCAATTGAATTACAGTACCAGAGGTGCAGTATATTAAATTGTTGGGTATTTATTGGTCCAACCCGATGATCAGGCATACATTAGTCTTCACAGCTGGTTCTCATGAGACCTGCTTAGATTTGCTGAATTATGGAGAGCCTCACAGCAATCCTCAATGCAGTGGCACAGTTGGAACCAGAATCTGTTGATTTTTTTTAGTTGTTACTCTCCTTTCTTCACACAAGCAAATAGAGTTGCTTCTCCAGAAAGTTCACGGTCCTCTGGTCAAACTATATCCATGGCTGAAAGTGCTGGGGGTTCATATGCATGTAATGATGAAAGAGGGAACATGGAGAACTCTCACAGATTTACCTGTCAAGGTCTCTACTGTGATACCGAAGTTTTGCAGTGTAAGGAGACGCAGAGGGATCTCTGTAAACCAGTCCTGTGGTGAGGTCCATTCAATAACTTGAAGAAGTCATGATTGAGAATGTAGCTGACTTAGAGCTGTTTTAAGGATGGGACAAGATGGAATGAACATTTTCTGTTCACCCAGTTGCTGGAAAATCCCTCACAAGGAATGTGAAATATGGATGTGAAGGTAATAGGATCAAGAAAAGCAAACTATTGGAATGTTGTCCACTGTTTTCTTGTAAATATATTAAGGTCAATCATTTAGCTGATGGCTAAATGGATTATTTTATTATAGTGGAAGACACTACTTCTGCTGTATTAAAGTATTTTCCTCCATAAACGGATACTATTTGTGCTTGGGTCTTTTGCTGTCTTTGTACTTTTTGTTTGTTTTGTTGTGTTACCTTTTGAACAAAACCTGAAAAGGTTCAATTTGATATAATCCTTCTAAGACCTTATTCATCTGGCTTTAAATCCCTGCTCACTAGGAAGGGGGAGATGAATCCTTTCCATGACAAAAGAGATGCTGCATTTTAAAAGCCTCTGTTAATATCTCAATAATTACACACATGACCAATTAGGCATTTAAAAAAAAAATTTGTAAACAGTTTTGATGGGGAGTGTGAGAATTTATAAGCAGTGATGGACTTGGATCTTGGTGGTATAACAGAATAGAGGTTTTAGAGACATTTTAAACCAGTATGGAAACGGACATGACTTCTGCTGGGAAGGGAGGCATTGGGAAAAGGTAGGAATTTGCGTTCTGTGACTGCACACTAAAGGAAACACACTAAAGGAAATCCAAAGGCATTTCCCCTCTGCTGGGGCCCGCAGTCCTCCCGCTGCACCTTTGCTAACGCTCGTAGCGCCCATGTTGGCAGAGTGGAACATCGACCCGCGTTGGCTCCGTGGGTGTCCTGTGGTGTCTGTGCGTGCGTGTGCGTGTGTGCTCTTCTGCATGGGGGCAGCAGCTCCACTCGTTGCTGTAACAAATGTAAAAAAACTAAACGTGAATTAATTAGTTTTTTTCAACTTGTTACAGCAGCGAATGGAGCTGCCGCGGTTCGGTGTAGACTGCAACACAGTGAAGGAGCTGCCAGAAGAATGCTCCGCACTGCCAACATTGGTGTCTGTGACATCCGGGAAGCGGCCGCTAGAGAGAGAGCAGCCAGCACTGCAGGAAACCGGCCTCTCTTTTATTTTCGTTTTGGTGAGCACCATGAATGTATCTTTTCCAGTCCGTATCTGTATATAACTGTGCCTCAGCTGGAAGCCTCTGGTAGAGCCTACATCAGTAGGATGGACATGGGGCTGCCAGCTGCGAGGCAGGACACCCAAAGGATGGCATCTGCAAGGCCGTTGCTGACTTTCTCTGCCTGAGAGTGATGGGAAGGGAGAAGGAATAGCTCTTCTTAGTAACATTTGAACGTATTAACACTTCTCTGGCTTCCCTACCATGGATACTTTGGAGGAGATTGCACACAATGAGGTGTTGAAACACAGGGATGCATGTGTTTCTAATTCCCTTTTTGGCACTGCCTTTTTACAGTGCTCTAAACAGGCCCAAGCTCACCAGATTCTGGAGGAAGCGGTAAAAGTCTAAGCACCCATAGACCTTCTGTGCTATTTTCAAGTAGAGATTTCTGCTTGACTTGCAGGAGCAGTCATCAGGCTGGTAGAGCAAGCTGAAGGAAGAACATTCCTCAGGGTTACATCCCTGCAAGGCAAGGCATGACTCCAGCCATGCCTGTAGAACTGTGGCCTTCCCAGGTACCCATTCCTCTGGCAGGACCTGTGGCTGGTGGCAGGCATTCTGTTTTATCTCTATATTTATAGCAAGGCTGCTCTTTAAAACACCAGATTTTTCTTGCCAACCATGTGGGCACATGGAGGCCATCACACTCTAGCCTGTGTGCTTGTCCACACTCGCACAGGCTGTCCAGACATGTTGTAAGAGATGGCTGGAGGGAAGATAAGATTTACAGTTCTGTCAGAACAAGACATACCTGTAAAAGGGTTATCTATTTCAGAAACCTTTTCTACTCCTTTCCAAACCAATTTGCTATAATTCTGTAGAGGAGGTCTATATTGGATTCTGACTGTGTTTGTATTTCTTCTCTTACACAGGGCTGCTGTAGGTCAGGTTGCCTCAGTCTGACATGGTTAACTTCCTCTGCCTGAGATTTTTGCAAAATGGAAGGGATTAAAAGTAAATTGCAATTTCAGGTTTAACAGTATTAGTGATATTAAACCATGTGATAAATGTAACCAGTAAAAGGTCTGTAGAATATATGAACAGACATACACATACCATCTTTTTGTTGTGCTTATTGGGATGCTGTCATTTTAGAAAGGGAGAACTCTTATTTTTCAGGAGTGGGATTTTTAATGAAGGGTAAAGCCAGGCAACCATGTGGTTGATACTCCTCCAGGTGATGTAGGAGCTGGCTCTTAGGCTCCCTGTTTCTGACAGGACAATCCCAGGGTGTGTATTGTGACATGCTGAACAGCAAACCTGCAGTGACACACAGGGGACGTGCCAGATCCACTGCACATCTGCAGGCTGACTCTGCAGTACATGCACAGCAGGTCTGACACATCCAGATGCTGCACAGACTGCACATATGCAAAGGACATTTGTACTGTTCCAGCCAGGCTGTCGAACATCCCGAAATCTGGAACGGATGTGCTGCATTTGGCAGTGTTAATAGGAGAAGGGATGGGGGAGCCCCCTTTTCTTTCCCCTTAAATCCCCACCTGCTTTAAGTCAGGGAGACAAAATACAGCTTTGTTTCCTCAAGATTCTTTCTCAGGATGTGAGTTTGTAGCTGGAGATTTTCTGTGTGCAGAGCAATTTTTCTTTTCTTTGTGTGCCCGTATTTCAGACATCTAAAAATAATAGCGAATCCAGACCTTTATATCTGTACTTACATCCCAGTCCCTCTTGTGTGGTGACCTTTCTCTTACTGCCTCTGTAGAGGAGCCATGACAGCCAAGAGTTGAAGTAACCACTTAAACAGGGATTTATTTCAGAATAACTTTCTGAATTTTATCTTGATTTGATAATTTAGTTAAGGGTAAGACAATGTGGACAACTGCATGCACACTATAAAGAGAAACCCTCCCTATAAGAAAAAAAAACCTCAATAACCTGTATTCCCCATAAGCTGTGGTTTTACCCAATTCACCTCCAGTGTTTTGCTAGGAAATTTGATTATTCATTCACAGACAATGCTGTTATCAATTAAGCATTGCTTCTAACAGCTCAGACATGGGTGGTTCATTCTCTCTTAATCAAGTGCTGTGTCTCCACTAGATTGCTTTCTGTAATTTCCCATCATTGGTACCACCAGTGTAGCTCTATTTGTAGTGCAGCCATGTGGACCAGCCATCAGTGCTTTATTTATTATGGTTAATAAATCTGTGAGATGTGGTGCTTAAAAGGCACCTGCTGCTGCTTTCACATGCCTGAAGACAGATCCCTGCACCTCCTGCTGCTGGAGCCCCAACAGCACCAGCCTGGGAACATTTCAAGCTATGCAGGGCAGAGAAGATAATATATTTGTGCAGAAGATCCCTTTGCCTTACAAAAAACCAATTTTCTATAGAATTACAGGAACAAATTTCCACAGCCTCTCCTATTAGCATGACACATATATTAATATCTGCTCTCTGTGCATATATTTGCATACTTTCTGTGTGTATGTGTGCATGCCTTTGCTTTCAGCTATTCCTGCTGCTAAGTCTTAAGGCAGTCCAAGTAAACTTGGTGATTACAATTTCATTTTTTCTTCCACACACATTATTTGGATTGCAACATTATTTGGATTGCAAAGATTGCAAGGAAATATTGAAACAAAATTTGATTCTGAAAAAAGTACTCTCATGTATTCATTTTGTTAATACAAACAAGTATTCCTATCACATCTGCCTTTCTAATTCTGAAAAATCTTACCAAAAGATAGCCATGATGGGGCATTTCAAAGAGTGTAAGTATGGTGAGAACATGGATCTCTTTGAAAGGCATGTGCATGGCACAGCATGGGGGCACATCCCTGAAACAGTGAGACAGATGTTTCACAGATGAGAAACTACAGCACACAGACAAGTGCCTAGTAAGTCTTGGGCTTAAAATAGAGGTTGGTTTTGAATTGGTGGATGCCTGCAGAGCTTAGTTTGGATAAAAAGGAAGGTATTGAAAGCCTCTGAGAAGTACCCCTTGAGGCCATCACTTAAGTATGATGGTTACTGGCTTGGTTTTGCCACCATGACTGAGAGTCCAGTTACCATTTGATAATGCTCTGGCCTTTGATGGCATCTCTGTTTTCTATCCTGTACCAAGACCATATAATATTAAACACAGAGCAGAAAATACCTTCCTTCCCTTTTCACTAATGAATACACGATGAAATCTGTTAGTAATGCAGGTACTGGTTTCAGCACTTGGTGTGATGTTTTTTGGGTGGAGGGTATTTTTAGTACACATTAGAATTGGTATGTTTTTCAAAGAATTTGAAGATTTCTGAGGAAATACCTGTTGCTGTTCCTGGAGGCCATCTGCAGAACATAAGAGCATAGGAGGAAACATGAAAGTCTTGGTCTAAAATCTGACAAATGGGTGAGGAAAGATGTCTCAGTCAGAGGTGAACAACAGAGGGTAGAAAAGAAAAGCAGGACTGAGGGCCTCAGAGCTTAACCAGTGTTGGAGCAGAGGAGGTGGAGCCTGTGGAGGTGTTTGAAGAGCTGGGTGCCACTGTCAAAATGAGAAAGTGCTGGAATTCACAATGTTGCCTGAATTTGTCTGCAGTGTGATTTGACCAGCCCATTGGTGCAGGTGTTTGCTTTGTGAATAGGTAGTCTTCTTTCACATATTCTCCAAAAAGAATGGGACACTGAAGCTGTGGAAAGGAAAATGGAAAACAAACATCACATTTGCTCTGGAGCTGTAATGTGATGTCCACCATCACTGGGATAAAGGAGAGAAAAAAGAAGCCCATGATATCCATGCTAAGCTTGCATTGAAAGCTAAACCTTTCAAGGAAATGCTGGAAGGCAAAATTGAGATTGTAATAATGAAAGAAAATTTGGAGTATGTGGATTAAGTCAGACCAAGAGTAAGCTCACCTGTGAAGGAAAACTTAATTAAACAAATCTAATCGGAAATTACATTTTTCCAGATTTGTCTAGCAGAACGTGGCTCCACTTTCCTGGATGTCTTTGGTTAGAAGTATTGCATTTTAAGTCTCCCTTGGATTATCCAGTGAATTCATTACTTAGTTGTACATTTGATGGGAAGAGTGAAATGCCACACTAAGTAATGAATTCCATGGGGATGGTGTGACATTTAGCATGTTTACAAAACATACTGTGTGTTCATACCTGGGTTTACTTTTAAAGCTGAGCCATCAGCCATTGAATAGAAGCTCAGGAAAGGGAAGGTAAATACTGTTTCTTAAAACTGCACTGCAGGCACTGTGTGCCTTCCTTCCCAGTGGCCCTGGAGTTGTTTGGTTTATCCTACAGCTCTCTCTCCTGGGGACACACATTGTAAGTTAGTTTTAGAACAATAACTGTAGCCTCTGTCTAAGAATGCCTTCCATTTCTTGTCAGTTAGACATTTCAGCTTTTAAATTTTTTAGATTCAAAAATTTGACACAGACACAGGAATAAGAGATACATCAAAGCAGGTTGTCAGCTGACAATAAGGAAATAATTGTCCTTTGTCGGAGAGGGCAGTGCAGCTATTGACATGTTATCAGCACATAGTGTTGCAATTTAGCTACAAAAAGAAGTAATAAAGAAAGGAGGAACAAGGAGGTGAAGGGGGAAAAAAAATTAAAAAGAGGTGAAGCCTGCTTCCAGCTGACAGTTTTGTACCTTCCATGCACTTAAAAATAAAGCTATCCAGCTTGCAGTGCTATTGCTTAAATAGCTTTACTGAGGCTCTTGCATTTCTAGCTAAATTTAGTCAAGACAGAATCCAGCTTGCAGATTAGGATTTGTGGATTGATATATCTGCATTAAGTTGGCTGCCCATTAACCTTATATTTATGCTTCCATTCCTATGTGAAGAGATATAGTTAATTCAGTTTCTGAAACTCAAAGAGCTTTTCAGTTTATTCCAAAGCAGTGACCACTTGCACAGCTCTCAAGGCTTCACTGGATTTCCAGAGTTGCCTGAAGATGGGTGCCTGATACTGTTCAGGACTTCCTGAGGTGCTGGAGACACCTGCACAGAGTGAGCACACAAAACAGTGCCATTCTGGCCAAGCCAGGTATCACAGTTCACAACATCTGCAAAGAAATTTGACACCTTTGTTTAGAATCCTGAGTTCTGGTCTAGGTCTCTGTTTTTCATAATGAGCTCTTAGCTGGAGCACCTTCTTGTAGACATATAAAGGTGTCTTAGGAGCTTTAGCTTGTGTTAGGAACATGTCTGATTGCTCCAGTGCACCTGCTGATGCCTGTGTGTGTTGTGATAACCATGAAGCACTGATTTCTAGGCCTCTCATATAAAATAACTCTGTTCCAGGCATATATATTTTCCTGAAATTCTTCATGGCTTGCAAAGAGTCAATCACAAGTGCTAATCACGCTCACCTGGTAAAGTCCTGCTTCAGCTGCAAGGCTGGGGTACACCATGGTGTTATTAAGGATTTTGCTGCTTTGACAGTGACTGTGTCTGTGCACAGGGCACTGGCCTTTCTCTTAGGAAAGCCATTCATTGCTTTGCCACCTCCTTAAATTTAGGAATCGATCCAACTATGGATTCTCCAGCCATCACGCTGCCGATTCACAAACGCGTCCGGGTAAAGCTGCACTTGAACAAGCATTAGCACTTAACTCACAGACCCTTGTGCTGGCTCTGAAAGCTATCAATTTTTGGGTTTAGTTATGTTCAGAAGTGAAAAAAAAAAATACTCTTGTTACTGCACTATGCTGCTAGAGCCTTCATGGAGGTGAACAATTTGGCTGTTAACACCACTTTGTTATTTGTGGCAACAAGTCACTGATTTCATGGTAGTCATTATTCTGCATGGCTTTTACTCCCACCCATGGCTGAGGAGTGGCAGTGTGTGGGTCCTTGCTATTGTGTCCTTTGTCACACACCATTGCTGGTGCTCTGGGAGCCAGTGGGTGCACAGGAAGCCAAGATGTCAGTCCAGGCAATCCAGCTAATTCCTGCTCCAGCCTCTTCAGTAGGGAACTGTCATCCAGTTCCTTGCTGTCCCTCCAAAGTGGGGCATTTCTTTCTGGCTTTTCACCCTAGAGGAACATTATACAAAGAGATGTCCCCACAGTTGTATTTTAGCACACAATTAACTTCCTTATCTTAATCGGTGTTGTCAGTGGGCCAAGTTCAGATGTTCTACTCCACTCTTGGGTAGAGATTTATTCTCTGTTTTGATATATATGGGTAAGTAGGAAGTAAAGCCATCAAATGATCCCCCAGATCTCATAAGACACTTTGATATTCTTATTTAGTTTTCATTTGCCTTAAATGACTGCTGGTGCAGGATGATGAGTTGGGGCTCCCTCCATCCTGACTATTTCCTGAAGAAACTTCATGTTGCCCATTGGGTCAGAATGGACTTACTTAAAAGAACAAACACATGTATACAAAGTAGAAGGAAATAAAACTTGCTAAAGTGTCTCAGTTTTAAGATTAGATGAGACACTTCATGTATCTGTAGTAAAAACACAATCTCCATAGTGAACTGGAGGAGGGAAGAGCCCTTGGCAGTGTTGGGGAGTGCTGTGGGCAGCAGCACTGCCTGGCCACTTGGGTGTCCTGTGCTTTCTGCCATGGCAGGGGCAGTGTTTGGTGTTATCTGATGTGCACTGTTTCTTTTGCACCTGAAAAAGATACTGCCCACTATATGGGCTGTGTACTGCCCACAGCTGCAGAAAAGGGACGTAAAGTGTCTCACAGTCACTAAGCCAGGAGAAGGAAGCCACAGGCTTGGATGAATTTTGCCCAATGGCTTTCAGGTCTGCCTGGAAGATCTCCCTCCTACAGCAGTTGTGTACCTCTGATGCTTTTCCTCACAATTTAATTTCCCCTAGATGTTTCTAAAGCCTATTGCATGTGGTTTTGTTGTTTGGAAGATGCAGTTAATCTCCTTTTCCTGTATCATCATGATGTTGTACTGCAGTGGCAACATCTCAATTATCTTCCTTTGTTTTTCTCCACATGCCATTGCCCTACACAAGTCACTTGCTGTGGGAAAGGTGGCACTGCTTTTTCTTAGCAAAACCTCTTTCACACAGCATCAGTGTTAGGTGTAGAATTTTTGGGTGTGTTTTTCTAGGATTTTTGTGAATTTATGTGATTCCCAGAAATTATTTCATTCCTGATGGTGTAGATAAGGACTGTGTCGCTATAGGACACGGAATAAAACAACACAGGCACTGGAATTGTCAAGGGAAAAAGAAGGGCAGTTTAATTTCTGACTCCAACATTTATAGATTTTCAAAAGTGACAGTGGATTGGAGGATGACAGTGTCACCTCTCCAATGACACTGGACAAGCCAACAGTCTATCAAATTTCTCCTTCTCCAGAACAGAATGTAAAACAATAATTATTTAGAGTAAAGTGCGTGAGAAAGTTTGTTATAAGAATTAAACATCAGAAGGCTTAGAAGAACTTAGAACAGGGTGACAGGACTGAGACAAGTAATGATGCTTAGCATTTCATATAGACTGAAACATATTTTTTTGAAAAATTTCAGTCGAAATTATTTTTATTATTAACTGTATATTGCTCATTTTCAGGGTTTCCAAATAAAGGAGGAAAAATTCTGAATATAAAAGGGAGAAGAACATATTTATTTTGGTATATAAAAAGGAGTAGAAAGTACTCCTTTTGATTATTTCAGTGATTTAGTAGTCAGGTTCACCTCACTGAAAGAACATTAAGGGAAATGAGAGCAAGTGAAATTATGCAGTACTATGGTGTGGAGACAGAGGAGTTAAATGAAGACATTTTATTTGATTTAAGAGAGTGAATAATTAATCACAATCTGAGTAGAGGAAAATTTATGGATTCATTCTGTCTTTTAGGCGCCTATGAGATTTTACTCCAAGCATGTTTTTTAGCCAACCAGCCATTCCTCCACAGAATCAAAGCAGACTTGACATTGCTGATAATCCAAAGATTTAAGAGAAAAGCTAGATTTCGAGTGCAGTTTATTTTCACAAAGAAATAAGCATACAATGCCAACTTTTTTCAAAAGATGCTTTTTTAAAGAGTCCATTGCAATCCAGCTGAGACTGACTGAAGTAATCACAGGATTTTCAGTTGGTCTGTGTCTACATAGAAATTCTTGTTTCCACAGATGTAAACTCTTGTCGCTCTCCAATAAGCTGGCATGTTTGGAAATAGTAGTGGAGAGTTTTTACATTATGTTTTAATTGAAAAATATGAGCATATTTCCAAGCATTGTTTTGCTGAATCCAGTTTCAAGTTATTAGTCCTACATTTGAGCCCTAAGTGCAAGGGGCCAGTTTTACTTGTGTTCTTACAGTTACACATGGTGTGTAACTACTTCTTAAAGGCAAAATATTGTAGGAAAGAATAAATTCAGTTTTGTCAGGTCCTCCTGTTCTTTACCCCTGTGCATCACACACCCAAGGCTCTGTGCTTTGTTAGCTCAAGGCTGAATGCATCAGCTGGGCTTGTCTGCTCAGTTCTTCTCTGGAAGAGAGCAGGGAACCACATCATGCCACTATTACAGATACAGGTTTGCTTTCTTTTCCTGTTGTTTGTTTGAAGTTTCCTGCTTAAATCATTGCCTTCTCTCTTCTCTGGTAGTTGTCAAAGAACATAAATTTCAGAAGTGTTCATATATCATGTTGCTGTTATATTACAACTGTAGTTTAAGAAGCTTTCAAGAAAGTACTTTAAAAAAAAAAGCAAATTCACTATGGGAAATGGATTAATAAAAGGTTTGGATCTTAAAATACTGGATGTTTAGGCTCAGCATATTCAAATGCTGAAGGTTTACAAGTCTATTTTTGTTGTTTTGCTTGAACAGGCTACTATTTTCAGCCTGCTTTGATGCAGTTATAGTTTACTTTCTGACCATTGGTAGGTAATAATGGCTCTAGATATTATTACTAGTTTCCTTCCCACAGGAACTAGTTTCCATAGGTTAGAATTGTGCTGTCACCAGCTGACACCATCCAGATGAGGTTTTAGATGATACACACAGATTTTCCTAGGAACCATTTTGCAGGAAGGTTTCAATATCCATTGCAATTGTGTCTTTATTAGCTCATTAAAATATGTCCTAAATACTACTTTATGAAAATCATCTGTTTGTGAGATAAAAAAGGCCAAGCTTTCTGTCTGTTTGCTCTTTCTATGTTGTCCATGACCCTGGAAAAAAGGTTTTTTAGAGAGAACCAGGAAAATAACCACATCAGAAAAGCTGACCAGAGGCAAGTAGTGTGCAACCAATTGACGCGACGCGCTTTAGGCACTGAATGTTCATTTCCTACTCCTAGTGTATGCTGCACTCCTCCTCACTACAAATCTTCCAAAATTCAATCAGAATGAGCTGTTTGGGTTTTTTTCATTGATGCAGGGGTGGACCAGGCCTTACCACAAGAACGTCGGACTCCTGTCACTCCGTCCTCTTCCTCCCGGTATCACCGCCGCCGGTCCTCAGGGTCACGGGATGAGCGCTACAGATCGGGTGAGTGCCACTGCAGACCCCAGAACTAGAATGGAAATTTCAAATTTCAAATCTGTTCCTTGCTTTTTTAAAAGGAAGTTTGTTGTGGACTTGTGTAGTTCAGTGGGGAACGTTCATTGTGTGACTAGAGAGACGCTGTCCGAGTGTGCAGGGATGGAGTTACAAAGCCAAGATTCATCTGGAACAGGATCTGGCACTGAGTGGCTGCAAAAAAGCCTCCTACAGGCACATTAGTACAAAAGGGAAGAGTATGGAAAACATGGTCCCACTGCTGAATGGGGTAGGACATCGGGTGACAAAGGGCATGGAAAAAGCCAAGATAATGAATGTATCCTTTGCCTTGGTCTGTGCTGATGATATTTGACTTTTGGAAACCAAGGCATGTAAGACCCTTGGGAAGGTCTTGAGCAATGACCACCTACCCTCTGTGAAGGAGAATCAGGACAGGGAATATTTGAACAAACTGAATGAAGAAGTCTCTGGGACATGATGGGGATGCATCACTGACCAATGTGAGTTCACTTTCAACTCCCCAGAAAGTTGTGTCACTCAGGGGAGGTTTCTGCAGAATGAGAGAAAGCAAGTACATTGCTGTCTTCAGGAACAGCAAGAAATAGAATCTGGGAGCTACAGGCCAGCCAGACTCTTCTCAATCTCTTGAGCAGGTGGTAGAGCAAATAATGCTGGAAACTCTTTTTAATCATATGAAGGGCACAGTGGTGATTGGGAGTAGACAGCACAGATTTACAAAGTTCTCTTAGTAGCTTGGTCAATTCATGCTTGATTAGTCTAATGACCTTCTACAATCAGATGACTTTTCTGGAGGTTGAAGGAAGAGCAGTGGGAGTTGGATGCCTTGAGTTTAGTGAGGCTTTTGACAGAGTCTGTCATAACATCCTCCTTGACAAACTGGTGAAATGTGGATTAGATAAGTGGACAGCAAGATGGTCTGAAAATTGGCTGAAATTGAGTTCAGAGAATTGTGATCAGTGACACGGAGTCCAGCTGGACCCCAGTCTCTGATGGGTACTGTAGGGAGTGAATACTGGCTAGTACCCCTTAACAGCTTCATTAGTGACGTTGTAGGTGAGACAGGGCCCTCTTCACACACTGGCAGATGATACCAAATTGGAAGGAGCAGACATGTGCACACATATGTAATGCCATTCAGAGGGATCTGGGCAGCTCTGAAACTTCTTTGGTCTTATCCTTTGAAGGTGTAAACTGCATGTACTACACCTTACCCCAATGGAGGTTAGGTGTGCTCAGCTGTCTGAACTGCTTCAGGGGCTGCTGCAGCATAAGCATCCTTCTCAGACAGCAGCCTGAGGCCACAGACTGGTTCATCTGGTGCTGCCCCTCTTGCAGCTGCAGAATTAGGGAGCCATAGAGAGCAGCACCCACCAACCTTTGTGGCAGAATGACCCTGGTGAGCTGAGAGTCAGAAGCCAGGGCCTGATGGTTATGGAGGGTCTCAAGGAGAGTAAATTTGACTGTGGAGGCTTTGGATTGTGTTTAAGAGATGCCTCTTGCTGGATGCAGTCAGACTCATTCAAATATGAAAAAATTCATTTAAGCCTAAGAAAAAGCTTTTTTTTTTCTCCACTGGTGCAAGTTGCCAAGAGAAATTGTGGTGTCTCCATTCTTGGAGCTGTTAAAAGCCCTACTGGATGTGGCCCCAAGCAGTGTGCTGTAGATGACCCTGCCTAGAGCAGGGAGTTGGACTGGATAGTCCCCAGAGGTTCCTGCTGACCTACTCCAGTCTGTGGTTCTGTGGCACAGCTGAATTTCACTGTACTGATTCTAGTTTGGTAGTACTATAAGAAAAATATTTAATTTGCAGTATAGCAAGTTGGGAACATCATTATGCCCTAAATAGAAGCACTGATTAAAGGAAGATAAAATTAATTTCAGAGCTGAACAGAAGGGTAATAACTCATTTCCAAGTGAATGGGATCCAACTTTCTCAGTGATACTGCTCCAGATATAACACAAAGTGAAGGAAGTGATTGGTTTAAAACTGGTTTATAATGGCTTCTCACAACAAGAAAGACATTGAGGTGTTGGAGCATGTCCAGAGCAGGGCAGTGAAACTGGCAAAGGGTCTGCAGCACAAGTCTTATGAGGGGCAGCTGAGGGAGCTGGAGGTGTTTACCCTGGAGAAGAGGAGGCTCTGGGGAGACCTTGTCACTCTCTTCAACTCCCTGGAGCAAAACTGGAGAAAGGTAGGGTTCAGCCTGTCCTCACAAAGTAACAAGAGACAGGAGAAGAGGAAATGGCCTCAAGTTGTGCCAGGGCAGGTTTAGATTGGATATTTGGAAAAATTTCTTCACCTAAAGAGTTGTCAACCACTGGAACAGGCTGCCCAGGGAAGAGGTGGAATGGTCATCCCTGAAAGTGTTCAAAAGGCATGTGGATGTGGCACTTGGGGATGTGGTTGAGTAGTGAACACGGTGGTGATGGGTTAATGGTTGGTCTGGATAATGTTGTCTTTTCCAACCTTAACAATTTTGTGACTTCTTAAAGAAAAAGTGAACTCTGAAACTTCTTTACTCCTACCCTTGAAGGTGTAATTAAGGATAATTGGGGAGCCACAGACAGCAGCACCCACCAACCTTTGTGGCAGAGACACCCTGGTGTGTCTGTCTTCTGAGAGTCAGAAGCCAGGGTCTGTGGAGGGTCTCAAGGAGAGTAAATTTGACTGTGGAGGCTTTGGATTGTGTTTGAGAGATGCCTCTTGCTGGATGCAGTCAGACTCATTGTGCTGACACAACTGGAAAATTGTGGAGAACTCCTTATTAAACCTTTTGTAACATATCTGTGATTCATTCCATTAGTCAAGGAGCTTGCCAGTCCCATTTAAAGGAAAATTAAATGATAAATGTGGCAGAGAAAGTTCATGTGTGTCCAGACCATTCTGATAAATTTTTAAAACTCCCTCCTCCCCTCAGAAACCCTGGGTTCATGCTGTAGATGTTGCCAATTTTTTTGTTGAATAATGGCTGTGGTATCTGCATAATAATTCCTTGGTATATAAGCTCCTAGAAGCTTCTCCAACATTACACTATAAATGGTCTGATTTCTACCCAGTTTTTAAATAGGTAAAAACATACTATTCCTGAACTTGTCTAATTTGTGGGCGTTCAACACATGGTCCTCAGATCTCCAAGCTGTGACTCTCCAGAGCAGTTCTGTTGAAAACAAGAGCATTTGACTGTGAGTTGAAAGTCTGCTTGAGCTGTGCTTGCCATTTGTACATGAAGATGTTGAGTCAGTTTAGGGATGGGCAAAAGGAGACATCCTGCCTATCTTCATTGTGTGCCTCTTCTGAGACCCCAGGAGTGTTCAGTTGGTGCTGCAGTCTTGGTTTCAGTTGCTGTCTTAAAAGGAAGGCATTTGTTCAGAGAAATGGTACATGAGGTCCTGTCTTAGGGATGGGGCAAGTTGTAATTATATATATATATATATATGTATGTATGTATGTATGTATATATATGTATAAATAATAAAGGCACAAACTTCTGAGTTACTGAGTGGAAAAGTAAGGAATTCAGTGTAAAGGGCTGTTGTTAGTGCAGGAGTCTCACTTTAGGAGAGTCAGGACTATACTATAAATTCAGATCTTGCTGCTCTGAAAATGTCCTCAGTGTTAAAACTGAGAAGCTTGACAGTATTTTGGGACTTTTGGCAAGACTTTGAATTCCTAGCTTGGTTGCTGTATATATGACTCCTCAGCAAGGCAACGAGCTCTCCAGCAAACTGGTTTGAGCAACTGCTGCATCTTCACTCACTCACTCAAAAGAAGACCAAATGTAGCAAATGTCAGTGAAAGCAAATGTAGGTATAAAATTCAATTTTTAAAACTTATCAGATCATCAAATTTACTTTCAGAGGAGCTTGCTAAGATACAGTGCAATGTTTGACCCTGGATAAAAAAACCCAACAAACAACCCTGAACTATGCCCTCCCCTTCTATGTATTTCCCCTGTGAGATCAGAAGTCTATTTCTTTCTTGCTCTCTTAATTACTAAATTATTACTGTAGGTTGCAAACTCGCAAGTCAGATTTCATTCTGGTTATCTTGTTTTCAGATTCAGATTTGCTTCAGGTAGAAGTCTTTGTTTGGCTTGTTGTTTTGCTGTGCTTAATACTTCAGCATCTCTGCTCTGATCACATTGTGATTGTTAGATCCTAGCTGTTACCCAGATTGAGTGTTTGTTATCATATTTGGCACATCTACTTGGAAAAAGCCCAAAACAAAATGAATACACACTCTTTAACCAATAAGGAATTCACATCTAGGAAAACATTTCCCTTCCTTAGTGTTTTTGCAGAGTTTATTTCAATTAACATCTGCAAATAAATTTCCCATACCAACTCTGATCAAAGTCCTTTTCTGTCTCTTCTTGGTAAGGTTTTCCTAATTGGAAGTCTAAGATTCTGAAAGTCATCCAGTTCTCCTTCCATGCCTTTGCTTTTTATGTGGATTTAGATGTCAGCAAAGATTGTTAATGAACTCTCTTTGGAGACTCAAAATCATTGCTGCCACTAATATCACCTTCAACTTATTCTCTTGTATTATTCAAAATGTCAAACTGTGACATTTTTAATCCCTACCTGTTTTCTTACTTCAATCTTTATTATTATTAATATTTGTAACCAAATATTTCAGCACTATGATTTCAAAAACTGACTTTCTATGATTTTATATTCTAAATAAAACTGACACTTGAGATTGTGGACACTATTTTGTTCCCTAAATGTTCCTGGGATATTTTTTGTTTCAAGATAATTGGATTTTAGAATTCAGCCTGCGCTGGAAATTTAGTCTAATTCTTTAAAACCAAAAAGGTTTAAAATTTCCTGGCTGCTTCTTTTTATACAGGAAAGGAGCCTGAAACCACAATGTTTCAAAATGTCAGCTTTGATCATTTTTCAGATGTCTAAAGAAATAGAAAATGCTATAAAGTGTAGTAACTGAATTAGTGCAGGGTGAAGCGATATTATTTACTTTATACAAATGTGGCAAATTGTTTAGCTGATATTAATCCAAAAGCATTACTTGATTTGTTTACTACTGATTTTTTAAAAAAAAAATCTCCTAGTATTTCCACATTTGGAAACAGTATTTGGAAAGGTTTGCCAAGTGTAGATCATGGCAATGTTTTTCTCTTAGCAACTGCCTTTCCTTGTGCTATAACATTATCTGGGGGCTCGAGATGACACTGGAGCCAAATGGTGCTGCAGGCTGGATCAGGAACTTTTGCCAAGAGCCTTTTCTGGCCCAGTGGATTTTCAGGCAGGAGAGCTCAGGCAGAGGAATGCTGGCTTGTGGAAAAGATGTCAGCACTGAGCTTGGTCTGCTATGGGGCTGCAGAGTCAGGCTCAGACTGGAGCACGAGTGAATGATGGAGATGTAGACATAGCTGCAGTTGGCCATACAGCTTTTGTTTCCTTGGTGCCATTTAGGAGCTTGGTTTCTCAGGTACTTTTGGAAGCTGCAGGTCCATGGATTTGGAATGCTGTGTTGAGATAAGGAGATGGGAATTATATGGTGGATTATGCAAGGGGGTAGCCTGAACAGCCCAGCTTTCACACCACTGTTGTGCTGTCTGAATGAACTGACTCAGCTGAAGACTGACATTTTCAGAGGCTCTTGTCCCTCTGCACTGTCGCTGTGGCCCTGTTCTCACTGGTGGCAGTGGCTGCATTCTGCTCTTGCTAGCACTGAAAACCCTCACAGGAGAACATGAAGTTTCTGCCACCATTACTTAAAATGGCATCATATCAACTGTCCTGCTTTTGGAAGAATGGTCTTTTTGGTGCTTAAAACCCCCTCTGCAGTGTAGCCCTGTGGTGACAGTCCTGCCTGAGCTTGGCCCTTGCCTGTGGCTGTGCGGTGGTGGCCGGAGCTGAGCTGGGCTCTGCTGCCACGTAAAGGCTGCAGTGCAGTACAGCAGCAGCTGCTGGGCCCTGCCAGTGACACAGCCCTGGGCTACTGGGCAGCTCCTTGGCATCAGAAACTGTGCTCTTGGTCACCATAAATCTCCCCCAGTTCTTTGTTTCCTAGCTGGTCACGGTCTGTGGGGTTCAGAGAGCAGCTCTCCCTCAGAGACCTTCAGCAGCTTTCTGGGGAGCAGGTGTGTTTTCCTCCCTCAGCTGGGATCAACACACAGGGAGCTGAAACACCAGGTCCTTTCCAACTTCCATTTTCCCAAAAGGACACCCTGTGGCCTTTAGATGAGGCCAAAGCAAGAAGCTTGAGTTCTCCATCCCAATGCTGAAAACCAGAGCACCTCCTCTTGTGCCAGGACCTGTCTTTTACTGTTTCCACAGTTGTCACTAATATAAAACCCACCTAAAACCAGAATGGATAACAGGAAAAAATGTGCACCAATAAACTTTAAAAACTAAAAAAAGAACAACACTAATTGCTAGGGAATGTGGTGTAATATATTCAAAGGCACATGGATATGTTAGGCTTGAGATGGTGTCTCTATGGTTTCTACTGCTCCAGAATTCTCTGATGAGATAAGAATGGGACAAATGGTTTGGGCCAAGGTTATCAAGTCTCCTGTTTCTCATGAACTTTGTAATAGGCCTTGAAGATGACCGGAGCACTGCCTGCAGCAGTGTAATCCTTGAGAGAAGTGAGACCAATGAGCTCTAAAAATGGAGTTTTCCAAGTGTCAGGAATGATGTGGGAAGTAGCAGCATAAGTGGAATTGTGCTGCCTCTGTGTCTGGAGGCTGATGGTGTCCTAGAAGTAAGACCAGCAAGAGAGAGCACCTGCACTGCATGGACTCAGTGGACAGGTTTAAAAGGCACAGCAGCAGGTGAGCACAGGGCTGGGAGCTGAGAAATGGAGAGTTTTGAGAAATGCCATTTGTGGAATCAGCATCTCTCAGCTGGTAGCATGGAGGAAGGGTGGGGGCTCTAGGGTGGCTGTGGTACCTGCCCTCCCAGCTGGGAGAATACCTCCCTTCTGGTGATTTTTTTTCTCCCATAACTGAGGTGGTGGAGGTGAGAAAGAAAAAATTGGTCTGGTACAGCATCCTTGGACAGCTGCCAGCCCCCATCCTGGAGATCCCACCACTGCAGGGAACAGCCCATTTCCAAGTGCACTCAGCACTCCTTTTAAAAGATATCTTAATATAGGAGATAGTTGAAGGTACTGCCAAAACAAATGCATCCTAATACACTTCTCACAGCTCAAACTCCTGAACCACCTTTCCCACACTGGTCTTCAAAGGGGAAAAGACAGAATATAATTTATCTGAACATGAAATTGTTAAACTTCAGAACAAATCATCCCAGGCCAGGTTTGAGGCTCATTTGAAATATGATAATTAGGAATGAAAGAACATTCCCTGTAGACCCAAGTTCTGGAGATGCTGGCACCAGACCTGTCTTAGCTGAGCTGCTCTGCTCTAGGAGCCTCAGTACCTGCCTCACCATGGATTTGTTCTCATTTACCACGAGGTAGGTGTGTGCATGACCCCTAACAAAGGTTGGTCACATTTTGGGTCTTTGCAGCTTACCTCATGGTGATTTAAAAATATACATGTAACTTATATTTTGTGGTTTTGAAAGGATGTTCAAGATTTCATTCTGTAATCCTGCCAGAACTGACAAAAAATAATTGCACTATGACATTATGAGAGCTGTGCATGCTAAAGAATGGAAAGGGAAGATTTGAGGAATATTTTTATTGAACCCTCATCATTTAGCATTTCTCCAAAGAATAAGGGGAAAGGAAAATGTGTTTAATGTGCTGTATATTAGAATGGGACTGCATATAAATGTTCATATGACTGATAATAAAACAGATAATATTTTAACCCTAAATTTGTAGAAGTTAATTTGAAATACTTGTAGAAGTTAATACTTATAGAAGTTAATTTGAAAATCATTGACCTAGCTGTAAACAGATTTATTCAGAAATTAATTAATCTCCTATCTGATTTAGATTGCTTACAAATTTCAAGCTACAGCTCAATCAGGACAAAAAAAGAAGTTGAAGAAAAATGCTGGCTAATATGTAATTTATATGACCACATCCTTGCTTTTGACCCAGCAGAAAAAGTTTGTGAGGATAAGTATAGAGCTCTTGAGAAAATTTGTTTAAGGATCTCTAGAGAGAAACAAATATAAAGTTAGTTCAGATTGCATAGTAAAGGGGCTTGAGATGAGATCACTGTGTGAAGCTGACTTCCAGAGTGCATTACAAATGGGATAAATAAATAAATGGAGGGATGGAAATTATTAGTGGGAGACCTGCATGTTGGGATTTTATTTCACTTATGAGTAGAGGTAATACAATTTTAAACTCAGAGTTTTGATAAAAACATTTTCAAATTAACTTTTTTATAATACCTGAATAATCCAAATTAAAGCAAAAGCTATGCAAGACCAGCTGTGGAGTCAGGGAGTTCAATCTGTTGTTTTGGTGTCCTGTTTGCAGCATGTGAGCTCTGTTCTTCACATCCTGCCCATACAGCTTTCCCAGCCACGTGCTCAGCTCCTCTCTTCCTTCCACCCAGGATTATGGATTATTGCTGTGCCAGCCAAAGTGGGAGATGACAGCCATGCTTCTCTTCCTTAGTTTAGCTTTCTGACCACATGAGGACATAGCAAGCATCTGATTTGTGCACGTGTGCGGCAGGTGGGGATGGAAGATGCTCAGGAGTGCTCAGCATTGGCTGAAGGATGGCACAGCCCTTCCTGCCCCAGTGGGGCTTGTTGGCTGCAGCATCCTGAGCAGCCAAGCCTTTTGCAGTGGCACATTCATGGGAGTGCACATCTTTTCTAAAGCACTGACTTTCAACTGCCAAAAAATGGAACAGATCAACAAAACTCAGACCCAAATTTGTGAAAAGACAGCAGAAGTTTCCCTTGCATCTCCATGTATCCCCAGTTCCCAGTAAAGCCAGGGGCCTAATATAAATATTAGCTTAAATATCCCAAAGGCTGAAACTTGCACACATAAGTTGTTTTTTGAAAGGTAAGCAACAGTTTATTTCTGTTAGTAACCTCCACAGCCCTCCTATAAATGAGAATTATCTTAGAGCAGCTGTTCTTGCATTCAATCATGTGCTGACTGTTGTGAGTGCCATATTTCAGAATTAATAGCACACCTGCTTCCAGATGGAGAGAAATTAGGTGTCACACAGTTTGGGCCATGTGCTTTCCTATCTTAATACCCAAAGAGATTGTGAAAGTATTCTGAGACTGCTTCATTATAGCATCACCCCCTGCAAAGATCTGGTATTGTATGGACTCACTTTCACATTCCCAGGGGTGAGATGATTTCCAAGGGACTGATCTGTGTTGGATGAACACAGCAGAATTTTTATGAAATCACTTGCCCTGTATCTGCCTGAAAATAACCCAGTGATGTCAGCCAGGACAATGAAAAGACAAAACCCAACTGTAATCTGTTCTGATGATACCACATTTATCATGTTTCACTCTATGTAGCATGTCCTGATTGCGTTTCCAATAAATGTAGTGACCAAGTTATCTCTATTCAGAGTATTTACAGGCTGCTTATTAGGAAATGAATTCTCAGTGTTTCCTTTGTCTCCATGGTAGCTCTGACAAAGGTCTGATTAAACTCAGAAGCAACTTTCATGCTTTCAACTACTGGTTTCCTGTAAGACAGCAATTACCAACCTTCTCTCTGTATAATTACTTAGCATAGAATTGCTATACTTACCATTGTCTTATCCAGAACTTTCAGCCAAAATTCACCTTTGATAATGCTATTTTCCTATAGTATCAGCTGTTTCCCTGCAATAACTAGAAATTGTTTTGATTATTCTGTTGCACTCTGTGTTGATGCAGCAGAAAATGGCCTTGCTCCCATTGGCTCCTCTGTCGTATCTCCCAGCTGTTTTCCTTGATGCCATCCCAGATGCTTGCTTCCCTATGACAGAGATTTATTTGTGGTTTTACTTATTTGTTAAATGTCTGACTTCAGGGCTGATCCTCTACTGCAGCATAAATGAGACATAACTAGGTATATTATACGTACCTAAATAACCTCTAAAAATCCTTTGGTATTCTCACCTCATTAGAGCAGAGCATCAGCCTTCTTGATCTTGATAATCTGCCATTCTCTGAGTGAGTTAGTTGTGTTTGAGGGCTATCCTGTAACAAGCAAGGAGTCTAAACCTTCTCAGGGCTTAGGTCTGTGTTACCCCCAGTTGTGTCATCCATCATGTTACCAGGAATTGGCTGCTAATGCAGAGGAATAAAGATTGTTTCCAATGGCTAGCTCAAAACAAAACAAAAAAAAAGACAGAAAGAGTTCGGGGGAGAGGAATGAGAATTGGAATTACATGAGCCAAAAGGAAGAAACAGAAGAGATGGATGGATTCAGATCACAACTAGGTTTGTCTCCAGGCAGTTTTATTCTTTCAGGAGCACATTCCCTGAAAGGAGGGATGGAAGTGGTACCCTTACCTCACAACAGGCAAGCCAGGCTGCAGAAGATGGTAGGGACTCTGTTAGGTAATTCTGCATCTGTACAGAAAAAAAAATTAAGCAACAGCTTGTTTTTTCATATTTGTGTTTCTTAAACTGCTGGTGATTGCATATGAAGGCTTTATAAATCCTGAGAAATTGAAAACATGAGCAAAACTAGAAGAAGGAATATATTTCATCAGAAAAAGAGGCAGAAACAGATTCTAAAATCTTGATTCTTGCAATGCACAACTCCTGTCTACAGCCAGTTTAATTTCTTGTCTCAAAAAGAGACAGGGCTGTGTGGTAAATGAGATGCAGGAGAACTGCTTGACACACAATGGCAAGACCTGATTTAAGTACAAAAAAAGATAATGTTGTTCTTTTGTGTGCTGAGGCATTTTATGCAAGGGCTGTGAGGAACAGTTTTATAATGTGGAATTTTTAAATGCAGCTGTTGCTGGCCGTGGGAGGAGCACCCTGTTCTGTGATCTGTGCAGAGCTCATACCCAGATCCCTGATCTCTGAGGAGGCGATGCTTTGCTTTCAGTGTTTTGAGTGTTTGACATGCCTATGGAGCAAATGCAGCTAATATTGAATAAAGGAAGCTGCTGAGGCAAATTAAACTTATGTAGGAAAAAAAACCCTAATAAGCCCTCCACCTTGAGGAAGAATGCAACTGTAATTTGTTGAATAGGTTTTTGTTCTTTTAAAATAGAAGATCTAAAGAAAAAAGAGCAAGTTCATTTTATAAAAGCTGCACAAGTCTTTAGGAGGACGAGGAATTTGCAGCATATTTCAAATGTCTCAGTTGCAGTTCAGAGCTTTAAAGGGCTCTGTCTCTGGCCCAAGTAAGGAATGGGGCATCCCTGTCCATGGGCGGAAGGGGTAGGGTGAGTCAGAATTATGCTCCATGCCAAATGAAAATGCATTCTTTGGAAGAGTGCTCTTCTAGCAGCTGTAGAGAGACATGAAATGCTGCAGCAGGGCTCCACATGTGAAGCAGGAAATGGCTGGCCTTGTTCATCACACAACAATTGGTTTTTGCTTCAGGAAAAGAAGACTGATTTGCTTGTGGAGACAGCTGAGCCTAAAAGGATCATACATACTGTCTTCCCTAAAGGAAATGAGTAGGAGAGGGCAGCTTGTCATAGAGGGAAGTCTCCACTTGTTCTAAGTATGCATGTATTTGTGCAAGGAGGAGAGAAAGTATGTTCCCCAAAAAAGGCTTAATGAGAAGTTCCAAAGATATTTATATTATCCCAGAGCCAGATAAAACCATCCAGCTCAGCTTCTGACTAAATAAAAATTTGTAGTGTTCCCCCCAAAAAAGATTTCAGGACAGCATATGGAGTAAATGGTTAAAGAACACTGTGAACAAGGAGTCAAAAGTATCAGCAGTATGAAATAATTGTGTTTATAGTGTTAATTTCTGTATTACTATTTCTGGGCATTACTATTTGACTTTGACCAGTGCCCACCTATCAGCAGTGAACCCTGCTCTGTCCCTATCTCCTGTCACTCAGTCACCCCATTTGGGGAGGGTGTCCATAGCAAGCTGTGTCTGTGCAGTAATGTCTGTTTTAGTGGGGTTGGCTTTTTTCTGTAAGCCTTTCCAGTCAGGCCAGGAGCGCACCATTGTGCCAAGTTATGAGATAAACCAGATGAAAAGAGTGACTGCACTCAGCAGACACCTCCTAGGAAAGCTGGGCAATCCATCCTGCTGATGGCATGAGGAATTTGCAGCAGTGCAGAGTTTCTGCTATGGAGCTCGTTGGCCAAAGCCATAGGTCATCACTCTGGAAGTCTGCACTTGCAGACCCTTATTCTCTGTACCAGTTTTAATTTCTCTGCCCTTGGTTTTGAGACCTCATCTCTTGTATAATAACAGATCATTAGCTCTTTGAAAGGAAACTTTCTTTCTACCACCTGCTTGTTTTTACAGTTCCACTTCCTTTCTCTTTCACTTACTGACTTTATTCCCAAAAGTATGGTTGCCCTTTCTGTCCTGTCATAGAAAGTAAAGGAAGAGAATAAACAAGTAAAAATACTTGAATGCAACAGGGAGAAGGCTGGGGACAGAGCTGTTGCGTCTGCAGTTTGCAGCCCATAAGAAATATGTCAGGTTGAATCCTGAACACCAGGTTGATTGGTGTTAAGCAACGAGCACAAGTTAAAAAGTGAACTTTCCCAAGCTTGGTGCTTTGCTCTTTCCCATTTATTAATTCTTTGAGTACAAACACACAAATTAGATTCAATGTGTGGTTGGCCAAGCTAAAACAGTGGAGAACCACTGTGCCTTACTTCCCACTACTGTAGACAGAGGTAATGATATTTTACTCTATGCTCTAGATTTTCTGTTAAGACATTCTTGTGGAAAAAGCCAGGTGGGAAGAGTATAAAATGATTTCTTTATCTATAGGAGAGCTTTGAAGGGTCAGGATCTGGAGTAATTTTATCAGCTATAACAGTGTAGTTAGAATGTCACATGAAAGAGCATTTCACCTAAAAGCATGATTTTTCCACTTAGAAATAGCCTTCCACTCAGAAGGCTTGAGTGCAATTACATCAAGGTATATTTCTGTTTGAAACTCTATCAGAAGTTTATAGTAGGTAAGAAATTACAGCAAGCAATACTATAAAGAAGACAGAAGAAGTGTTCTTTTAATGATTTTCTTTTTAATGCAGGCATTTCTGTGTGTTGTTTCTAGACCAAGTTTTCATACTTGAACAATTTTTTCAGAAAAATTAATGAGAAAACTGTATTTCATAGCAATACTCAATGACAGTATGAGTTCAGTTAGTTTGAGTATGCCAGGGTAGATTGAGAAGGAATTCAGATGCTTTTATCAGATGTGCAAGACAGGGGCATCATCCTACCAGAGATGGTTTGAAATTCTAATGTGATGTTCCTGCTGATGCTGTGTGTGATATGTGGAGAGTAAAAACTGCTTTGTGGTGATGGAATTTGTGGTGATAGCAGTTTCCTGTCCCAAAGGAACTTGGATATGTCTTCTTACTTTGTCCCAATGTGCATCTCAAATGTGATTTCCTTTCTTTGGAGAACAAGGAGCATCCAGTTCCTGTTGTGTAGATTCCTGTTGCAAGTCTCCTTGTATTTTTTCAGTAGCTGTTAGGGACAGCTTTGAGGAAGCAGTGGATTACATACAATAGGATGGACACCATGGCTCATCTTTGACCCAGGTAAAAGGAAAGAGCTACCACACTCTGTTCATATTCATGAGAAGCAAATTAGCAGGGATACGGGTGATGATTGTATGTTTCAACTTGGATTTAAATCCATGCTTCATGAAAGTACAGTAAGAGATTATTAGTTGCATTTTGGTTAATATTCCTTGTGCTACATAAGCAAAGTTGGTTTGTAGACCAGAAAAGTAAAGCTAAAACCTAGGGAAAAGCAAAGTATGTGTATGAAAAGTGCATATCTAAAGCTGATATTTGTTGGGAGCAAACCTTCTTACTGTTTCTGTCTTGCTGTGGTTACAGGATAGATATTGTAACCCATGAGTTGCTCTCAAATGTAATTCTGAAGTATCAGTCTGGCTTTCCCTCTGATTTCTGATTTCTCAATATTTGGGTCTTGAGGCATGAAGGGCTTGAAGGCTGCTCATAGCTTAACCAAGTCCCCCTCTGTACAAGGGTGTCCAGACAGGTTAAGAGCATCTTCAGAACCCACCAAAGGCTTTCATTCAAAAGGAAGAACTTACATCCTATATCAACTGTTATTCATTCTTTACCCAATCCTTAGTCATTCTTTATATGCCTAGAGAAACTTTGTTTAGCCAAGAGTTTTATTCCTGAGAGAAAATATTGTGAGAAGATTCTTCACCCAAGCTTGACTGTTTATGCTGCATTTTATTCCTCTCACCCTAAAATTACCCTGTAAACTCTTGTTGATGCTCCCTGGACCATCTCTGGATTATGTATCCTCAGCATTTTCTAGACATGTGTCCCAGGGTTTTTTGGTAGCCTCCATAATCTGAGTTATGCCTTCTAAATATTTGAGCTTGCAGGCTGGGCTGGGAGCAGGTGTGTATGTTCCTTCTGCCCAGTCAGCTTCCCTCTTGTTTATTCAGAGTTTCTTGTCTTTGACATTGTTTTGCTTTCCTGTGAGGTTTTGGGTTTGGGTTTTTTTAGCTATCTATAGTGTGGTTTATTCCATGATAGCCCATTACAAATAAACACATCAAGAATGTGCCTTATTAGGAAAACAATTCAATTCCTGGACTCCTGTGGACTCATTTCAAAATTAAAATCCTGCAGAGTGTTTTTAATTAAGCTGACGAGTCTACCTTCTTATATCAAAACAGCATCAAAAAGGAAATCAAAGAATTCACAAGTTCTGATTCAGCATCCAGCTGTCACTAAGCATTTTAATGATTTTCTGTCAGCTGTCCTCCTTTAAAAATTTTTGGCAGAATTTCTTCTCCCTCCTGACACAGTTAAAACACAATTCTATGTACAATAATATACAAATAGTCCATCTCTGTGTTGATCAGCAAAATTTATTTTCTTCCAAATTTTTTTTCCAAAAAATACTATAGTGTTGGTTTGTTGAGATTTTTAAAGGGAAAACTCTTTTTTTTTTTTTTTTTTTTTACTTCTTGATATCTAATTGCTGTGCTTTGAAGGAAAATCAAGATTTTTCCCTCTTTAACAGATAAGAAACTGTTAGGGAGCATGTTCAGTCCTGTGTACCTTATTGACATTGGTGTGAAGTGAGCAGGTAGGAATTTATCTTGGGGTCATGCTGTTAGGTAAGACTTACATTCTTTATTTTCATAGTGTGATACTTTTCCCATATATTTTCTGATACTTTTCACATTAACTTTTCATCAGTTTTTAATTATAAGAAATACCTTAAACTTTCTGCTTAAAAATAATGACTTGACAGGAGAGAAATTGTCCTCTGTGTTGATGATAGCATTGGTTCTTCCTTCATTTTGGTCCATCATCCCCATGGCTCTTTTATCTTTTGAGAACAGTTTCTCAGCTTTGCAGTTTGCTTTTCTTTGCTGATATTCTCATCCTCTTCATGATTTAAAACAAAAGAAAGCAACTCACAGAAGCAGCTGGTAATTGTGCCTTTTTTTACTCTTCCCTGTTGTACTTCTACTGAGAGGTGCTTAAACCCTGGCAGAAAATAGGAAACACCATTATTGGAAATGAGACACTGCAGCTTATCAGCAGCTTATCATCCAATGCTTCTAGTCATCCTTCCAGGCTGTTACTCACAAATTACATAAATGTGACTCAACCAACGCTTCTTTAAATAAGGAAATATATATATATATATATATATATATATATACACACACATATACACACACATATACACACACACATATATATAGATACTCTTCTCTTTCCTGTTGCTGTTCTTGGGGCACATTGCCTGTTCAGAGCTGCCACCACATCCATACAGGACAAGGATAATGACAGTGTGCTGCCAACCCAGCCTGTGAGGGGGGGTCTTCCAGGAGATGCAGCAGCAGCAGAAGTGGGATCACTTTGGATTAGACCTGATTCACTGTGCTGCTGATCCACAAATGGGAACAACTAAACCCTGCACACGAATTGCTGTATTTTCTACAGCTGACCAGTGTCAGCTGGTTAAAAGGCAAGATATCAGATGGTGTGGCAACTTCTTTGCCCACAAGGAACTCCTGTTGGCTGCCATGTCTTTTGCATACACTCACCTCATGTGAATATGTGTCCCAATTCCACTGAAATATGCAGACAAACAGTGCAAGGTAGTAAAGTAAAGGCAGACTTGTTTCAATATGTAGTTATGGTAGTAATTAAAGAATGGTGCTTAAAACAAAGTCATTATCAAAAAGTTACTCACATCTTTTAGACATGATAAATGGACTTTTTCAAACTCTGGCAGGCAGGCAGCTATAAATCCATGGGAGAGGTAGAGAAGCTGTTCACCTCCCCAAGGAGAAGGGATCTGTGGGGTACTGTGGAGTGTGCTGGTATGAGCTGTGTGCAGCACCTGCCTGCAAAGCACCACATCTGTGCTCAGGGTGTTTTTTCCTCATTCCACCTCAGGCCAGCCCTACATAGTACTTATTTTTCTGTGAATAATGCCAAGTGACAGTGGCAGGAGAAGGATTTGGGAATGAGGGACCTGTTGCCATTTCTGTTGTGGCATTTTACATACCTTTTACCCTTCAATAAAATGTTCTTGTTCACTTTGTGTGAGTTATCTGTAAATTGGAAACCTTATCCATTTAAAAAATGGGCTCTGTTAATACACCAAAGTTCCACTGAAAACAGCAATGGTCACTGAAGTAGCAGCTCCAGGTTAAATAAAGGTTTGCCCTGGGGAAGTGATGTTCCTGCTCTTCAAATACTGCAGCACTGTTCTGGGAATATCATACAGCTCAAAGGGTTTGTTTGTTAGTACAGCACTTTTCACTGTGGCTGCTTTTTGTGCAGAGGAGAACTCCAGCAGTTGCTCTGAGATGCTGTGTGTTCCTGGGCTCCCGTCACGGGATGTGCCCTGTCAGCCCAGCTGGCACAGGCACAGGCTGTGCCAGGTCTGCTGGATGCAGAGAGCAGCTCCTTCCTGTCTGACTCTGGCTTCACTCGTCTTTCCTTGCAGATGTCCACACAGAAGCAGTGCAGGCAGCCCTTGCTAAGCATAAAGAAAGGAAAATGGCAGTGCCCATGCCCTCAAAGCGACGTTCATTGGTGGTGCAAACATCAATGGATGCCTACACACCTCCAGGTGAGTATCTCTCTGTTTTTATGTGAATTTTAAAAGTGTTTCTTTGTGCTGCTATGAACTGCTAATCTGTCAGCATAGACAGTAATGGAAATGTCATTTGATGCCCACTGAGCTTAACTGAGGTGTGTTTGAAGAGAAGGTGAACTGAGTAGTGGAAAAGTCAATGGGGACAGTTCACATGACTACTTTGCCCTTAGTGATACCTTAGATGGCACTGGTCCTTTTGGGCTGACAAGGACCTAAATATGGCCAGCTTGTCATATTTTACAGTAGTCTGATTTCCTTCCACTTTTCTGGTTTATTCCCTAACAATGTAATGTAACATTATCTTAACAATTAGTTGTGCCATTCCTTTTGAAGTTTATCTGCTTTTTTATCCGCTAGACTGTGAAAACACCCCACATCTCATGCTTCTCATACTCACTGAATCTGGCTGAGACTCCCATTTCACTGAGGATTGGACTTTGTACAATTGGAAAAGTGTCTCACAGATTTGTGGAGTGAGCTTGGGAAAGTTTTTTAAATACTGTCTGCTGGCCGGAGATCTTCAGAAGATTCTGTTTAACACTATAAAGGAAGACTTTAATTTTAATTTTTTTTTTTGGTACAATAATACACAGGCCATGACCTGAGAGCAGGAGAGGTGCACAGTTAGCAGCTGACTTAGGTTCAGTGCTTTCAGTGCTGCACTTTTCTCATTATGTTTGCCTGCCTTCCTGAGATTTTCTTCATGGCACTTTCCTGAAATTTTTGGTATGAATATGAGTTATTTCTATTAAGAAACCCCCAAAGCACTGCAAGCTAACAAGCTGTTTTTACTTACTAGATACTTCTTCTGGTTCAGAAGACGAAGGCTCCGTCCAGGGTGACTCCCAGGGAACTCCCACCTCCAGCCAGGGGAGCATAAACATGGAACATTGGATCAGTCAGGCGATCCATGGCTCTACCACATCAACCACTTCCTCCTCCTCCACACAAAGTGGAGGCAGTGGTGCTGCACACAGACTAGCTGATGTTATGGCTCAAACGCATATAGGTCAGTATACAGGTGTGTGGAGTGTGTCCAGTTTAACATGAATTTTGACTCTCACATTCAGCTGATGCTGCTATGTGAAATCTAACAAAAGTCTTTCCTGTGTTTCTAGTTTGCTTTTTAATATTTATATATATTACATGGAGAGATAGTCCTACTTTCCTATTTCAGGAGGGGGGAAAAAGGCAGTTTAGATTTGGGGGTTAGCTTATGTTGTGGCAAATAGGGTCTAGCTGTTGGTTACCAAATACCTTAAAATGTAGAGTTGCATGACTTCCATTACTTAGCACTATAAAGGTCTCGGTAGGATTCATCAGTAAGGAAAATCAGTGCATGCATCATTAGGGATTGCTTGCATATGAGTTTTCCCCACTGCTGCACCACTTTAATTACATAGCTTGAGTGATTTTTGATAATTCTGTTAACAGTAGTCCTCTCAAACATATTTTTTCTGCACTTAATTGAATTTAGAATACTTGAACTGGGATATCTAGTGA
This sequence comes from Ammospiza caudacuta, assembly GCF_027887145.1. Taxonomy (NCBI): domain Eukaryota; kingdom Metazoa; phylum Chordata; class Aves; order Passeriformes; family Passerellidae; genus Ammospiza; species Ammospiza caudacuta. The sequence goes on along the minus strand of NC_080593.1, from coordinate 10,923,590 downwards.
TTGTACTCGGTGAGAGAGGCCATTATAGAGCTTCAGAGAAGGGAGCTGTTATTATAAATATCTTGTTTATTTCCTATATAAAGATGCTAGGAAGTCAAAGCTTTCTTTCCATTAGGGCTAAGCTTCACAGACATTATTTCTGAATATTGGGCCATTGACACTGGTCTTTATTAACATGAGGCAGCTGTTTGACTGGATATGTGGAAAGCAAGGCTTGGTTTCCATTCACTCTTCAGATGCTTATCATACAAGGCCTTTGCTTTGTGTATGTTCTTGCTGGGGTATGTATTTTAGACTCTCACTGAAAACCTGTTGCAGTCTTTGTTGGAACAGATAAAGCAACCTTACTACAGTGTTACTACAGTTGCGTGTGACTGTTCTTCAGCTGACATTTCCTTTTCAAGTACATGTCATGAGATACATGAAAGCATCAGCAGTGTTCATGATTTTATGTGCTGGAAAGGGAGTACATATCCCCTGGGTTTTGCTATGAGTACAGCTTGATGTAACACCTGTATTTTCAGTAATCCTCCCATCACGATCCAGAATGGCTGAATTGCAGTCAGGGGAAGAGCTTGTATTGTATTCATAAATTCATGCTAAGTGAATGCTTAGAACCTTGTTTTAGAAACACATACATTGGGAACACATTAATCATTGCATTTGATTATTTTCTATGACTTCATCCTGAAATGCTACAGGAAATTATAGCATAGAGAATTAAATTTATCCAAACTCTGAAAGGTTGCATTACTCATACACAAAGTCTTAATGTGTCTTTAAATATAGCTTCTTTATAATTTGACATTTTAGTAATTTTAAATCTGGCACAGTAAGTCTTTTATAATCACTGAGTTTGTGGTAAATAATACAGCATTTATGGAGCTAAATTAAGATGGCACTATTCTGTAGAAGAGGGAAACTACTGTTTCTTATGTATACATGTTTTATTGTGCCTTGTTGACTAGAAAGATCTTGCCTTTGAAGGAAGCCGTTGAGCTTACCTCAGTGTATGCATGTTTTCATTCATTCTGACAATAAGATACCTTAAATTGCATCTCTTCTTGGACACTAATTGAGCTGTAGTAATGTAAATGTCATTGGGGCACAAAATCTGATTGATGAGACTGGGATCTTGTGGTTGCTAAAATCACTGGAAATGTAAGAGCAGCTGCACAGTTATAACTGTAATATGTATTTCTTCATGGGTGAGCTGCATTCTTTAAGAATTTGAAATTAAATTGTTATTTTGTTTTGTTCCTATCCAAGAAGGTAGATTATGCATTAAATGTATTCTAAGAGGTGATAGGTTTGAAGTAACCCTACAGAAAGCCTGACTCTTTCCAAGGCAGTGGGCCAGTGATGGTAGATGAATAATAATCTTTGGTAGGAGAGAAGAGTAATCCTGTTCCTTAAGGCTCCTCAGCTATCAGAGCCAGTTTGTTCTTGGTCACAAAGAACATGTGTTACCATGCCTTGATGTTTGTTTGGTCCAGGAGTTGTTCTCCAGAGACAGACCAGCTTGCAAGAGAGGAATCAACTGTGTTTATGTAAGGCCATACTCTGAAGGTGCCAATTTTAATTAATACAAATTCAAGGTGCGACGGGAAGGACCTTAATGATAACCCAAAAAAGCCCTCCATTCTGATGTCCACTAGGATTTTACCTCCTGAGTGCATCACAGAGTAAAAGGGAGATATTTTTCCAATTTAAGTGTACTAATGCAGTTCTGAAAAGAGATTTGATAAAAAGCTTTGGCTATAATATAATCAGAGTTATCTTTGTGAATAGTTTGGATAATTTGCATAAGCTATTATATTATTTTAATGTTATATTGTTCATTTAATTTGACTGCTGCTGCTTTGTTGTGGCCAGAGTTCTAGTTTGGGATAGATATCATTTAAATATTTATTCACAGCTTTAAGATGCTCAGGGGTCTGCATTAACCTACAGGCAAAGTCTTTGGTTTGGCATAGGTGTGTTCACAGCTGTGTTCAGTAATTCTTGAATTTAGAGGTCAAACCAGTGAAATCTGTTAAAAATATCTGATATTTTGACCCTTCTTGAGGTCAGTATTGTGCAGATTTCTAAGATCTTCAAGGTTTTGTTTGTTGGTATTACATGGTTTGGATTTCTGTGAATATAAAAATCGGGGACAGAAAGCCCACCCCAAAGCTCACAAAGGTCATGTGGTGAAAATTACACAATGCTTGCCTATCATTGTAAATCTATATAAAGTTAATAATCTCACTTCAAAGTTTTGATCCTATAGGTGCATTTAATATTTCTTTTATATGCTTCAAATATGTTTCTGTTTGAAAATCAAAGGCTTCTATCCACACTAAAGGCTACATAGATTGCTAATCAAATAAATATAAAACCATGTGCCATAAGCATGGCTGATAGTTTTCAGACAGCTTGGAAATTCTTGTGCTCTGAGGGGGAATGTTAACTTATACAGGAGACTAAAATACAATCTGTCACCTGGATATCAATACAAGAAAAACCCAGCTAATGGAAAGATCTGACTCTGGATTTCCCTTCCCTGACAACCAGAAGAGCCAGTTTATTTGGGAGTAAAAGCTGCATTTTCTTCAAGTACAGTGTTCCAGGAATGCTTTTTGAGTTCCTGGAGACTTTTCAAGTACCTGGTGCTTATGTGAGCTTCCAAACCTGCACTGAAAGTATTCCTGCACTCCTTTGCTTCTCCTCAGACGTGGGGCTTTGTCAGTGCTCTATCCCTCCATGAATGTGTTCTGCTTTTTTGGACCTTTCTGATCTTCATGAAATGGGGTAAATGATATTGCTCCAGTGGCAGAAATGAAGAGAGCCTTAACTGGAAACAGCTGTTCTGTCTGTGATCTCCTAATGCAAGGATATTGGAAGAGATGGGAATAGGAGGTGATGCAAATATGGATGTTTGATGGAGGAAGTGCTTTGAAGTCATGCAGCTGTCAGTTTCTACTTTTTAGTGAACAGATGTGTCAGGGTCATGATTCTTAATGAAACCTCCAACAATTCTTCAAGTTACCTGACACAAGACCAAAAAACTCTCTACAGATTGTGTCCATAGCCAAAGGTTGGATTGACTGTTCTATACAAAAAATAAGGGTACATTTCACATAACATAACAATTATCTTTTTCTTTAGAAGTCATTCAGACCAAATGTTTGTATGATTTTCATTTCTCCAAGCCTGACTCTGGGATGCTAGCTGACCAAAGATTTGTAAATCTAATGGATGAAACTTAGCACTGTAGATGGTGCCATGATAAAACATCTGCTAAGCAGATACTATAAAGGAACACATCAAGACAAACCTCAGTATTCCTTTTCTTATTCCTTTTCTTCAAGATAAAAGTAAATAGCAACTGGGCAGCCAGGGCATGAGAACTCCTTGACTGAGCCATGGTGGCAACCTTGGGAAGAGAGTTTCTTTTAGGCCACTTCAAGTGCAAGTGCTGTTTGTTCAGAAGGAAGGCATTTTACAAAAGAGCAGGACTCTTGTTATGTCCTTTCCCCCTGCTCAGCACCATGTGTAACAAAGAAGAATTTGGTTTTAGGCACAGAGTTCTGAAGGGAGAGCATCCCTGCTCATGTATCTTCTGCCCCATGCATTAAAAAAAAAAAATAAAAATTAGTCTTTAACTCCTCTTCAAAAGGAGCCTTCTAAAGTCTGAAAGATGGGAATACTTCACTGGAAAGATGTAAGCAAATACAGCTCACTTTAAAAATACTTTCTCATGTTACTAATAGCTGACTAAGTACAATTATTTTCTTAGTCATGATCCCCCATATGCATTGTAAAACTGCATTATAAGTAAAGAGAAAAATATAATCATCAGCATTTTTTAATTGACTCAGTTATTGAGTAATACAATCACGATCTATAAAAAGCTCTTGCCACTTAACAGGAAAGGGCAAAAAATTGTGCTGAGTCTAAAACAGTTGATAATGACAAGAAATTAAGACCTTAAATGAAGACATTATTCAAGCAACTACCAGCATAAACTTCAATCTACTGTACTTCAGTTGGTCACATAGCACAATGTAAGGTGTTTATTTCAGTAAAATTTTAACAATGGATGTGATCAGAAGCAAAAGCTCCAACTGGACACTTGTAGAACACAAGATGTTTTTGGGTTGCTCAATAAAAGCCATTTCATGTCTTCCTCAATGAGATACTATGATTGGGTGATAGAACTGAACCCTTATGATGTTCATGAATATACACATTAAATAACAGCTGCAGGAGTGAATGTCATGTCTTAAATCTGCATTATGATTGTCTGTCAAATGCTACCTTTAAATGAGAGGCATGCAAAATAAGCATCTATGAGCATCCTTTTCTGGTATGTGTAGCAAAAAAATTAGTTTTCTGTGTTGATGGTGCATAAATTTGGGATTAAATGCAAAAGAATCAAAGTGCTTCAAAGTTCAAAACTCATAAAAATGAAAGTGCTTTAAAATTATGTTTGAGATTAAATTTACTGTAGAAGTTGGTGTTCTAGTGCTTACAGCTTAAAGTTTAGTAAGAAGCACATCTTGAAAACAGTATTGGAACACGATGACATTTTTCCAGAATTTTTGTATTTTGAAAGATTCTTAGCGTATTGTTAAATAGAATACATTTCTCTTCACTTTCATGGCAGCAGAGTGAAGACCTGCCTTCTCTTGTAACTTAGAGGCTGCTGGGGATCATTTATGTCAATTGAAAGAAAAGTTGTTATTTGCTTGTGGCGTTTATCTCCATCTAATCTAATGTGGATAAAAACCTGCAAAAAATTTATGGGACAATCTATAGAAATAGCATAAATATGTAGAAAATACAGATTCAGACTTGAAAACACGGGAAGATGAACTGTGGTAGCATACTGAGTTATCAGGCCATGGAAGAGAAAGATTATCTCTGTGGAATTGTTCAGCAGTGCTGGCATGAGTCAGACCAAATCGTGTTTGCCCTCTGGAAGGCAAGGCTTTGTTATGCGGAAGAATTGAAATATCTCTGTCTAAAAATAGTAGACAAGCAAGTGTCCGTGAAGAATGCAAAGTTCATGTTTCTTTACATTTTATTTTTTGCCTCTGGTCTCCAAACCTGCTATGATTGACTTTTTTCCTTTCCTAACTAAAACTGACATAGTCAAAATACAGAGGTTATAAAAGTGATATGCATTGGCTCCTGCAAATGATTGACAACATGCTGTGCTCTTTTTACTTAGAAAAACTAACACAGTAATCCATGAGAAGTGTATTTGTCTGGGTCTTTTCTATTTGCAGACGTCCACAAGCTTTAAGTAAAATCAGATGTCAGTGGAGAACTTACAACCTAATTGTATAATTCTTTTAGCCTATTGGTTGTGTGATTGCAGATATACAGCCTTGTTTTAATCAGTGCAAATTTTATTTATGGAAATTATACTACACATTATAGTTTAGTATAATAATTTTGTGCATTAATTTTAACACCTGTTCATGTGCTGGGGGAAAAAAACCTCAAATGGTCTCCTTTCCTCTGCCTTTTGCTTTTCTGCCCTTTGACATTAGAGGTACACGGTTAAACCTTTTAACTTACTTTTCACAGAAAATCATTCTGCCCCTCCAGATGTTACCACTTACACCTCAGAGCACTCAATACAAGTAGAAAGACCACAAGGATCAACGGCACGGGTGGCACCAAAGTATGGCAATGCTGAGCTTATGGAGACTGGTGATGGTATGTCCCAAAACTGAACTGGGGTTTTTTTGAGTATCCTGACCTTTTTAGTGGTTACTGTATGCATCTGCTCTTGGTTTTTGGGTGTTTTTCATGGTTTTCTTCCCGGGCACTTTTCACTTATAAACACAAAGTTGCAGCACCTTTACAGTTCTAAAATAAGCTGATATCAATGAAGATAACATAGAGAAATATTTCTTAATCAGTGGAGTTGACTCCCCATAGAAACTGTTTGGTAAAAACCCCCAGAGAATCTCTTTAGATTTGCCATTATCATGCTGCCTGGTTACAGCTAGTCTGTTTATTTTAAATGACAAAGAATGTGAGATCCTAGCATGGCTGCATCTTGAAAATTGACATGTTTGAAATTTTATTCTCTAATGTTTTGTTAGTTTGGTTTTTTGGCTTTTTTTTTTTTTTAACAGTTATTTGTAAACCCTTCCTTATTTAGTGCTCCTCTTTTCTAAAACTTACCAAACAATATTTCAGCACAGCATAGAATTATTGACCAAGTGCAGTCTATCTAAATTTAGTAGCTTCAGCTCTAAACACCACTTGGTAAAAGATTTGGAGCCAACCTTATGGACGGTAAGAAGTTGAAATTCCTGCAATGCGGTGACAGAAAGCTATTAGTTCAGGAACAGATGATGTGCACATTGGAGAGGTTTTGCACTCAACTAGAGAAAAGGTAGGGAGAGGTGATTGATGGGACTATTTTATAAAAATGCCCCTTGCCCCAGGCTGCTGCTCAGAGCTATGTGTTCCAAAGTGCTGTATGGGCAAGCAGCTCCCTTTGGAGATTGCTGGCTGGTGGGATTGGCTGCAGGGATGTTCAGAGAATACAGGGGCATGCTGAAGTAATACAAAGACATGAACCATATTTTAGATGGATGCTGGACAGATGTCCCCTGCAGTGTCAAAATAACTCAGAATAAATGATGGGGCAGAGCCTATGACCCACACTCTTCACTAGGCTGCGGTCTAGTCAATCAGTGTTGGTATGGCCATTGATCATGGGGAGGGCCAGTCCAGTTTTCTCACTGACCATTGCTGAGGCAGTACTCTCAGGGTACTGAATTTTGCTGTAGGGACATTTTTCCCACTGTACTTCTCTCCCTCAGTCTGTGTGCTGCTTCCTCTCTAATTTTGCAACCTTGCTCTGACATTACTGTATTGGTTTTATTTACATTAGGTGTCACTGTTCCTTTTTGCTTGCGTGTTTTGATGTTAAACACTTGAGTCACAGTATGGCATGAAACTGTAGTTGTGGTGGCCTTGCAGTCCTAGACCTTTCCTCACCCCCCTGATGTCTGGTGGGTGCAGCACAGCCACTGACTGAAGTCTCCATTGATCCCTGTCCTGCAGGAGTGCCAGTGAGCAGCAGAGTGTCAGCAAAGATCCAGCAGCTGGTCAATACCCTCAAACGGCCCAAACGACCGCCATTACGGGAGTTCTTTGTAGATGACTTTGAGGAATTGTTAGAAGGTAAAATTACCATTTTTCAAAAGGTTTGGGGATCACTTATTAAAACTCTGTAAAATGTTTGTCTCCTATGTTGACTTTATAGAAAGAGAAGTAAGCCCTTCCTGCACTGGCAAGTACCAAAAACCCAATGGTATTCAGTGGGAACTGCTGGCAGTAAGCTTGGACATAGTGCTATGGAGTCAAAAGTGTTTCTTGTCTGCTCAGCTCCTGGTTGTGCTTGCAAAGAAATGACAGAAGAGTGTGTAGGGAAGCTTTGCTTTGAGAGCATTCAGCTGTGGGTTACAGCCAGTGCTTTGGAACACCAATGAGAGAAAATATGTTAGTGAGGGAGCATGCTAAATGTTTTACAACATCCTTTGTGTAACAGTGAAGTATGAAAAATGAACTAAATGTAAGATAGAAACAAAGATAAAGCCAATAAATGGAACTTTTTAAAAAAAAAGACCAGCACTTTGAGAATTAGGATTCTTCAGGATGTGGAAATTTAAATAGTCTTCACAGGAATTTATAAGAAAACGTGTAACAGAACATGACTTAAATCAGTCTGTTACATGTTAAAGTACATTTTTGTCAGTAGCTCTGCAGTTCATCTCAATTCTGCTTTTTTATCCAGGAAAAAGTATGCTCCATCTCTCTTTAGGAATAAAGAAAGGTTTACTGTTTTGAAGATAAATATATGCATGCTGCCTCAGCAGTTTCTTTCCCTTCTTGTAGAACCAGTGTAAGAACAAGGACTTTTCATTCCTGAGGTGCATCAGTTGCTTGATCTGTGCTAAATTTAAAAGGAAATTATTCTGTTACATTTCTCTGTTGCTTTTCAATACCTTCTTACATGTCACTGTTTTCAGAACATTTTGCAAAGGTAACTTATTCTCTTGATTACACAGGTGTACACAAGGTATAGAATTTACATGATAACTGTATATCTTTTCATAATCATAAGTTCAACAGCCAGATCCAAACCAGCCAAAGCCAGAGGGCGCTCAGATGTTGGCCATGCGTGGGGAGCAGTTAGGAGTGGTTACAAACTGGCCCCCTTCCCTGGAAGCAGCCCTGCAGCGATGGGGAACCATCTCACCAAAGGCTCCTTGCCTAACCACTATGGATACCAATGGGAAACCGCTGTACATTCTCACTTACGGTGAGCACTCTTCGAACTGTTGGTGCTTTTATATATTCTCTATGGTGTGTGTAGTGAATGCGTGAATGTAGAGTGAAAAAAGCCTCATAATAATGCACCTGTTCCATTTGTGAGTAGGGTAAGACAGCTCTGAAGCTGTTGATGTCTGAGTACGGCTTGCTGAGATGTCACAGTATGATTTATTTCAGACAGAGGAAAAGAGCTGAGTAGATATACCCATGGAATAGCAGATTATAAATTAAACCCACCTTTTAAATAGAAATGTGTCCTAGGTCAGATTTTCCTGAAAGTTGATGTCCAAATCCATTGCCCTTGGATATCAGCCAGGCTTTGTTCTGCAAAAGCCTAACCTGATCTACAAAATTCATCAGCTTCCTGAAGAAGTTAATAGAATTTTTTTCCCCTTTTTTTACTGACATTGTAGTAAGTGTGATTTGAATTATTTCTCCTGATGGGTTAATTGTACAACTAGCAAATGTACCCCCTTGAAACAGATTTGCCAGGATATATTTTAGTGTGACCTTTGGTATGTTCATGTAGTTCAATACACACTGCTTGACAATGTATTGCAACCAAGAAAGGCCAAATAAAAATCAAAATAAGGATATCTCTGACAAATAACTCCCATATTGCTTCTGATTTTGAGATGTTCAGGGGACATTTGGGGGATGTTCAAAGGAATTATTATTAATAACTGTCAGATTTTGAAAGTGAGTTGGAACATATCTGTATGCTATTGAGATGGATATAAAAATTATTTTGCTTTTTTATTTCTACCTTCTCAGAGACTTGGATTTCTGTGCAGAGAATGTTGTTACATGCTCTGATATAGAGGTCTGTCTGTTTTGTTCAGTGCTGAACATTCATTTCCATTCAGGAATCAGACCCAGATGTCTCTGGCCAAAAAGTTCTCTGCCACAAGTTAGGCACTGCAAATACAGTTAAAGGCTTTTAAAGCATAAGAGAACCTTTGCAGCTGAGGGTCATGCATGAAACATTTTCCCTTCAGGTGCTTCAGAGTTAAAAATTGACTTAATTTTAGGGGCAAACATACTATTCACCATTGATGAATGTTTTTCTTCCTTAAGGACATTTACTGGAAACTAGGGAAGAATTTTAAAGTTTGCAATTACATGTTTGCAGAAGTCATGTCATCCACTGAATGCTTTAAATAAATTGGACAGGAAAGGAAATTAAGCTATTACTGAGAATCAGACCATTTTTCTGAATTTGGGATTCTGTCCAGAGAGTCTGAGCATATGTCCCACTTTGCCTGAGGCTGTAGGGTGAGCAAATCAGCCCAAGGAACATATCTGCATGGCTCATGGAGCCACCTAGCCTGCTTCTCTGTTCTAAAATAACTCTTTCCTCTTCTGCGTTGTCTGAATCTTGAGAAAAGTAAGACTAAAATTCGTGTTTTTTCACCTTTCATTTGGCAGCACTTTGGGATGTGGTTTTCCTGTTGCCTTTGAGTAGTTTCCTGAGGTCAGGAAAAAATCAGTTCTTTTTTTTTCTTTTTTTGTCTTGTTTTTATAGATAAAATAAATTGCAAACCAAAACATTTCATAATTTTGCCGAATTCTTCTCTGCTGGGTGCATTTAACACTGATATTTTTTTCATGGGAAATGTTAATTTACTATGCCATAGTAGTTTCCTTAAATGAAAACTACTTTGGAAATGTCATTAACAATACAGCCACCTGCCATTTCACTGGTGACTTTATGGATGATTTTGCTGTAGCTAGTCCACCTTCTGTGCCTGTCATTTTCTAGCAATTGCAGGCATGGCAGTTTATAACTTGAAAATTAATAGACATTAAAGCTTGAAATCATTAAAGACACTCCTACTCATGATTTTTTATCCTTGTGCATAGTTCCACTGGCCCTGGTAGTAATAAACTTTTGAAGGATGAGCTTAGCCACAATCCTGCCACATGGTATTACTGTGACGCTCAATTTCCTCATGTGCTTGCTATGATCAGGTAACTAAAATTTCAACTATAAGCCCTGATGATTTTCAGTAGCCTCTAGTGTGTATTCCACAGTTATTTAAAGAAATACCATTATGAATTTTCATATATTTCACAAATCTTCATGAATTATAAGAATAATTCTAATTTTCCAGAGTGTTGGTTTTTGAGATGTTGTCATCACTTGCACCTCCTCTTGAATATTTTACCCCTATTTACTCTCTCTGTTTTTTGCTTCAGTCTTTTCTCACACTCCCTTGTCATGGAAACCCTTTTCCTTTATCTTCCAGCTTTCCAGTTAAGAGGAAGCTTCTCCTTGATGTTTTTTGATTTCATTCTCAGTATCTTCTCCAGTTTTTTGTCTCTGCATGAGTGAGTTGCAGGTTTGCCTGCTTATCCCACACTTTTTTCCACCTTTCCAAGATGATTTCCAGGAGTGTCTCTGTAGCTATCAGCTAGATCAAGGCCCCTCTTGAGCAGCAGTCCTAATGCCCTTAGCACCAAGCATATTTACCTCCTTTTTTGTGGATTGTTGTAGACAATATTGCTTCCCATCCATCTTTGAGGCTGTAACTAGAGTGCCATACACAGCTCAGGTCTTTCTTTCTTTCTTTCTTTCTTTCTTTCTTTCTTTCTTTCTTTCTTTCTTTCTTTCTTTCTTTCTTTCTTTCTTTCTTTCTTTCTTTCTTTCTTTCTTTCTTTCTTTCTTTCTTTCTTTCTTTCTTTCTTTCTTTCTTTCTTTCTTTTCTTTCTTTCTCTCTTTCTCTCTCTTTCTCTCTTTCTTCTTCTTTCTCTCTTCTTTCTCTCTTTCTCTCTTTCTCTTTCTCTCTTTCTCTCTTTCTTTCTCTTTCTTTCTTTCTTTCTCTCTTTCTCTTCTTTCTCTCTCTCTTTCTTTCTCTCTTTCTCTCTTTCTCTCTTTCTTTCTTTCTCTCTTTCTCTCTCTCTTTCTTTCTCTCTTTCTCTCTTTCTCTCTTCTCTCTCTTTCTCTCTTTCTTTCTCTCTTTCTCTCTTTCTTTCTTTCTCTCTCTCTCTCTTTCTCTCTCTCTCTTTCTCTCTTTCTCTCTTCCTCTCTCTCTCTTTTTCTCTCTCTCTCTCTCTCTTTCTCTCTTTCCTTTTCTTTCTTTCTCAGCCATTCTGTGTCCAAACCTCACAGGTTATTTTAGGAGGAAATCTTTTCTAAGTGAGGCATTTTGCTGCATCTACTTGGTGAAACCTTGGTGACCTTGGTCTTGATTCTTACATCAGGCTCTCTCCTGGCCCTGACAAACACCGTGCTGGCCTCTTGCATCCATCCAGGATGCTTTCTTATTTTCCCTTGGTGGCTTTGCGTGCTGAAAAGGAGCTCTGAGAGCCCACAAAATTCTGCTTCTCCAAAGTCTTCCTCACAACTTCCCTTTGCTGTCCCTTGCAGGGGCACCTCTGAGGGCTCAGGACAGAGCCATGGCAGACAGAGCTGGGGCAGTGCTGCAGGGCCCACCTTGTGTGGTGCACTGGGATTTCTCCCCTGAGGGTGCTGATGAGGATTTGTGTTCCTGTGGCTTTGAGAGGGGAGTGCTCCAGGTTGGGAAGGGCTTCTAGACCAGAGGGGAACCAATTTAAAGTTGCACTTCCAGCTGTTGCTTAAAATCATTGCTGCCCTCCCATTTATCTTCAGGAGTTCATCAAATTTGTATTGCCTTGTATCTCCTGTCTTTTTCTGCATGTTTTTTGAGCTTCTTATATTCATAGCATGTCAGGACTGGCTTTTTCCACGTGTCTCAGATTACTTTAGATAGAATAAATGTATAACTGCACTTGCAGACTTGATCCTTTTTTTCAAGCAAGTGTTTGAAGCGTTTGCCTCAGTTCTTGAAGCTCTTCTCAATGCCCCAGTTGTAATCTTTATTTAATGTACTCAAAATTCTTAAATTCTTTCTAATGAATGAAACACTATGAATATCACTTATTTCTCAAATATTTTGTTCCTCTGGGAACTTGTTTAAGTGGAGAACATCTTAGTTAAGTTATTCTCAATCCCTTTATAAATCAAATCGCTGAATATGCATAAATTGAAATGTCTGAGATATGGGAAGGAAATATGTCTTTATCAGGTTTTATGAGAGTCTGAACTCTGACTAGAAAAGTAATGTGTACTTTGAGGAAAAGGAAGACAATTTCTGGCTTAAAGTTAATCAGAGTAGTGAGGCATTTGGTTTTGGTATTAATAATGAACTGCTTAGTGATTTCTTAGAGGAGAAATGTGAATAAAGGACAATTAAATCCTGTGTAGTTCTTATGATACCAGAACTACTTTTCTTACTTAAAATGGTTGTTCTAAAGAGAACCAGAACAGCTGGGAAAAAAGTAAAGTGTTGAAAGTAATTAATCAATAAACAAGTTTTGAGCTTTCTTTTTGTAACCATTGTTAAAAACAACAAAATAAGTACCAGTTAAATTTGTCTGATTCAAAGAATATAATTTCCTTTATCTTACACTATTTGTAATCAGATTTTTGAAACCATTTTCAGTAGCTCTGATGTAGTGTTTCCCACATCAGAGACCCCCAGAGACTTCAAGGCTCAGAAAAAAGAGCAGATGTGACTCTCTGGGCAGAGGACAGCTTCTTCCATTTGGATTCTGTGGAGAAGGAAATGCTTGGCAAATGGCATTTGTTTGGAAATGAATTGCTGATTTTAAAAGTAATTTTAAAGCAACTAAACATTTTGGGGCCAGAGGGATCCTGCCTCAGCAGAGGTGATGTTGCTCATACTGGAGATATCCTGGCATACCTTAAAGGCAGCAGCAGGCCAAAACCAGCCAACCCCAAGCCATTCTGCACCTGGTGTGCAATGTACACCCTTTCCTGACCTTTCTGTGAGAATGCCCCAGACCTGGAATTTCACAATTATCAGCAGCAGAGAGACAGATTCAAGATCCTTCTGACCAAGCAGCTGCATAACCAAACTGTCCTTACCTCTGAAATAACTCAGGTCTCACAGAAGTATGAATAGCCATGGTATAAATCCCCAGACAGATATTAATCTTATGATTGTTCAAGACTTTAAATCTTTATTTCTTTAATAAAAAACCTGAAAATTGCTGGATTATATAATTCAGACTTCAATATCAAGCACTGTTATAGCAAGATTGCTTCTATTCTGAGTGTGTCTGGAGTCCTTAATTCTCTGCAACAGAATATTTTTGTTCTTTTTCTCTGGATTTTTTTATCCCAAAAGACAACAACTTCATTTTCTGTTTAGGCTGGATGTAAAGAGTTCATGAAGAAAGGATTACCAGAGCAGTAAAGCTGCAACTATTATTTTGCAAAGCAAATTAAAAAGCCCTTTTACCTGCATAACATTAGGAAGTTTGCCATTTACCCTAGATTTAATGAATGCTCTTGTTTCTATTTAATACAAGGAATGTTGTACTGTGGTATTGAGAAAATGAATATTTGACAAAATTATTTGCAGTTAAACTTTGGCAGCCTCGCAGTTGCTGTGCACGGAGATTGGTAAGCACCCCCTGGTTTGGCTTTGTTGAGTTAGTGCTGTGTGGTTCTGAAAAGTGTCCTGAAGACAATCAGGAAATTCACTGTGGTTTGTTTTCTGAGTTTTCTCCCTGATACAGCTTTTCTATTAAAACCCTCTTTACATTCAACACAAACATTTAGTCTTTTTACAGATTTGGAAAGGAAGAGGAAGGGGATTTACCTCAGTGTCATGTGAAAAATATCTAATTTTTGTTAACAGATCCCTTTTTGTGTGGTTTTTAACACTTTGTGGTTTCCTTTACCTTCATACTGTGTTGCTTAACCAGATGGGACTGGGTATTAACTCCCTTCACTTGCTAAATTTTATTGCCATCTGAGTAGAGCTAAAAAAAAAAGAAGATGACTGATTACAAAACATATCATTGCTGATGTAGAGTTTATATTGCTCAACTAAATCAAAAGCCCCGTGGCAGGAGGAAAAGGCCTGGCTCCCCATGGGTACTAAGAGTGTTTGTCACAGCTGCCAGAAGGCAAGATGCCTTCTCCATCCTGTCCTTCCCAGCATTTCTGCATATGTGATGTCTGCCAGATATGGCTCACATTCAGAGGCAGAGGGGTGCTTGCTGTTACTCACTGGACAGTGGGAAGTGTGTGAAGGACCTGAACGGCCTCCCTGCAGCAGTGTGCTGCTAGGGCATGGCAGTCTGGCAGCAGCACTCTGGCAGAGTGACAGAAGTGGCTCAGTGAAAATCTTTAGAGGAAGATTTATTTCAGTAAATAAGCAATTAGAAGTCAGGCAATCATAGATGGACAGAAAAGCTCTGTTTCTTACCATCTCATGGAGTTATACAAGATTTTGGAAAGGAGCAGCGCAATTAGCAGCTCAGTGGGAGGTAGGAGCAAGGTAATAAATTGTAGTAGCAACAAGGTGTGCATCAACTGCCTGTTGTTGGGGTTTTGCTTTCCAAAATTAGCTAGGGGAACTCTACCAGTCTGCTTTGTATGGGAAATGGTTTTGTGACCTGAAAACGGAGGGGTAATTTGTGTTCCTAAACATCCAGTGCCCGATGTTACCCACAATATGTGTGTGTGACTGGCGGTGCCAGCCCTGGGTCTGCAGGGCCTGGGCCCCTTCCAGAGGGAGCCCCTGTGCCTTAAACACCATGGGACACTTCTGTAGATGACATGACAATCCTTCATTTTTTAAATGCATGAAAAGAGCTGTTAAGGTTTGTCTAGTGAGATCAGGGTCTGACAGGCACAAATCCTGTGCTGGTGTGGTGGGTAGGAATGTTGTTTGCAAGGACCCTGCTGCAGTGGGGATGGGGACAAGAGTGCCAGGAGCAGGAGGGCTCACAGGGTGTGGTGTTTATAGCAGGGAAGCAGCAGAGCAGCTCCAGGCTCCAGCACTGTGCTGTGCTGCAGAAAGGGCTGAGGCATGTGGCACAGCTGGGAAAGAGGAGCTCTGGCACTGAGCTGGGACACGGGCTGCTCCGCTCACCACCAAGTGAAGCTGTTGCTTGAGTTTCCTACATCCTCCCCGCTGTCTCCAAGCCAGCTCAGAAGATTAATGGCAGTGTGTCTGTCCAAGGAGGGCTGGTGCTTCACTGAACTTGGGCTGAGGACAATGGGATGTGTCCCTGGCGGCCCAACCAGATTTCCTCTGGAGCCCGTGGAACGAAGCGATTTATCCTGCATGGGGATGGGCCCTGAGCCCCAGCCCAGGGTGACAGCCTTGGCTGGAGCACAGCTGGCCCCTCAGCAGGCCTCCCACTCCCACAGCACAGATGTGGCACTGCCTGCAGGTCACAGCAAGGTCATAGCATCGGGATTTGTGCAGAGGTTTTAGCAATCAGCTTTTTTCCCAGCAGCGTCTAATCCCTCAAGTTTGCAAAGGAAGAGTTGCTCTGAATTGCAGCCTAGGCAGAACCAAGGAAGGAAACACTTCAAAGATTTCCTTCTGTATAACATCTTCTGTTTCTCAGAGCTGTTATCCTGCAGACATGGAGTCCTTTGTGTTTCTCTTGGTGTCAGGCTGGGGAGGGCAAACAGCCAAGGTGACAAAACAGACCCACGGCTCAGTCCACGTCTGGTCAGGAGTTTGTGCCCATCCAGAAGCCACTGATCTGGCCTTGATCATCCATACATCCCTAGCTCCAGCCTCTGGGTAACTGCTCCTTTTGTGGCCCTTTTTAGTTTAGTTTTTGGAACACAGCTATATACCCTGCTAGAGAAATTACGGAGTTCCCGTTGAACAATTCAGTTCAGGATCTGCCTGGACTTTGCTCTGCTGGCTCACCAGAGTGCCTGGGGGTCCCTGCCTGCCCCTGGCAGCCAACTGGGGCAGCAGCTGAGGGAGGCAGAGCCTGCAAGGCTTGGGCATTATAGAGCTTGTAGGATCTTTGTGTTCCAGCCCCTTCCCAGCTGAATGCAAGCAAGCTGCTTCACTCCAGTTTGCCACAGTTTCATACTCAGAGGCATGTGTGCCTCAGATACTTAACACAGGTTGGTATCACACCAGTAAATAGAGAAGGAAAGGGCTGTAGTGACAGAAAATTCAAGTCTTTTCTGGCCTCTAGAAAATATTGTGGCCATTTTTGTGCAGTTCAAAGTGTATTCAAACAGAAAGGTGAGGAATTAGGAAGGCAGTCTTATATTATCTGTGTCTTAGAAGATGAAATAAAATTTTGACAGTAAAAGAACATAATGACAAAATGTGTTTAAACTTATTTAAAACTCTACTAGAAACCACTCCTTTAAATTTTGTTAGACTTTGAGAGAGCTTAATTTTGGCATTTATCCAAGACTCTAAGGAGGAAATTATTGTATTGCATACCTGGGCACCTCTGAAAGAATGCATCTAAATACTGTAATATGATTAGCCCTTAGATTTTTAAAGAAAATATTTGATGGTACATTTGATAGATGAAAAATTAGTATGAATGTGTCACAAATGTAAATTCAAGACCTGTTACAGCTTTAATCTTTAGAGCTCAGACATAACTTTTCACAGCAGCTCCTTCAATGTTCACTTCAAGTTTAAAAGTGTTTTGTGTAAAGATGGTTCTCTTTTGCAATTCAGAACTTTTTCCAGGCTTTTGATTTCCATTCTGCAATATTCTGTATCATTACTAATTGCTCTTTTAACTTTGTTGCCACTGAAGCTTTAATCTTGAGTAACTTAAGTAAAAAGACTATTTCCTTTTTTAAGGCCTCCTTTTTTTTATCCCACTCACTTGTCAAGTTCAAGTGTTAACTGTAGCAGCAGGGAGGATTTCAAAGACTTTCTTTCCATCAAATGCAGGTAGTTCTGTGAGAGTTAATCCTGCAGACATGCTCCTGTGTCTGTGCTGTTCCCAGAATTGTGTTCCTTTCTGAGCAGCAAGACAGTTCACCATGCAAATACTGGAATAATTCTAATAAATTAAAAACTTTGCAAAGCATAGTTTAATGATACTATATTACTGTTTTCATAAGAAATAATTGCATTTAGCACTTTCTCCATAACAAGCAGCAGTGACCCTTCCAATTTTCCTTCAGTGGGAAAAAATAGAAAATCTGGCCTTCTCATCTTACTTTCTATTTACATCGGATTTGCACTTGAAAATGATTCAGTAGTATTGCATTTTATAACCAGGATGTGGAGGTTCTTTTTATAGCAACTGCTTGGCTTAGTTATAAATAGCAATAGTGCATGTTTGGGGCCTGAACTGCTGAACTCCATAGGTAATCCTTTGTCAGAACCTATTATCATTTCAGTCATTGCTGGGCATGAATTAAAGATTTGTTGCTGTCAGAATGAATAGTGCTTAAAGGCAGTACCTGGGGCCAGCCAGGCACAAGGGCTGCTGAACTTGGTGCTGTTCACATGGAAGTAACAAGGTCTCTAAACAATGGGCATGTGGAAGAGCAAAGATGCCAGTCACTTGAAGGATTAATGAAAGGCTTGTAATGTGGGCAAAGAGGTCTTGGGGTGAGAACTTTTCTGTATTGAATATTGGGGTGGGGATTTGATAAGGATTAGATAAGAGTGGTGCTGGAAAGGTGAAGAAGGGGAGGAGAGACGCAGTAAGGAGGGGTAACTGGGGCAAGTGAAATGAAGGAGAGAAGGGAGGG
Source organism: Ammospiza caudacuta (assembly GCF_027887145.1). Taxonomy (NCBI): domain Eukaryota; kingdom Metazoa; phylum Chordata; class Aves; order Passeriformes; family Passerellidae; genus Ammospiza; species Ammospiza caudacuta. The sequence continues at coordinate 10,905,694 of NC_080593.1, read as the reverse complement.
TATGGGAGCAGGTGAGAAGGAAAAACCAAGTTAAATGGAAGGATGCCCAGCTATATGGATGTGCTAAGGTTCAGAGGGTCCCTGCTGCTTCAGTGTGCCCATTTTCTGTTTGTTGGGGTTTTCTTTTCTTTGCCTCTGCTTCTTGGGACTCCTTTCCTTTTTCCTTGGTGGGAGAATTGCTGTGCTCAAAACAGAACATCACCCTCGAGGTCAGTCTGTGCTGAAATGTGCTGTGTCCACCTTGGACAGCTAAGGTGGCAGGGTGATGTCTGGACTTGATGATGTACCAGCCCCTTCTAACAGTTAATTTCAGAGTCAAGATCCAGTTTTCTCCAAAGTAAAACACTTCTGCCATAAAGAAAGCTATTCTCACTTTTATTTTTGTTTTTAAAGTGCTGCTGTCTTGAAAAAAAGAAGTTCAAAGAAAATTTCTGATAAGTATTTAAGTATTTCCAGTAGTCCCAGTAGTGGTGTCATATTTAGTTGGAAAACTAATATAAATGTTCCTACTGTGTGGTTTTGACTTCTCAGGTATTCTTTCTCATTAATAACCTTAAAACATAAGAATTTTTATATTAATTTTGAAAATTTTGTGTTAATAGGCAAACTTTGGACCAGAAGTATGAAGGTTGCTTACAATATACTACATAAATTAGGCACAAAACAAGAACCAATGGTACGACCTGGAGACAGGGTGAGTATCTCAATGATTATTTGTAATAGTTCAAATGCAAATATTGACAAAGAGAGAATGAGATATTTGGGGTGCTCAGAGGAAATTAGTGAAGTGAAATAATGGGATGTGGGACAGGGTGAAATCTGCTCTTTCCTCCCTAAGACTGATCATTCAGACAGATGTTTTGAACTGCATGTTAAATAACCTGAGCTGGTACCCCCTGAACTTGAAGTTGTGGCAACATCAACAATAAACATTCCCATGGAAAGTGATTTTTGGACATTGAACAATAGTCTGTTTAGCAAAAGCTTGCTTATGGAGCCTGGAGGTGTCATGTGGATAAAAAACTGACTTACTAATGACTTTGTAGTTGTTGAGTTGGTAGAAACAAGAGAAGCGTTGTGGAGGACAAAGACAAGCAAAGTCAGCACATTTTGGCAGCCAGTTGAATAAATAAGTGACACTGACTGGTAACAGAGAGAATATTTCCATTCCTGTTCTGCCTCTGATGCAGCTACTGCTAGAGGCTGAATCTAAGTAGAGGGATAAAGAGAGCAAGAGTTGCAGAGATAGCACTTGAAGGTGTTAAATGAAGACCAGAACGTCCTATGATTTTGCTAACAATGTACTTACAACCCTACCCCTTTGACTGCCAAGGCTGGCTTAGCCTGCTGCTCATTTTGTCTGCCAGAGTGTGCATAGAAAATTCCACAGGTCCCATTCCAGTTTGGATCTAAGCCATGGAATGGATATTCCAGAACAAATTTGTCAGAAATGCAAATTTTAGTCCTGCCCTAGTGCTTACAGTTGTGAGTGTGGGATTAAGTTTCCCCCTGCAGTGTCTGATAGCAATTCTCAAACTCTTGGTTCACTTGATCCTCTTGTGCCACATGTGAGAAACATGTCTGCTTGCATTACACATGTCTTAGGGCTTCAAAAATTAAAGCATGCATTAATGCTTCCCAGAAGGAAAAAAAGAGGGAAAAAAACCCAAAAGTGACAGTCCTTCCTGTGTTTCTTTTCGAAATAAATCATAAAGAAATTAAGTGAAGAATCTCTAGATCCTTAATCTAAATTACTTCCTACAATGGCATTCAGCCAGGACTAGGATCTGAAGACTCTCTTTTACTTACAAGTGTGTCTCTAAGCAACAGCAGAAGCAGCAAGTTATTCAAGTGTACACATCAAAACAGTCCACCCAGAAATCTCCAAAAGGATAAAGTTCACCTACAGGCAATGTGCATCTCTCCTTATTTACTGTGTGCTGCCTGCCCAGCTTCATAGTCATTTTCTGCAGCAGTCACTGGCATCTCCTAACGTTAAGAAAGGATTTGTGGATAGTTCAGGCTGAAAACTGGAAGTTTAGCTAGCACAGGACATGTAAGGAACAAATTGCAGCTCATCTAAAATAAGTCAGCCTAGATTAGAGTGAAACAAATGTTTGTAGCTGAGTGCTGAAAGCATATGCTTTGTGTTGTAGAAACCTCTTGCCTGTGTAACAGGAACGTGATCATTTGAGGCAACTTCACATTGAAGATGAGGTGTTACAGCACTTCTGATGCTCTAGGCTGTGATTCTGGCTCTTACACCCCTGTTGTAATAACAAAAAAGCTTTCTGACCTCTTTGAAGATGACTTTATTCTATGTAATGTGTGTTGTGTGACAACACTTAAAGGCAGTTTTAAATACTAAATGAAATACAGGCACATATTTCTGGTCTTTTCCAAATGAGAATGTATTTGTTTCCTTATTTTGATATGTATAAAATAGTTTATATTTTCTCTTTAAAAACAACTTCTGTCAATGCAATCTGTTTTTCGTGACTACCATTATCGCACCTTTTAGGTTCTTTGTCTGAGCCAAGAAGTAAATGAACTTGCCTGCATCTCCTTCCTTGTTTCTGGTATTATATGTGGCAAAGTGCATTTGCCTTCTATAGTAACTTCAGAAATTTAACCTTGCATCACCCCAGACAGCTGCCTGGAAATTAATCTCGCTCTCTGAAATATCTACTAGCTAACCGGATTCTCATCTGCTAATATACACTGTATGATTTTGTTCCTTCAGCCCTTTTTGCTTTTACACACATTATTTATTTATTTGTTACAAGTCTGTTAGTGATTAATGTTTTTTGGAGAGGAAGTTAATGCCTCATTCCCACTGGACTTCAGTGAGATTTTTTTCACCTCTGTCAGCTCCTTTTCAAAGATTCCCAGCCAAACCTTCACTGCCTTTATGTAAGCAAAGACCAATGCAAAACCTAAGAACCCTCAAAGTATATTTTGGGATCTTTCAGATGTTTGCTGGGCTCAGCAATCTCTACCATTCCCCCATGCACCTGGCAAAATCCCTGTATTTCCATTTGCATATAGTAAGATCTGCACAGCCATCTCCAGCACTTGGAATGTTTAATGTACAAGTATCCAGATAAAGTAGCAATGAAGAATTATGAGAATAAAGTCTTCATCCTAAAAACCAGAGATATTTTTGTCCCACTTGGACAAGGCTGGTTAGATTTCTTCTAGTTTGAAGAAATCAAGTTGATGTATGGAAGATGTCTACTTTTGAAGCCTTGTGAAAATTCTGGGAGCACTTACAGTCTCCAGTAACTGAAGCTTGGAGCATACGTGGAAACATCATGATTTTACTTCAAGGAAACTCCAGTGGATGTTTGTGGCAGTAGCAGTTGTCAGTCTCTCTGTGTCACAGAGATTGAAGGCACTTGGGACAGTAGTTCATGTTTGGACTCAAGTGTTTATTATTTCTTATCAGTAAAACAGTCTCACAACCATAAGTTCGACAGCTTTTCATTAGAAGGCACAAAATGGCCAACAATCTCTTCTTACAAGGTCTTTTAAGACTAAACTATCCAATTAAGAACTGACACCTAGATTATTTTCCCTTTTAACCCAATAACTGATCCCAAAGAGCTGCAATGGGGACTTTTCTGCCCAATTACAAAATGCCACCCAAACGCAAGAAGAAGAAGGAAGAAGGAGCATGAAGAAAAAACCCAGGACATCACCCTGTGCCCTCCATCTTGCTTCCATCCACAACATACTAAAAATCCCAAAACCTAAATTTCTCACCAAGTGATACACCTACGCTACTCTGTATAATCTATTTCACACTTTTGTGGATTCTGGTCTATCTTGAAGCCCAGGAAACTTTCTCCATGAATGAGGGTCAAAGTCAGTGCTACCCTGGGGGTCAGGGCACTCCAGAGCAGACAGAGAAATATTCCTGGTGCCCTGGGTTTCCACAGATGTTGAAACAGTCAAAAGTCAAGAGCTGCTAAGTAGTTTCAGCAAATGGCAAGGTTCTGTGATAATACACCCTTGTCCTGTGTGTGAGCCCAGGGGAAAGAGGTTTGGAGTAATTTGCCATGCCTTTGCATGCCACTGCAGTGGAGTGTGCAGGAGTGACCAGCTGTGTTACAGCTGTTTAGGAGTGAGCTGGGAATGCCCATCTGACTGAACTGAAATAAAACCACAGAGGGGATCCAGCCACTAAGGCCATTCCCCAGTGAGAGCAATCCTGTTCCTGCCCTTGCCAGGAGAGCTGTGGGCTCTCTGAAGTGGCTGGATCCTCAGCAAGGCTGTGACCCCTCCCTTCTCCTTTCCCTTTGCCTGTGCAGGATCTCAGGCATTGTCCTGCCTCAGGCAGGGCCTGCAGGGTTAAGCTGCACAGCTCAGACCCACTGAGCATTCTGGTGATCTGTGATTGGTTTTGGCATTCTTGTATCTAAACAATTCCCCTGCCCTAGCCCTGAAGCTGTTAAGTTCAACAAATCCACACCTAGGTTGGAATGTGATATGGGCAGCTCTGGATGTGACGTTTGCTTCTAGGTACCAGTTTTTGTGTGTACACAGCACACAGAAACTTCACACTGGGACAGCAGAACAGTCCTGGAACAAAACTGTTGTATGAGGCAAAGTGTAGTGAAACAAAACAGTGTGTTAATGATTGGCATAGTGACATCCTAAGTCTGGATAATTTGATTTGGTCTCATGTACACTTCAGTTTCAGTAACTTCAAGCAAATTATTACATTAGAATCTAAAATCCTTCTAATTCCATTTACTTAGGTTATTTAACACTGGTAAAGCAATCAGTTAATTCAGAACCAGATGAAAGGTGTTGTCAATGTAGAAAACAATGCAGCATGAAAGTATTTAACTACATCCTAAGTGAAAATAGTAATGAAAAGAATATTTATCAGAATAAATTCCTCATTCATCTGTTATTAGAGATTTGAATAGCTGTCTTAGAAGTGCTCCAGTATCATCTGCATCCAAAAGGAAGCCTGCAAACTCCAATTACCATGATCTGACACCTAGGATAAAACATTTTTAATGTAAATTTCTCTCTTTCAGGTAACCCTGGTGTTTCCTAACAATGATCCTGCTGCTTTCATGGTGGCATTTTATGGCTGCCTGCTTGCAGAAGTTGTCCCCGTCCCTATTGAAGTGCCACTTACAAGAAAGGTGAGGAACTGACTTTCTTCTCTTTACTCCATTTTAGCACTTACATCAGAATAAATCACAACTGAACATAGCTTCTGAGTACATTTTTGTGGTTAGCTCGCTCTGAATCTGAGGACACCAAGATAGTGCTGTGTGGTGAATTATATATAGTTCCTTCTGTTTTGTGATAGAAAATCTGAAGATGTGCTTGCAGTTTCAGCAAATGCAGCTCTGCATGGAAAATGAGAGGAAAAATTTTCAAGAGAACAGCTTTGCCAGTCATAGATGGATTACCTTTGTTGCCTTTTAAAGCCTTCTGGTGTTGGCCACTGACAAAGAATCATTGGCAACAACTGCTGATTTTCCACCTGTCCCTGCAACCCAAGCTATGTTATAATGCCACTGGTGCTGTGTGTGCTACTTCAAAGCTGTTCTGGAAATGCCTTCTCCTGTGTCTGTGTGTGCATGTGTGTCCCAAAGCTTCTGTCACCATGGTCACCTCTGCCAAGGGTGGCACTTGAACAAGTTCAGCTCCGGAGTTCTTGCCACACAACAAGTGTGTGAACAACATACATTCATAGAGAAAACTGACCACTGCTAATCAAAGGCATTTCACATCCAGTGTTGGTTCAAAGGTACAACCACATATCCCAGAGAAGTGTTAGGAGACAGCTAGACCAGTTCCAGCTGGAAGGACAGTCTAGGGGCACTGAGGAGTGGAGGTGAACCTCAGCTGGGTCACTTAGATAGGTTCTGCAGAATCTGAGGATGTGTGCCTTGAAGGCTGTAAAAACAGCAAAATGTATTTATTAATTACAAGGGTTGTTTTTGGTCATATCCCCTTAATTTGCCATGTCTGGCTGCCCCCATATACCCCTTGTATAATTGCTCTTTTATTAGCTAGCACTAATAATGGCTTAGTTTAATTATTTGGTCTGGACTTGTTCACACAAAGAGAACAAGTTCACACTTGTTCTCTAATCTTAACAAGTTTTCTTTTTAAAGTTAATTGTTTTGGGAAATGTTGACTGAAGCCATGAGGTGCCAAGCAAAGGCCTGAGCAAATGTGTTGCATTGGTCAGATTTTCAATATTTCCATTGACAAGGGCTTTTCTTTGAAATGTTCCAGTGTTAGGGTACTGTGGAGCAGAAGCTCAAATCTTTGTTTTGTGGACAGAAGGAAGGACCAAGGGAAAGAGGAGACAGGACGTGCTCCAGATTAAACTGTCTGAGACTGGAGGAAGGAGGCAGGAGAGCTGGAAAGGCCATGCAGGGGGAATGGATGGGATCTCAGCCCCCATGCCTGCTTTGGGGAGGAGGGTTATGCTGTTTCATTTGTAAAATTGTTTGTAAAAAAACATTTGGGAGCATTGAGAGGTGGACAGGGCTGTAGAATGAGGATGGTGATTTTAGTGGAAATGTTTGCATTGGGCTGTCATTGTGCCCTCACATCTGAGGGCAGTGTATTTAGTCTGAGGCAGTTGCATAACATGGTGCATTATTTTGATAAAAACCAGAGATTTTATATGCATCAACAAAATAAGGCCAGCAGAATATGTACATTTTAAGATCTTACAGAGTGCTCAAATGGGTAAATCTGCTTTCATTCCATGAAAAAATAAAGAAGCAACATGGTTTTGAGGGTTAAAAAAATCTAATGTCTTTCTCTGTTACTATTCTCTGAGGTCTAATGACATTTTAAAGCACATAGATAGGTGTAAATTTGATTTATTTTGGAACATCTGATACCACATCCATGCAGTAAACTATAAAATCCAGCTGTCCAAGTAAATACTCTGTGTCAAATGAATAACTTACCCTAATTTGGCTGCACCTCTTGGGTGTTTTTTTTTTAATATGTATCTATATATGGATATATAAATATACACTTACACATGTGTGTATATATATGTTTATATAAAGGAATATCTACAGACTCAGACTGTTTATCTTTTGCCACAGTGTTTAAATATCAAATTAATAACACAATAACAGAGATGTCAGTTAAAAAAGCAACATGATCCATACTCTATAAATAAAGCTATGCAATCTCACAGCATATACTATTTCAAATATCTTTGCATTTGTTTATATGGAAAGGCAACTGGAGTGGAAACAATGAGATGAAAATCATGTTCTGAGTGGTCCCAGAAGGAATACCTCTGCCTGGTCAAATGGCAGTGGATTGCTCCTGGCATCCATGGGAAGATGTCATTCCTGTCATCACACAATGGCCTAAGCTGTTATTTTCTGCTTTCCCATTATTTGTTCTCTGCTCTGCATGCTTCAGTACATTCTGGCAGTGGACATCTTTTGGGTTGCTTTCTGGAAGACAGAGAAGTGAACTAGCAAATAGACCAGCAATTAAATTTTATATTATACTATAGGCTTACAGAAAAATAAGCTGATACGAGATGAGCTATTTCAGGTAGTTATATTAGCAGCCATTTTTAATATTTAAAGTTGGTACTAGCAGCTTTAATACTGCTCTACATTTTCATAAAGAAGAGTGTTTCACAGCTCTGTGCAAAATTTTGTCCCTGGCAATTTAAAACTGAGCAGTAGTTTTTGCAGCCAGGTAGACTTTTGCCTTACAGATTGCTCTGCAGACATCTTTGCCCACATGGAAGTAGCAGCTTTTGCTTTACCAGCATATAGATTTTGTGTGTATTCTCTTTTTTATTTTTAGTATAACTGTTATTTTTTAAGATTTTGACAGGATATTTTCCCAGTTCACTGTTAGGTGAAGGTCCATCTTGCCTTGCTCTTTCCTTCTGCATCCCACCATTAAGTTGACAGAGTACCTGGAGTACTCCCAAGACTTCAGGGCATGTGTGACCTGGCATCTGGGATGGATTGTATGAACATCCAGCAGCCATGCAGCATTTTCCATTTTTATTCCCAGAAAGCTTCCTAGTGTTTGGCAAAGAAAAATTGGAAATTTGAATTCCTGCAGCATGGTTTTGGTCTTTAGATTTGGGACATCCGATCTAAAATTAAGAACAAAAATCCCAAACCAACTCTTCATTCTAAAAGCAGCAGCCAGGGGTTCTGCAGTCGTTGTAACATAGAACAAGCAGAATTTTTATTTCTCCTCCTTTCCCTGAATTTGGTACCATTGCAATGCCTTTATCATCAACACTTCACAAAATTGTTAGAGCTAATCCTCATCCCTTCATTTATAGGTTCTGTTCTCTCAGAATGGTGTGCCTCTCTCAAAATTTGCTTCTGTTTCCCAAACATTAGCAAACAATGTGTCCTATACAGCATCTCTTCCTTCAGAACTGCCACTCATGTTAATCTTGTGAGTTGCAAACTATGTCATAGAATGTGCTGTCAAAGTAGATGAGATGGGAGTTTCAACATGTTGAGTTCTAGTTCAAACAGCGATTTACTATGTCCCTCATGAAAAGATTTTAAAATAAGGTTTTGATTTCTTTTTCTTTATATTTTTTAGGTCAATGTTTTTTTCCATTTGATTGGCGCCGTGAAAAATATTGTTATTCTGCTCTGATACAGTCAGGGGAGCTAATCAGTTTTAATCTAAAAATAACATTTTTGTCCTCCAAGCACATTCTCAGTTATGCTCAGTCACATGCTGTGAACATAGGAAGAAATCTATCCCTCACAGATCTTCATGGCCTCCTTATCACAGGCAGAATTTGTAGCAGGGTGTGTGTGACATGAAAGCATGTAAAAATTAATTTCTCACTCAAAATGCTATTTTCTAGCCTATTAGATTTAATGCTATGTGTGCTTCCAGCAGGCATTTCTGTACTTTTCCAGATGCTGGCTGTCACAGTGTGATTGGAAGAATTGTGTATTGTCATAGGAAATCTGGAGAGACCCACTCCAGGACACTTGAGGTTTTTTTAAAGGATGCTTCATACAGTGTATGCTTCATAGAGGTGTTTTTGAGGAGCTCTTTTTATTCAATCCTGAAAAGTTATGAAAGCTTTAACAGTAGCCAGGGAGGTATATCTCCTCCAAGACAGTGAAATTGTCCCAGTCATATCTTTCTTTGAAAGAATTCTAGTCCAAAGGAAATACACCTTGACATCTTTCCTAGTGTTTCAGGGCTCGAGATAAAATGAGCTTTTCTTTCTCTCAGCTTTACTCATTGTAGGGCTGTAGTGTGCCAGACACACTGGAGCTCTCCATGCTTTTGAACAGCTTTTGACAAAGCATCTCTTTCTCCCCTGCATTTAAAATATGTACAAAATGTTTCATATATTCCTTTCAGTGGTATAGACTTCCAGTCCCCCCAAAGAATGTAAATTCCTGAGCCCCCTGTGCAAAGTGCTGGGCCCTGCAAGCCCTGTGCCTGTCCATGCCTCTTCATACCCTTCAGCAGTGGAGCACCAGGAAGTCCTTGCTCAGTTGGCCACAGTGAATCTTAGATCCTTTGAAGCCTGTGTTTCCTTGTTATATTTTCAACTTCAGGAAATGGTAATTTCCTGGAGAGAGTATCGTATTTCATGCAGTGTTTGCTGCCAAAATAACCATTGTCTTGCTTTTATTAAGATTTTTGGATGTTAAGATGCTCACAGTTGCAGATTTCACATGCAAATTTCAGGCAGATATTAAAGCTGTTGTCTGAGGAGACAGTTAATTTCTTCAATTTAAAGCTGGGTATGAAGATTGTGTGTTTAATTTTTATCAAGGTCTTCGTGTTTTTTTAAAAAAAGGTTTCCTTGATGCCTTTTTTGGCTCAGAACTGGTGATGTTTGGCCTTTACATCTGATCATTGCCTGTTTGTTCTTTACCAGCAAATTTTTGTTAGGGTAAGGGCACTGGAGCTCAAATAAGCATTGTAACAGAAAACAAGATTAGTTCAGTCTGTGATGCTCCACCACATAATTCTCATTTTGAAAGCGGTCTGGGATTTGCAAGTGAACAGAAGTAACCTTTATCAGGCCAACCTTTGCAAAGGCTGTCTCTTCCTTCCTTATTAGATAAGGACATGCACTCTCACTCACGGAGGCAGGATCATAACTGGTTTCCTTCACACAGATACTCTCACAAAGCATTAGAGAAATAACATTAACAGCATGCTGAAATGCAACCACACGTGGGATTTTTTTATCCTGACAATGAATTATCACTCTGCAGCAGGAAGAAGACAGTTTGCCTCCAAGTACTGGTGAAAACCTTTAGGGAACCTTTAATAAAAGTCTTTAGAGGACTTTGAATGGCTGCCTACAGCAGAGAGGATTTCTGGGTTGCTTCATCTGAAAGATTGATCTCTCTAGGTGTGTGCAGACACAGTCTAAAGCTATGCACACCTCAATTTTCATACCCCAGCAAGTGCTGTGCCTTCAAGAAATGTAAAGTGACAGTTCCAAAGTCAGCAATTGGTCTCAAACTCCATGCTACAATACATGTTACTTCAGACTGTGATTTGTGGAGAGTTTGACAATGAGCATCTCTGGCAAGTCTCTCCCTGTCTGCAGCTGGGACTGCATTCAGTTGTTTCACTTGGTCTCCCTGAGGTTTCTCCTACCTCAACTTTAGCAAAATAAAGTGTTTATGGCAAGTGGGGAGTTGCCAAGTAGCAGATAACCAAAACAGCAAGTAGCACTTGTAACAAACCATGTGCCCTGAAAATCTATTCCCTTCACAGGCAGGAGATTGACTGTACTTAGAGGGGAAGAGGATTTGGAGGTTTTGGCAGAATATTATTTGGTTGTGTCTCTTTGCAACTTACAAACATTGCAACCATTCATTTCACTTTGCCCAAAAGGCAGGCCAATAGTTTGTCAAATCTGTAATAATCATTGCCCTTAAATTCAGTAGCCAATTTTGTGGCACACATGTAAGCTTTGACAGCCTCCATGAAAGGATTGCACTTTTAGCTCCAACTTCATTTTTCAAACACAAGTTTTGCCCAAGGTCCTCACTGTTCTGAGCCTGTCATGCTGAGGTATGGGGAAAAGCAAAGAGTTGTGTTTACATGGTTGAGTGTGTGAGGAACATTGTGGTGTGTCTATGGGATGTAAAAAGGTTTCAGGGATGTGGGATGTATAAAGGCTTCCACCTCCTGGCTGTCAGTCCAGTGTCCCAGCACCACCTGAGTAGTTAGAAACAAGTTCTTCTGTGGGGGACCAGTTATCACAGAAGAACCTATGTGGGGCAAGGGATGTCAACCCCTTCTTCATGTCTCTGTTCTCTGCAGTAGTTTTAGATTCTGGGTCAGGATGGAACCACCAGAAACAGGCAGAAGGTGAGGATAACTACTTATGAGGTGTGGGAGACTGAGACTGAAGGTGGAATTGACGGACAACAAGTAGGAGACTTCCTAGGAGAAAGCTTCATTTCTTCCTAGGAGAAAGGTTCATTTCTTCCTAGGAGAAAGGTTCATTGGGTTCATATTGCAAAATCCTCAGCTGGAGTTCCTGTGGCCCTTGAGAAGAGTGTCTTTCACAGCATCTCTGCTTCAGCATCTTGATTTGCCTTTGCCTTGCAAGGCAGGATTTATTGTGGCCACCAAAGCATGGTGAGGGATTTGAAAGTCTGTGAAACACACTGCCCATGCCTGGTGAAATTCTTCCCATCTCCTGGGGCAGCGTTACATCACATGATAATTTAGTCGTGTTTTCTTTACAGTTGAAAGGATATCTGTTCAGAGAAGAATAGGGTAAAGATTTTAATGCTGTTTGAGGTGGACTGTGCTGATGTAAAGCAGTGTGCTATTACAAACTGTTACATGTGCATAGATTGTACTAAGAAATCTATGTATGTGTGTGAACTGCTACAAATGAATAATTAATATTTATGTGGACATCCTCTAAGGCAGTCGATAGGGCACCAAGGGGAAGAGTAGGCATTCTTTCTTTTGTTATCTAAAAACCTCTACACTGTTAATACAAGTTTATTTTTTCTATTCTGTTCTTTTGCTGGGAGAAGAATTTGGCAGGTGATTTCTTAGCTGATGCATCCCCCAGGGCCATGGTATACTGATGCTTGAGGATCCACATTTTCTACTGGTTTCCTTATGTTAGATTTCTTAATGGAATATGTTAGGTTAATTTCTGTTTACAAAGTTCAGCATTAAATGGAATTTCATTGCTTGAGAATTGGCATTTTCTTGATATAGTGGTGAAACAATTTGTAGCAGTCTTTTATAGGATTATATAATTTATATATAATTTATATATAATTTTATAGGATTAAATAATTTATACAATTACAACAACATTGTAATTTAAAATTGAGATCAATGTCATTGCTGTATTCAATTATAAAATTTATAAAATTAAATTTTTTAGTTGGTAGTTAGAAATGCATACATATATTAGTTAGCATTTATTAGATTAAATTTAATGGGAAATTGTGAGCAATGGTAGTGTGAATCTGATATTTTAAGGAACTCATGACCTCCCTTTATAGATGATAGAGTAGCAGGTCTCAGAGGCTGTGTTGGCCAAGGAGTGGTGTTCTCCATGGAGCACTCCAGCCTTCCTCTTCCTGCCATTCCTTCTGAGGGACCCTCAGGAGAGCCTTCCCTCCTGCAGTGTTCAGGAGGGAAGATGCTTCCTTCAGTGTTTCCTTCCTCTGGACAGACTCCAAGAGTGGAGACAGGTCTCATCCTCATGTGGAACCAGGATTAGATCTTGCCAAGTGCTTGGCCCATGGGTTTGGCAACAGGGACGTGGAGCAGCTGACACGAGAGTCAGTGAGGACAGTGATTAATGCTGGACGAAGCCCATGAAGTCCTGGAAGCCCCCCTGGTGCAGGTGTGGTGGGGCAAACAACATGCTCCCCAAAGTGTTGGCCACAGAGACACCAATATTATTCTCTGTTCACAGAATACTCTCATTGTCTTTGATATGGGCAAAGATGATACACAAGCTTAAGTTTAAAAAGCTCTGCTGAAAAAATGCCTTTTAGTTTTTTTTCCTGGTTTTATAAACATTCTGGCTATAGTAAACAAAAGCAAATACAAAAATTCTGGATAGGAGGAGTTATATAGCATAGACTATGACAGATCAGTTAATTGTCTCACATTGCTTGTTCAGCTATCAAAGTTCTGATAATTGTTGCCATATACATATTTTGAGGTGGTATGGAAAAATAAGCTTTTGCTTTTCCTTTGTTCTCATTTCTTCTCCATTTTAGATGGTTTTATTTGACTACATAAAAATTGCATTAAGAATTAGTCAGGCTCTGGGGCTTTCTTTCCATCATACAATTTTGCTTTGAATAAATCAATAGATTAAATCAAGATTAATGTTCCATATTTCTGGTTGTTTCCATTGTTGAGTGTGCTTTATAGTTGATTTGAAAGATTGTTTAATTTGATCTTTTGAATCTCTTTAGGTGGTTTTCAGTAGAAAAATTCTGTGTAGAAAGGGTCAATATTTCTATGTGCATTTACATGTAGGGCTTTGCTCAGTTGAAGAGCTTGTTGGAGAGATGTAAAGTTCATAAAAGAGTAATGACAAGGCACTATACATAAAGCAGATGTAATGCTGTAGAAGCACAACATCTCCTCAAGAGCAACTATGGCCTAGACTGGGAAATCATTACATGACTTCTTAATCTCACTGCTTCTATCCCCTTGATGAAAGTAAAATGTAATGAGCTTACTCTAATGGGCACTTGGCTGTATGTGGTGCTCCTGAAATGTGCCTGTAACTGCTCAATGAAATGGTTATTGACAAATCAGGTTAGATCAGCATAAACAGGGAAAGCCCCACCACTCTACACCCATCATAACATCTTAATGGTTGAAAGCTTTCTCCAGGTGGAAGCATCTGTAATCCATATTATTTCCTAGAATTATCACAAAATCACAGAACGTTTGAGGTTGGCAGAAATGTGTGGAGGTGACCTAGCCCAGCTTCCCTGCTCAAACAGGGTGCCCAGGACTATATCCACGGTAGCTTTTGGATATCTCCAAGTATGGAAACTCTACAACCTCTATGGGTGCTTTGTGGCAGTCATCCTCCCAGTAAAAAGGCATTTCCTGATTGTCAGAGGGAACCTCCTCTGTTTTGGTTTGTGTCCATTGCCTCTGGTCCTGTCTCTGGGCAAAGAAAGAAAAGAACCTGGCTCCATCTCCTGCACAGCCTCCCTTCAGGTGTTTGTGCACATTGACTGGATCCCTCCCTAAGCATTCTTTTCTCAAGGCTGAGCAGTCCCAGCTCTCACTCTTCCCTCAAAGGAGAGATGCTCCAGTCCCTTAATTATCATAGTGGCCCTTTGCTGACTCTCTCCAGTAGCTCTGTGTCCTCCTGGAAGCCCAGAAGTGGTGCCAGCCCTGGGGATGTGCCTCAGTGGTGCTGGGGGGGAGGATGCCCTCCCTCAGCCTGCTGGCAGTGCTCTGCCTCACATACCTCAGGATTCCATTTGCCTTCCTGTGCACACTGCTGGTTCACACTCAGCTTGCTGCCCACCAGGACCCCCAGGCTCTTCACAAAAAGCTGTTCTCCAGACCATTCTGGGACAGGGGTTTGTTCCTCCACAGGTGCAGGACTTTGGATTTGCCTTTGGTGAACTTTATGAGGGCCCTGTCTGGCAATTTCTCCAGGGGTCCCTCTGGATGGAATAACCCTCTGTCAGATCAGGCATTCCTCCCAGCCACTTGCTATTTCTGAAGAGATGCAAGAGCAGATGCCATCTGATGGCTTCCACTGTAAATTTATGATTTATGCTGCTACAGACAAGAGGATACCTAGCTTGTGGAATTCCTTTGTCAATGTACAGATGAGTTTTGACAGTCACCTAAAAGGAAATCAATTTAAAGCAAAGAGACCTCAAGATAATTTTCCTCTCAAGATAATGTGCCCAAGAACAAAAGTGCTTTCAGCCTGTAATCACTTCTAATCAATTCTGTATTTTGTCATCTCTTAGGATGCAGGAAGTCAACAAATAGGCTTTTTGCTTGGAAGCTGTGGAGTTACTGTGGCCTTGACCAGCGATGCATGCCATAAAGGACTGCCTAAGAGCCCCACAGGGGAGATACCACAGTTTAAAGGTAACCTAGCCCTAGTTTATCATGGCTCTCACTGGTCATTTACTACAACAAACTGCTCTTGTTTAGTGGCTGTGGGTGAGGGTCAGGCTGTGGTGAAACCCTTGCCACAGGAGCAGCTGGGACACTGCTGTCCTGGTGTGTCACTGTGGCTGTGCCAGCTTCATAGATGGAGGGCAGCATCAGTGCTCCCAGTCCAGTCCTCTGCTGGCTCAGCCAGGCTGCTGAGATCACCTGTAACCACAAAAATTCAACCAGCAGACTTAGGACTGTAGTAGATGAGAAGTGTGCATAGGATTCACTCTTTCAGTGAGGTGTAGGGACAGTAACTTCTGATGGGGAGTGTTAATGAAACTGCTGGGGCCCAAAAACAGCTTGAACTGCCCAGCCATTCCCTCAAGGACTGGTTAAAAACACCTCAGTAGCTGTGTTAGAAAAGCAGATTTGCAAAATCTTTCCCATACTACACTGAGATTCAAAGGAAGCAATGTTTAGGTAAGGGTGACCAAACTTTTCAAGAATAAAACTCTGGCAGGGAAGGCTTTTGTCTTGTCTTATCCAACAGAAACTCAATGAAAGCTGGCTTTTGTTTGTACCTCAGGCTGGCCAAAGCTGCTGTGGTTTGTCACTGAGTCTAAACACCTCTCCAAGCCACCTCGTGACTGGTTCCCACACATCAAGGATGCCAACAATGACACAGCTTACATTGAGGTGAGTTAATGAAGATGCATCTTCTCCTCAAATCATTACATGTGGCACTCTGGATTAGGTAAACATCATTATTCATTCAGGAGTCACAGAAGCAAAGAACATCCTGCTTTAGCTTGTTAATAAGTAATGTTTTTTTAATAAATTCAACCAATACTGATTTCAGAAAAGTCAATGGAATGTTAAATTGTTTTCTGGGTGTTTCTAACATTAACATTTTTATGTGGCTGCTGCAGTGTTATATTACATTTGCCTTGAGCAATCTTGGTTCTGTTCAGTGTGGGCTTGCCCACTAGCCTTGAATGGACAGATGACAAAGTTCTCAGTGAAGCTTCACTTCTCATATCCCAATCTTCAGGCTCTTTGAAAAAGAAAGAATTTCTTGTTCAAACACTTGCCTGTCACTTACTGCTTTATGAGTCACACTCCCAACAACAGAACAGCATCAGGAAGGCAAAGTTAGCAATGCTGCGGAATTTAATTTTCCTCCTTTTTTTTTTCCCCATAATTTTCTCTCCCTTCTACATAGACTCAAATGCTTGGAATTCAGTTGTGGTAATATTGAATTTAAATTATTCTTCAAGGGACTAAGTGCAAGTGAATGGAGCAAAGGTGTTTCCTGTCTTTGTGCAATCAGGACACTGGCCTAGAGAAGCAGAGATGTCTTCACTCTCAATCTTGCTGATTATCTTCATCATGGAGAAAGACAAGTGTTTAATTTATTATCTGCCCCTGACAGTTCTGAGACACTTACATAAAGTTACAAAAATTATTTCAATAATCACCAATGGCCTCCCACCTCTTTTCTGCTGCTTTTTCATGAGTCTCACATTCTCCTGATCAAAGAGCTTGTGTCTTTCAGGCTGTATACTTATAGATTATTATCACAGCACCCAGCAAGGATTCTGCAGTCAGCTCTTATCACATGCCTTATAAAAGGCAGAAGGGAGAAGCTGGGGTTTAGTGGTTGGCCTATAAAATCTAACATGTAAACACTGAACAGACTGAACTAGGTTATTCTCTGCTAAATCTAGCCAGTCCATTAGTCACTGACATGATCAGAATTGTTAGAGTTATGTTTCCATAATGCTTGTTTTGAAACAACACATGAATTTCAGATACCAAAACTGGGAATCTTCAGTCAAAAGAGAAAGCCTAGCTGAAAAAAAAAATTGCCTTTTAAACAAAAAAAATGCCTCCAAAACTCCCCAGTACTGCTGCCTTCTTAAAATAGAGTCATTGGATGTGTCCATCATTCATCTGCAGAGGAAACACTTTAAACATTGCTATTAAATAATGGAATTATGGCAATTCTTTCACACTGACTTTCCTTGCTTATTTCTTTTTAGTACAAAACATGTAAAGATGGAAGTGTGCTTGGGGTAACTGTGACAAGGATTGCACTGCTGACACACTGCCAAGCTCTGACCCAGGCATGTGGATACACAGAAGGTATGGAGTGTGCTCATCATCCTTAAAACATGTGTTCATCATCACTGTACATCATCCTTAAAATCAAGTGGGGATTGTCATTTATTTTTCATATATATTATGTTTTAAACAGCTCAGTGCCAAAAGCTTCTAGATTTAAAAACATGATTTTTTTTTCATTTGTTTCAGGAAATATGTTCATGTTTAAAATATCTATAGGAGAGGTACAAAAAATGTCTTAACCAATATAAATCCTGCAGTGGAGATTTACTTTGAAAGTTGACATTTGAGGTCATCAGTCATGTTATATTGAAGCTTCCTTCCTTTGAGTGGGTTTGCCTTGGGTCAATGCCATGTTCTAAAAAATAAATTCTGCTTTGTTTTTGTTGGACAGCTGAAACAATTGTGAATGTACTAGATTTCAAGAAGGATGTTGGTTTATGGCATGGAATTCTTACAGTAAGTATGTTTTTTATTCTCTCTGAGTATTTGAAAATAAACTAACCTAATATGCTTAGTGCTGTCACAAACTGGGATGTCCTACAGTTTCTTCTAATACAATTTTTTCTGCTTTGAAAGCAAAAGAAATGTCATTTAAACCCATGATCTTTTCCTAGTGCATTTGCCTGTAATGAGCATGGTAAAGATGTCAGTGTATTTCTATGTATCATGCCAAGTACTGTGATCCCATTCTTATCCTGTTATCTCACCAATACGTGATTTTGAGATCAAACTTTATAGCAGAAACAAATCAAATTAGTACTTTCCCCTGTAGGGATATGATCCAGTGGCACAGTTCTATTGCCCCTGACTAGCTTCCCTGTCAGAACACCCACCAAAAGATGTTTTTGCTAACATTAGGTATTCCCAGTACTTTAAATTCCATTAATTTTCTACTTGATGTTGGAATGTCTTCCTCAATTGACATGGGAGACAATTGACATATTTTGGAGGATTGCTCTTAAGGTGCTGTTGCAATCAGTGACTGACAAATTGTTTACTATTCACTGATCATTTTAAGAACAGATGTCAAGTCTTGAAGGGTCATTGTTTAGGGGTCCCATGATTTTGGGGGTCCCCAGGATTCCCAGTGATCTGATATGTTTTTACCATGCAGTGTTACTCTGTTCTCACTATCAAAGTGCAGCAATAACATTTCTGAATCAGAAATGATTAGGCTTAACACCCATAAGTATCTCATGTTAAAAACCATCTTTATCACTGGCTGAAAGCAAATGTCTAATAGAGCTGTCCTGTGCCTTCCTTTGCCATTTATCTTGTTCTGAACTTCATTTTTTTTCAGTACTTGCCTGTTTTTCTGTACCTATGCTTGTGCCAGACTGAAAGGATAACTATCTTTTGCAGCTCTCCAAGTGTTTAGATGACTAATCCACTGGGACACTTAACCTTTCTTAAACCTAGGTTTTCCAAAACAAATACTGTATTTAACCTGAGCCACTATGAGGGGAAGCGTGTTGCCCTGAGGAGATATTTCTAAATGCTAACAGAAGTAAAGCAGCAGCTCATTTACAGGATGTGTATTTGACACTGGGAAAACACTGATGCAATTGATGGGCTCAGACTGAGAGATCAGCTGTGGGTTTGTCATTGGTTTCACTCAGCTGAATTTTCTAAACTTCCTGGAACTTTTCATGACCTTGTTGAAAATACTGGAATTAGCTCACCTGGAGAGAGACTAAAATCTCCTTCATTAATTTTCTTTTAAAATGAATTGATTTCTGCTTAGTCTAGGATTTCAATTTCTTTGTTTCCTGTCTTTTAAATAGTTTGTGCTCCACTACCATTGGTAGCTTTTAGTCTTCCCAGAGATGGATTCCCAAAGACAGATGTCTTGCTGCTTTTGTCCTTTTTAGTACAGTGTTCATATATATGGCAGTTTATCAGGCTTAGGGATAATATTTAACTACATAGCAAACATGTAGACATTCTTCACCCATTTTTTAATTTTTTTTTTTCTATTTAGAGTGAACCTCTTTGAGTATGAATAGAAAGAATATGTTTTTTTTCAGTACTGCATAAAAGTTACAATCTGATTAGTATAAATCCTTAATCCTTAATTAAAGCATTGGAAAATGGGTGTCTGTTTTATCTTCATGTTGGTAGCTAGATAGGAAAAGATGAATGCCAGAACAAAGTGATTTGCATAGATGCCCCTGCCCATAACACAATATGAGTAGTTGCCACATTTTTTGTATCAAACCCTTTTATCTTTTTGATTTCAGAGTGTCATGAACATGATGCATGTCATCAGTATTCCATACTCCTTAATGAAAGTGAATCCTCTCTCATGGATACAAAAAGTCTGTCAATACAAAGGTAAGGAACAAGAATACACAAAACTTTGCTTGATAGTCAAAATCAAAAGTGCAAATTGAAAACCCAGCTGCCTAGCTCTTCTATGGTGTGTTAGTAATTTTCTCATTGCTGTTGCAGCAAAAGTGGCCTGTGTGAAGTCCAGAGACATGCACTGGGCCTTGGTGGCACACCGGGACCAGAGGGACATCAACCTGTCCTCGCTGCGGATGCTGATAGTGGCTGATGGAGCCAACCCATGTAAGCTCTGCTGCTGCATGCAGGACACAGCAGAAAGGGGGTTCTTCTCTCTTGCACTTACAGCTTCAATTTTCACCCCTCTTAGCTCTTTATGCAGTTTGTCTACTACAAACAGTGTGACATTTGTGGAAAAAGTAATCTATCTGGGATTCTTTTCAAAGTATATTTTTCTTTAGCTCATCCTGGGACAAACTTGATATTCCATATAATGTAAGTCGCAGTAAATCTAGTTTTGTTTAACATCACAGTCATTTATAAAGACTGAACCTATAAAAGTTAAAGCAATGAAGACCTTAAGCTATAGAAAGGATCAGAACATTTCCTCTGAACAACAGTTCTCAGCTGCAGAAGTAACTGAGAATTTTAGGGGAACACTTAAGCTACTCTAAAGAAAGACATCTGAATAATTTCATGGCAATTAACAGCATGAGCTGTTTCTCTGTATTATTTAAGATACCAGCATAGAGGTGTTCTGCTTGTTTGTAGTAGTTTGTTTGGAATTTATGAATTAAATCCTTTCTTTCCCTTATCCTAAAAAAGAACACTGCAATGAAATTGATACTGTAAATCTAGCAGTAATGGCTTTTCTGTGTAAGCATAATGTAAAGATTTCATGTTTAAAAATTAGTCTGTATTCCCTGTACACATATACACAACTGCTTATACATACATACATATATAGTTGTAGCAGCTATGATGTATTTCCCAGTGAACAAGGATCCTTCTAAAATTATTTTTCCTGAAAAGCCGATATATTAAACAGTAAATTTGCAGGTTGAATAACATCACTTCAGAAATCAAATTAGTTTTCTCTCTGATTATATTTTTTTCCTTTACCCCAGGGTCCATTTCTTCCTGTGATGCATTTCTCAATGTCTTCCAAAGTAAAGGTCTAAGGCAGGAGGTCATTTGTCCCTGTGCTAGTTCACCAGAAGCTCTCACTGTGGCTATACGAAGGTATGTGTTACACCAGTGAAAACAGACCCACTGAATGTGTATATCTGGTAATTTGAAAAAAAAAAAAAATATTAATCTGCATATTTAAGTTCTGTATGATATTCATAGTTTGCAATGTGTTTATGTCCAAGGAAGACATACAAGAATAATTTTTAGAGTAATGATTTAACTTCAGAATGCTTTATGGCTCCCATTGCTGTAATTTTATCTCATTTTAAATTAAATAAGTTGAAATGCAAAAGGAAATTCTGTAAATAAAAATGTAAAAATGCCACCGTAAGCATAAAATCAATTAAAATGAGAGAATTAAGTGGAATTGCCATTGAGGAAAACCATATTCTTAAGTATTCTGTTTAGAGAGAATTATGAACTTCTGCAGGCTGCTTTTGGCTGACAGGCACTTTTTAACCATTCACAGACTCTCAGTAATCATCTGGAAAAGCTCTTTGAGTCTGAGGGATTTGTGACTAGAAATAAAGTAGATGAATTCCACTAAAACTGCTAAATGCTACTAGAACTGTTAAGTGTTATGTACTACAATCACAGTGTTGTTCAGGTTGGAAAAGACCTTTAAGATCATTGAATCCAACCATTGACCCAGTGCTGCAAAGCCTTCACTGAACTGTGTCCCTGAGTGCCACTTCCACCCATCTTCTAAATACCCAAGGATGGTGTCTCAGCCTCTTCCCTGGGCAGCCTGTTCCAGTGCTTCTTCCTTTGGGTGAAGAAATTTTTCCTAAAATCCAATCTAAACCTCCCTGGCACAACTTGAGGCCATTTCCTCTTTTTCTGTCACTTGTTACTTGGGAAAAAGACTACCTGGCTACAGCCCCCTTCCAGGCTACAACCTTCCTTATCACTTAGGATATATATAGGATATATATAGGATGTCACTTAGGAAGTGATAAGGTCCCCTCTGAGCCTCCTTTCCTCCAGGCTGAGCCTCCCAGCACCCTCAGCCTCTCATTAGACTTTACTCCAGCAGCAGTATCCTGTCAGGAGGGCTGTAGCACACAGCCAGTGGTGTAAGTATTGTCTGTTTTGGCAGAGTTTTCCAAAAAGTCTACATTGAACAGTAGGCACTTTGTTTTTAAGTTCATGTTTCTGCAGCCAATTATAATTGCTTCATGTTAGAACATGCAATATAAACGTGTAAAGCACTAAAACAGCATTAAATAAAATACTTCCTGCCACAAATTCCTAAATCCACCATCCAAGTGAAATTTAACTAGATTTTCAATTAGCTTTCCAAGAGAACATTTACAGGAGGAAGGACATGAGGCCAAGAGTGTGGTTGATTTTCAGCCACCTCATTATTAGTTTAGAACATCTGAAAGCAATCCATCAGGAGCTTACCCTGCCCAGGTTAGTTGTGTTTCTGTGAACCATGGGATTTCAGAGAGCCCTTCACTCAGCTCCACCTGCCTCTCTCACCTTCATACCAGAAGTACCAAGTGTCTTTCCCTTAGATGTGTTTCCCCGCCATTGCCTGTGCAGGCCTTTGCTTCCTTGCAATGAACTCTTGTCTGTAAGTTCAGAGAGGAAGTGAATGGGCAGCAGACATCTCTTGTACGGAGCAGGTTTTTAATTTCCTGGGCCGACCCTGGAAAATTTGGCTCAAATCACAGTTTAGGAATTGGGAAAACTTCATGATGGCGTGACTGGTGTGCCCTTTCTAGACATAAGCTCTGTGTCTGTAGCTCTCTGAAGCACTAAAACTTCATTTCCAAATTAACTAGCATTGAGATCTTACAAAAAAAAAATTATTAACACATAGCATTGTGGATAATTCAGAATAAAAAAATAGGCATTTTATCTTCAGTTCGTGACTGTGTAATTACAGAGCAGTTCTTACTGCACTGAGTGTTACAGAACACATCTCCTTTTATTTGAACTCTGTTTAATGGTAGGATAATGCTAGATGAACTTGGGAGATGTAGTATTTTTCATTTTGTTCAAGCCATCTCCGCTGACAGTAAAGTCATTATCATACAATTTCCAACGAGTTATGCTGAAGTATGCATTAAAATGACTCCCTGCAGAGCAGAGATCCAGAGAGCTCCCTGTTAATGCTCTGAATCTTTCAAAATCTATGGTGTATTTTTACTGAACTTCCTGCAAGGAAGAGTAACAAAACCAGTTCTCAGTTGAAATAACCTTATAGTTTAGAAAAAGACAGTAATAGGCTAGAGGTGCTTCAGCCTTAGTGCTGAATCACAAAGCCTAATATTCAAAGGGATGTGTCATGCAAATAATTCATTTGATTTCCCTTAGGTTTACTGCATATTAGTCTGAACATTTGCTTAAGGGAATGCAAAAGTATAAGGACAGGTTTTTTTCCCTTTTAAATGGCTGGCAAAAAGCAGTGGTCAAATAGATTTTATCTGTAAATGGTGGGAGGAGCTGTTCTCAAAATGCTTTGTGCGATAAGGAGTGCAAGAAAATGGATGTGATGAAATTCCAGATGGCCTCTGGTTCTGGAAGTCTGTGAGGAGCCTGCAGGAGACCTTTCTTCTCATCAGCACAAAATGTGTTTTGGGGAGCAGGGATGAGGGAAAGTTGATCAATAATGTCACTGAAAGTTCCTTTTACATGATGGGAGTGTTATTTATCACAGGTGCTTGTTTACTAGTGCCATTTGTTATGCTCTAATGCAATTTCAAGCACACTCACATCCTTCTTTGTTGACAATGTCACTTGAGAAATATGGCTCGTAAAACCTATTAATTGAAATTTATAGAGCCCATCAGGGCAAGGCTTACATGAGCAGGACTGGCTGAGGCCCATCTAGTATTTCAAGCACAGTAGAGGAGAAATGTCACATCAAAGGACATTATCTGTTAAAAAATAGTTGTGTTTTGATGGAGTATTTGGGAAAAACGTAGAATTCTGAGCTAAATATTGACTGATTTATCCATCCTGAAAAGAGCTGGAGTCTGCTCTTCATGGATGCATAACCTGAACTCAAATCAGCACCATGTCACCTTCCAGTCTTGCATTTTAAAATGCAGGACAGTGCAAGAGTCCCTCCAGACATGGAAAGCTCTGACACATCCCCTGCCTTGGTAACTTGCATACACCAACACTCATTTACTCAAGGCACACTCTCCATAGGTATTATTGTATCCACTGGTGCAGCAGGTGGTTTTATACTGAAACAAGCTGACAGGCATCTTGTGCTGATGCTGTGGAATTTTACAGCAAGGAATCCGAGCAAACTGAGGTGTTACCAAGAGGCTGCATCCACATTTTGACCATGACTGATGAAGGCATAATTTGTTTTAATTTTCGTGTGGTAAATTAGAATAGGAAGGATTCAATTATAGGAACTAAAATGAAGATGGTCAAGTCCTTGTTTCTTCCACAGATACTTGATAGTAAATCTATGCCAGGTTGCCCCAAAATAGATAACATATAGAAATTATCAAGTTATTTACTAATCAGTTCCAAATATTTATTGTGCAGTTTCCTTCCACATCATCTGCATCATCTTTCAGTATTTTAAAAATTAGGTAACAGCTCTTTACTTGGGTGGTAAGGCAATCTTTATAAATTTTTCTGAAAATTAAATACAGGCCATTTTGGGTAAATGTTTGGGGCTACTTGCATCTTAGCAGCCCCATATACATGGGTGGGTACTGAATGAAGGATGTAATTACTCAGAAATGACTGAAAAACAGAATTTTATTGGGCCTAACAAGGGAGGCAGGAAGGAGGAATTTTAAACCTTTGAAACAGAGTAGTATGTGCCATAGCAGTGCATTAAGCACAAGGAAATGTTTGCACCTGATGGTGCACTGATGGTCTGACCTGTGCTTGCAGGCCGACAGATGACAGCAACCAGCCCCCGGGGAGAGGAGTGCTGTCCATGCACGGCCTCACCTACGGCGTGATTCGAGTGGACTCTGAGGAAAAGCTCTCTGTCCTGACTGTCCAGGATGTTGGCTTAGTGATGCCAGGAGGTGAGGAACTTCCTTTGAAACTTATGATCCATCAATGTAAGTAATTGGCAGTAGAAGGTTGCAGCTGTACGTACAAGCTTTGGGACTACAAGCTTTGGGACTACAACCTCCTTTAAAAAATTTTAATCCAAAACTTCATGGTTTGGAAATCCCAAGATTTCTTGTCTGCATTGACCTCAGTCTATCTGTGCTTGCATTAGCAGCATGTATTAAATAACCTGCCACTACATCTGTTCCTAAGCTGTGAGGTGTTGGTAGAGAAAATAAGGAAGTTAAAGTACTGTGGCTATAAATATCCGTAAGTCCAACCAGGACAAAAGGTTTCAGCAGGGAAAATTTTCATAACCTGTGCTAACGATCTATAAAATTGCTATCTGAAAGCTTGCAGAATGTTTTTCCAAAGGTCTTGTGCTATCACCCAGCTACTAGATAGAGGAGGTATGACTTAAAAGTTCATGTTGATAAATTTAAACTGAAACCAGTGCTTCTGAAGTGGAAGATAACACTTTTCATAAGGCAGCTACATTTTAAATTAGATGCTATGAGTACTAGAAAAGGCTAATACTGTATTTTTTGTAAGAGAATGCTTGTTATGGACCAAAGCAATAAAACATAATGATGCATCTTACAAAATTTCAGTTGAACAATGTAAAATAAAGGAAGATATGATTGGTTGTTGTTTAATAGTTTTCATACAAGATATTATAATAGATGTGCCATCTTGCACTTCATATTATGTTCTGATAAATTTAATGACAGTGCTTGCTCCTGTTTATCCTCTGAGTGAAAGATTTTGTACCCTTGCACTTAAAAGATGTATTGATTCCTTTCTACATCCCTGATCATCATATTCTCTTTGCAATTACAAAATCTACCAATGCTGTACTCTAACTCCAGAGATGACAGCTAAAGCAGCCTTCCTGATTCTTGTTCAAATGGTTGACATAAAATAGTGCTTCTTTCTCAGACAGTGCTTTCTATTCCCTCCTGTTTAGCTCCTGCTGTCTCTGCCAGCCTGTAACACCAGACAGAGGGAGTCTGAGCTCTGATAGATTCTCAGTGAAACAGCCCTATTAGTCTGCTGGAATATCTTGCACTTTCATGTGGTGTTACTTGCTACTTTCTGAGAGGTGGATTTCCTGGTTGTCTGCCTCCCTGGCTGTATAGTAATTATCAAGGTTAGGGTATTTCATTTTGCACTGACTGAGGCAGATCTGGTTTTCAGTATGCAAAGCTGGGAACACAATCACATTTCACAGCAATATTAGAGATGAACTGCAGTTTCAGGGAGCAAGACAAATAGGTATTGTTATCAATGTAAAGACTCAGTTTACATAAAGATCCTTGCATTATTTATATAAATATAATTCATAATAGAAAACCTCTTGATAACATTGAACACCATAATATTTAAGAAACTGATTGTTAGGCATTAGTCTGCATGTAATTCATTTGTTTATGTCATCTCCACCATGATGTCTTTCCCACAGCACTTATGTTGTTCTGTGGTTCATTTTATAATATTTTTTAAATGCCTTTCTTCTCCCTCTAGCTATAATGTGTTCAGTGAAGCCAGATGGAATTCCTCAGCTCTGTAAAACAGATGAAATAGGAGAACTTTGTGTATGTGCTATTGCAACAGGTACATCATATTATGGACTCTCGGGCATGACCAAAAATACTTTTGAGGTAAGATGACAAAAAGTGCTATATAAAATCCTTTCTTTTGAACTTTTTCTGTTTCAAGGTGATATTTGATATGAATATTGATATTAACAGTATAAGAATAGCAATAATAATCAATGTTTGTGGCTTGGAACCTATATTCTGGCCAGATAATCTGTACTGAAGCCCATTTCATTAAGTGCAATAGTAGATCTTTATGTGAGTTTAGCTCTGAAGAGCTTTTACTTCAATGTTCAAATAAGATACTGGGAGCTGAAAAAAATCTGAAAGAAAGGAGTAAGAAAGACCAAGTTCAAAAGGTAATATTGTATAAGTCTGTGTGCAGAATTTGATTATTGCAAACAGTAAGAAAGCTGCTTGGTATCTCTGGAAAGCGCTTTTCAACATTTCCGCAGCACTTTCAGCATTAAGGCTTCTATTTATACAGAATCCTGACAGATGTAGTCTTCAAGAGATGTATCTGAAGAGCAGAGAAACCTTTTCTTGATTAGTCCCCATCTGCTTTTGTTTGAATTGCATTAGGTGAAAGCCTTTTGGCTTTTAGGGATCTGTTTTCTGACTCAGTGCACACAGCTGTATTGATAGCTCTGTAGTACCTGCTCGCTTGTTAGCATTAACTTCTGCTGAAGACAGTGTGTAAGGCTGAAGAAATTAGAGAAAAAGTGAAAAAAAAAATTTTTAAGATACAATTCTTTCTTGTTTAATATTTATGGTAGAAATTAACACTAATTCATTTAGGTTTCCCTTTAAAAACTCTCTGTTTTTACCACTTTTATGTGGTAAAAACTTTTATGTGTAAAGACTTATGTGACTAATATCTCCTGCAAAATGCAGAGTTAAATGTTGTAAACACTGCACATTATATAATTAATGGAGACAAGTAGATATGATTCTACATCCTACTGCTGAAGTCAGGAATCCTACTATGCTATTGTGATCTGAAATTTGTTGACAGCTGATTTTAATGCTGCAAATACAATTGGCAATACCCAGTGTGGGTGATAATCCTGGATTTTACATACTTCAGGGTAGAAAGGTACTTCTGTTCATTTTGTAGTACTTGCTGTAATTGTGATATCATTCATAATTCATAAATGTCAGCAGTTTAACAGCATATTTAGACTGATTTAGGCTTATTCCTAATGCTAAGCAAATAAACTGCCATTGAGTGAGCAGGACCATTCTATTTTAAAGTTAAGCATGATTTTAAGTGTTCTCTCAAAGTGGATCTCTGTTCTGTTTTACTGCTTAATTCATGTTGCAGGTATTAGAGTGTCAAAGAGTTTTGTGTTCCTGTAATGAATTATGGCCAAGGATCTATAAGCATTGAATCTGTTCAGTAAGAGTCACCCATGGGCATCTGGCAGCAGAATTTGACCTTTCTTTTTAGATGAGCCTTCAAGAACACTATGTAGGCATGATCTTCTACTTGCCATTGTCTTTTTGCCTTTAGACTATTTAAGTTTAAAGAAATGACTGCAGGAAAGTGTGGTTGCGTCAAAATGCAGCTCACATGCCAAAAGGATAACACTGTGCTCATTAGGGTAGAACAGCCATAGGAGACTGTCTGTGGAAGTCATGTATGTCTGGTGTTCAGGCATTTAGAGAGGTGCTCTGCAGGGCTGTATTTTCACTTCCTGGTGTGCTACAGAAGACATTATCACTCGTATTCTGGGAACTTAATTGACCTTAAATAAAAATGTGGTCAGCTGAAAGAATCATTAATGTGCTGTACCTTAAAATAGCTTCACTTCTAGCCTGCCTATTTCTTAAACTGTGCTGGAAATGGGTATGTGGTATTGAAAAAACCTCTATTGAAATGTTCATGAGTTAAGCTCTCAGTTAACCTATACACAGCTCCTTCGGTTGGCAGTCTGCTCAGCATGGGTTTTTATTTAGCACTGTTGATGTTGATTTGTTTATTTTTTAAGGTCATAAATGATTTACAGGCTCACAGTTACAGAAAATGTGTATTGTAAACAGAGTGGGATTGAATTTGCTGGAACTCAGGTACACATGAGTGTAGGAGTTTCCTGACACTCCCTTTGTGGTCAGTGAAGGATAAAGAGCATCACCAGTGACCTATTTACTTTGTTTCAGAACAACCATCTGAAAGAAAATGCCTGAAATACTTTGCAGCCTGATGTCTGTGTATAGGACTGAAAACCCATGTTTCTGTTTTGCAGGTGTTTCCTATGACCAGTTCTGGTGGCCCTATCACTGAATATCCTTTTATAAGGACTGGACTTCTAGGCTTTATAGGACCAGGTGGACTGGTCTTTGTTATTGGCAAAATGGATGGTTTGATGGTTGTCAGTGGAAGAAGACATAATGCTGATGACATTGTAGCAACAGCACTGGCTGTGGAACCCATGAAATTTGTCTACAGGGGGAGGTTTGATCCTTTCTTTCTTTCTTTATATTATGTAGAAATCTTTATTTTACTTAGATGAAGTGTAAATGATCCAGATGCTTTCAGAAAGCAATGCCTGATGTGCATTGTGGTTTCCCTCCAGTTCTGTTCATATTGCCTGAACCAGGAAGCCCAAGGCCGTGTTGAGGCAATGTTTGGATACCAAGGCCTTGAAACTGTGGTTACTGAAATTTCCAGTTGAACAGCTGTTAATTCTGAGGGTGTTGGCTCAACAGGAGCCTTTCTGTGTGCACTGAACATTTCCAATATGCCTTACACTGAAGTTTTTGAATGTGAAAGGAGTTCTTTGTGTGACCTTCCTCATGTGCTGAAGCTGAGCAGGAGACATCCAAAACTTCTGAAGAGCTTCATGCAATAGCACGTGCTCACACTCCATCACATGCCAGAGCTCTCACAAAATGATGTTGCAATTACCATCTTCTGAGATGGGGCCAAGGAAGGTGCTTATGCTGACTGTTATATAACATCTTAGCAGCAGCCTTGGTGTGACCCAAATGTAGTGCTTTTCTTCTTCCAAGAATGTTCACTTCTCAATCCTGCTCTGACATTCTGCTTGTATATACATGACTGTTGAACAAAGCTTGATGTTTCAACTCTAGAACTTATCTAAAACTTTTTTTTAGCTTATTCCTTATAAATATATTAATAATTGACACACCAGGAGTCTAACTAATAAGTAAAGAAATCAGAGTTGTAGGAGGTTAATGCAGAAGTTTTTCCCTCTGTCCTGGCACTAAATACTCTTCTCTCCTCCTATAGAATAGCAGTGTTTTCTGTGAGTGTGCTGCATGATGAAAGGATAGTGATTGTTGCTGAGCAAAGGCCAGACTCCACAGAAGAAGACAGCTTTCAGTGGATGAGTCGAGTTCTCCAGGTAATGCTCTATATGTATGTTTGGAAGCTATTTTTTTTTCCTTACTTTATATTCTTTTTATTGATCTTTCAGACCCCTAAGGTAACTAACATTTGTCTTTGAGTAGTTGTGAATCCACCTTCAGTTGCACTTGCTCTTAATGAGCACAAAATGAGATTCTTCTGAGTGACAGTTCCTATCTGGGCTGCACACACCCAGGGAGTGATCCTTTTCCTAATCAAAATGCTATCAGAAAACTGGAATGCATTGAAGTAAATAATAGGATGAGAGAGTAGCATGTGGTTTATAAGGATATAGTCATTCTTTACTTCAAAAGGGGATTGAATGAATGCATGAATGAATAAATGCATTATATACTCTTACTGTCAAAAGCTACCAGAGTCTGTTAACTGCTCACAGTTATAAGCATGGTACAGAGTTGGCCTCATCCAGATTTATTTTCTGTGACAGGTGAGAGACAATTATGTGTTTCCAGTGTATCATGTTGGTAGCTAAAATAAACTGAATGAAACTCAACCTAAAAATCCCAATTTCCCTCCAGTGAAATGAAGGAAAGTGATTGATTAGTGATTGATTAGATTGATTAGCTGAGATCTAGGTATCTACAGTGGGGTTATCTTTTCAGAGGGATACCTCTTCCAGTGAATCCCATTGCAGCAGTCTGGCAATTCAATACTTTGCTCAGGGTTTTTTTTTTTTTCAACTCTAATGTCCACACACAGAAATAGATACTTTAGACAGGGTCATATTCCATCTCTGTGGTTAATCCAATTCAGACTCAAAAGCAATAGATTTAATGGAGATGTAGTCAGACTAAGTCTGTTTGTTGCTGCCTTGTGAAGTGGTCTCAGCTCTGTCTACAGTTGGTCTCCAGTTACTCCTACCTCCCTTTCCTACCTTCCTTCGTGTCCTTCTGCAAGGACTCTTCTCAGTAAATATATTCCAGGCATATTTTTTCCTTTCCCTAAGAGCCAGAGAAAAAGATCCCACACAATTCAGAGATGTTTTTATTCATCATTGCATTTTACTGAATAAGAAAGGGAATCTATCTACTGTATCCTTCAAGAAACTGAACAAATAAGCTTTTATCCATCTCAAGACAGGCTCATCTGCTCTCTTGATTCAAAAGACAGCTACATTTCATACAGTTAGAGGCATCTCATATTCACAGTAGATCTAAATTATTACCAAGAAAAGATAGAACCTCTAGCTTGCCATCACCCAAAAGCCTTTGAAACACCAAATAGCACCTAGGGCAGCTATTGTAGAAGAAGAGGCTTTGGATTGCCCACACTTTTGTCAAGTAGCAGACTCCTAAAGGGGTTGAAACTCTGGACTCAACACTTTCCCTCTTTTGTCAGCAAAGCATCTTTGTGAATTTTACAGACCTAATGTCTTACACAATCATAGCCAGTAGAGTTCTGCACTGAAAGCTGCAGGAATCCTGTGTCCCAGTACTGCTGCCAAGAGTCAGCCCTGTTATTCTGAGTCTGATCAAGCCCTAGCAGTGTCTGAGAATATCAGGCCATGTATCAAAGTGCACACATGTGTGGCTGCTTTCATCACCCATGTGTGCAGCCTGCAGCTCTGGCATGCACCACTATGTGAACAAGAAGTTTCTGTTTCCACCACAGCTGAGAGCAGAGATGAAGGACAGAAGCCAGGAACATGTGAGATGTTTTGTGCCTCCTCCCAATCAGAGTTTTAATGGCAGATGTCAGGAAGTGGTAACCAGCTGTGTCTGAATCATCTGCTGGTGAGGCACAGCATAACAGTATTACAGCCTGGGCCATGGCTCTCAGTGAAGTCCATGGTAACAAACTCTAGCAAATTGCTACTTGATTTTAATGCTATTTGTGAGTTGTCTGACTCTCTGTGAGTGCTGCCCTGTGCCAGCCCTGCCCTGCACTGCCTGCTGTTGCTGTGCTTTGCTGTCTCTTCCCTGCAGTTGGGCTGTCTCAATTTGCCAAACCAGTTTTTCCAGTGCTTTGCATATATTCTGGCTCTCCTGACCCATCCTGCCCCTTGGCAGGGAGCTGAAGGATGGTAGAGCTGCTAAACCTGTGGGACTGTGCTGGACTGCATCTGTGGCCTTTAGCAGAGGGATGGTGGGGAGGGAGTCCTCAGGCTGGGGATGGAGTTTCTTGAGAGTAGAAGGGTGAAGATCCCAGATCTCCCAGCAGTTCAGTCAGATAGATCCTAGATGCTCATCTGGAAGGGTGGAGATCCCAGATCACCCAGCAGTTCAGTCAGATAGATCCTAGATGCTCATCTGCTGCAGACTGATGTGACCCTTCAGGCAGGGCTGTGGTCCCTGTATGGCAGACTGCATGTCAGTTTTACCAGTGCCAGGATTGACAGGACTAGGGAAAGCCAGGAGATCTACTGCAGCACTGGAGAGTGTTTACCCAGAGCATTGTGTCAGAACAAGATGTTTTCTCAGCCCAAACAACACAGCAGTCTGGACTCTCCACAAGTTTGGGTATACTTTGTCCATTTTCACAATGAAAGAGAGGGACAGAGATTTCAGATACTGTTTGATTCTGGCTGGACAGAGTAATTTCAAAAACCAAGCTATCTATCTCATCAAGAGCCATAAATTCAGCAGTATTAAAATTGACTGGTACTCTTCTCCCTCAAAATTTTAAGGCTCAGTTCACAGTTGTCATCTTTGTGACAAAGTCATTTCCTGTTTCACAAATGTGCCCAACTCAAAGGTGTGAAAGGTGACAGATTTGAATGACCCACGATATTTATGTGGCATTGTGTAGCAGATTTATCTCTCAGAGACAGTTCAGAAGTTACTGGGGAATCACTGCATGAACTCCTCACCCTACCACAGCTGGGTATTGCTTTCTATTCACCACCTGTAGGAGCCACAGAGTTTTATCTTTGAGTAAAAATGGTAACTTGCCCTGTGATGGTTTTCCTTCAAGCTGATGTCAGGTGAAGATCCCATGATTTATCACTGCTTTTCAGAACCTACAAATAACATTATGATTAGTAGGTTCTGATGGTTTCTGCCAGAAACATGACATGTTATATGTTGCCTGCCATAAATATTTCACTATTGCTGATCCTTTGGATGGTGTCTGTAGACCAGCAACAAGGGCTTCCAATTCTGCTGTGAGAGCTACTACTGCTAAAATTCCAATATTTTTAAATGACTCACCATTTTATTATTCTTTCTTATGAGATTGTGCAATCACATAAATAAGAAATGGAGCAAACAGAAGCCAAAAGTGAAGCATTGCTTAATCTGTAGGAGTGATCAGTAATTTACTGGTCTACACTTTAGTACATACATAACTGTGATTATCTAATTCTCAGAGTATAGATTGTATCTTCAAGGCAGCACACATATCAATTCACTTTTCTCACAGTTTAAAATTAAAAAGGAAGATAAGTAAATTATATTTTTGAACATTTGACTACTCATTAGAGATTCTATTTGTAATTTGATTCTCAGTTTGTGTAAATGCTTGAAGTTGGTGTTCTAACACAATGAAGTTGGCTTTCTAACACACTTGCTGCAATTTTTGTTACCATTATAAGGAAAATAAATCCTTTAAATCTGTAGGGAATTAAAATCTATGAGCATGGATATTCATGTTTAACTCAATAAATTACATAGATACTGTATGCTACAGTTTTCTTGAAAGTGATGTAGTATAATTACATATCAGGCAGTGAACATGGTTGCTATACAATTCAGAGATGCTTCTTTTTCAGGTTTTTGTCCAACCAAATTTTTTCCAAGTGGATAGTTTCATAGTTTTCCCTTATATATTTTCCATTCCTGCCTGAAAATCTTTTACACTGTGATCAGGGAATAAAACAGTTATTACCTTATAAAAAAATTTAAAATACTCACAAGCTGCATACATCATTAGTTATAGGAGTTATTTGAAATTTTGCCCTGCTCAGAAGGATGGACTGGATATTGAGTTGATAGGAATCCTTTGAACTTTAGCTCTAAGAAGTGCACAGCTTAAAAGCAATTTCATGTGGTCTGACAGCCCATCTTTGTAAAAAATCTCCAGGATATCTGCTACTAATGTGTGCTTAAGAGAGATAACAAGGAAGCATTTCCTAATAGATTTGTGGGCATTTATCACCAGGTTTTTGGTCGCTTTTTTATCTGCTGGAATGAGTGTAACAACATTTCTGTCCACCTGTTCCCAATGAAAAGAACCTCCTTATCACTGACATAGCTGAAGTGTCTTTCCATTGCCAGTTAATTATTAGGGCTGGTTTATGCAGTAATTCAGAGCAACACATGCTTATTAGAGTCATGAAAAATTATCCTTTCATTAAAATCGACTTCCTGTGTGCTTTTTTTAGGCAATTGACAGCATTCATCAAGTGGGAGTCTACTGCCTAGCACTTGTCCCAGCAAACACACTTCCCAAGACACCCCTGGGAGGGATTCACCTGTCAGAAACCAAGCAGCTCTTCCTGGAGGGATCTCTGCATCCCTGTAACGTGCTGATGTGTCCCCACACCTGCGTAACAAACCTGCCCAAACCAAGGCAAAAGCAACCAGGTAAGAGCAGTGGGGGCCAAGGGACTGTGACTTTGTGCTGTGTGCTTGTGGCACTGTAAGGGAGTGAAACCAAGTAATTGCTGATACAGGGGAGAATCAGCTTCATCAGCTTTCCTCTTCAATATTCTGTGTGTGTGTGTCACGGACATCATTGGTGCTGCCAGGAGCTAGAAGCACCTTCACAGAGAGTGCAAGGAAAAAGGCCAATTCAATAAAGATGACATTTTTATCATTCTACAAGGTGCTGCTGAGACCACACCTGGAGTTCTTCCTAAATTCCTCCTCAGTTTAAAGAGGATGGAGACCAAACCAGAGAAACATAAAGTATTGGATTATTATGAAGGCTAAATTTGTTAACTAGAACCAGACAGGAAGAGGACTGTTGTCACTAAATAACAGTGTTGGAAGAGCAAATACTTCAAAACTTGTCACGAATAAATTAAAGGAAAGAATGAGTGGTTTAATTCCCCACCTGTGTGGGGAGATTCTGTATTATCTTACAGCAGGTTATTAGAGGAAAAACCATAACTAGTTTTAAGATGGTTCTTCAGAAGTTCTGCCTCTTCATGAAGAATGTTGGATGAAATGGTACAGCAAGGGACTGTCTCAGGAGACCAAGAAAGTCCTTATAGCCTGCTGAAATCCAGTCACTGGTTATTTGTGCCCAATGTACAAGTAAATTCTAACAAATTTTTGCCTTTGAATCCAATTGCAGGTTTTAGTACTCAGATTCATTTCAAGGAGCTCTGGATGTGTGGCCTCAGGCTTAAGACTTGGACTCAGCTACATTAGACTAAGTGTTGGTTATTTTCCACTTTGAAAAACACCTTGGAATTAGAAGTGGGTTTGCTCTCTGGATATGGATATGCTCTTGAATATGGAGACTATCCCTCATTAATTCAGTGCAAATTTGCCTAAACCATCATCTTTTTTTAAAACCTTTGGACAAATGTTTCAGAATCAATAATCTTAATCATAATCTTGGTTTGTGGATACTGAGAGTGTCAGAGGTTAACAGTGAATTGCACTAAGTTAATGAAAGCAATGAGGTTTTTTACTGCCTTGGTATTTCCTTATTGCTGCACCACAGAGTAATTGCTGAACTAGAATCAACGGAGATCATTACAGATATGTTATGTATACATTAAATATTGCTATATTAATAATAATATTTAATGCCAGGAGCACAGAAACAAAACTGATAGTTTCACATTCTCCCATGTTGTGTTGTTGTGACATACCCAGAGGGGTTTTAATACTTTTATAATGTTAAAGCAGTGTAGTCTGTAGGTGCTTTTGATTATACATTATCTAGTTACTTATACCAGAAACAATCACTTGGACACCATAGGCTAGAAGTAGAGCCTGGTATGAATTGCAGTTGATCAGTAATCCATGCTGGAGAAACAGAAAACAAATGCCAACATGAGCTTAAATGGTATCTGTAAGACAGGTATTGTCCCCTAATGGCAGCAACAAAACATCAGTGAAATTCACCTCATGGAGGAGTGTCAGCCACAGCATCTTATTTTCTTCTGAAGTTACTCAACTTCACTCTCAATCTTATTCTAGAGGGCTTATATATTTTATCATAGGCACCATCTGCCTTCCTAATCCCTGTCACTTTGTGTCTGTAGCATTACAGAAGTCCTAATGCAGATGCAACTTAGCCCAGGCTACAGAAGAGGGAAATAGGAATGTTGTCACTCTGGACTGAGGCACTTGAATGGATGTGCCCACAGTATGAGCTAAATTTTCCAGATTATTTCTATCAAGGCAGACAAGATTTGTCTCTGGCTGTTGAGAGCCCATGCTAAATTACAGCTGTTTGGAGAGGATGAATCCAGTCCTATGTATCTTCCAACCACTTCTGGTTTCTAACCAAAGTTTATGTCAACAGAAATGTGCTCAAATTTTGGTTTTGTGGATGGCAGTGAGGAGAACATCATGTAATGAAAAAGAAATCACATTTTCATCCACAAGCAAAGGATTTTTATTGTGCTTGGTGCATTTCTGCTTTATTCTAGAAATTGGCCCTGCCTCTGTGATGGTGGGGAACTTGGTCTCTGGAAAAAGAATTGCACAGGCCAGTGGCAGAGATTTGGGGCAAATAGAAGATAATGACCAGGCCAGAAAGGTAAGCCAAACTTTTCTGTTGCAGCTTATATTTAACATCATATAGTTAACTTCATCCATATATATAATCATATAGTTGACATCAGGACACTTAGCAGTTCAGAGATATGATGGATATGATGATGATGATGATGATGATTATTATTATTATTATTATTACTACTACTACTACAAATTTGTTGATGGCTTCTTTTTAATTAAAACATAGATTTAATATGGCTTCTTTACAGATAAATATTAAATAGGATGAGAAGTCACTGCATTTCATTTTTATGGATTTTTTTGAAATAAGTTTGCATGGGACAGCAGAGAAAATGTGGTGGAAGGTGTTCATGGGGCTTCTACCAGAAATAACCCTCTATTACATAATTTTTACCAGCTCAAGTGGAATCCAGAGAATTTTGTTAACATATAAGGTCCTGACCTTATTTGTTGTTATTTTAATCCTGGAAAATTAAGTTGAAATTCAGCTCTTTTGGGGGCTTATATGAACAATTAAATTAGTAAGTTCTAAGCTGTATAAGTACTTATGCATTTAAGTGAGAAAAAGAAAAGCAGCTAAAGAATTAAATAGCGCTTAAATTCAGAGGGATCAGTAAGAACTTTTATTGCTTTGGAAGTTATGCCGGAATATGTCATAATCCCAGCAGTGGCTTCACTTCCAGAGAGGTGGCTGCTACCATGCAAAAGCACCTTCTTATAAATGTGTGACAACAAGAGAATTAACTCCTGTTTGGTGCTTTGGGTTTTGTGACCTGATTTTAAAGCCAAGAAGCTGTTTGGTGTTGTGACTGTCCCTCTGCTTTCTTGCAGTTCCTGTTCCTGTCAGAAGTGTTGCAGTGGAGAGCCCAGACCACCCCTGACCACGTGCTCTACACCCTGCTCAACTGCAGGGTAAGGGTCTCACCCATGGCTCTGACCCTGGCAAGGGCACTCTGGGGTTTCAGCACCACCTGAATGGGACCTTTCTCTTCCTATTTCCGCCAATACTCAGCTGTTATATTTAATATTCACTGAGACAGAAATCATCATTGTCAGTTGTCAAGATACAGTTTGCTTTTGTATCAGTGTGCCTTACACATTTCTCATTCCTTTTTCCACCACATACATGTTGTGTGTGAGCTGACACTGCAAATCTGTTTCAATGCTGTTGAATCTGTTTCAGATCTGTCCCTGTGTGAATAACAATGTTTAATACTGCTCACCATCCTGATTTCCAATTTGAAAAGCACAGGCTTGCCAAACCAAAGCATTTTCCCTAAATATAACAATGGCTGTTTGTCAGATTGGACCATCTGGGAGAGGTGTGAGAGTGAGGAAAGGAGGTGAAGAGAAGAAAATGTATGTTCAGAATACAAGCAAATCTGCAGAGGATCACTAATAAATCTCTCTGCATAACGTACATGGGCTGCCAGCCTGGCACAGCATTTCACTGCTTACTAAAAATGAGTCAATGAATGAGATGGGTACAGAACTTGGCTTTGCTAAGGGTAAAACTTCCTTCCTTTCTGTAGTTTCTTTACTTCCTGGATGATTACAGATTACAGATGACAAACCAATAATTCTCAAGACCACAGAGAGAATTAAGGTCTGATTTCAAACCGTTCCATCACAGTATATCCACACATATCTGTCAGATCTGGGGAGCACACAAAGTGTGTGAGGGTCTTCAGGAGAGGAGAGGCCTGGAAAAGTGCTGTTCCCCTGCAGTGGTAGCTGATGTTGTCTCAGCCTATGTGGTTTTTATGCAACTTGAATGGGTTCCTAAACCTCCAGTAATTTGTGGACCTCTGTGAAATCACCACTTACAGTTGTTACAGAATGTCCTTCTCCATTTTACAGTGCTGGTACAAAGTTCAGTTTGAAGCTACCAGTAAGTAATTAAATACATTTTTTTAGAAATTCAGGTTAATAGCTCATAATTGTGAATATGTGAAACCTGACAGATAAATAGTGAAGTAGTAATGTATTTTTTTATGGCAAAGTACAAATCTTGAGAGGCAATGCTGTTTCTAAGTTCAGTATTGCACCATTAAGTACTGCATTGCTGTGTCCTGTAGGTTAGGAGCAAAAATGCTGTGAGAAAGAGTTGATGTGTGCTATCCC
Organism: Ammospiza caudacuta; assembly: GCF_027887145.1. Lineage (NCBI taxonomy): Eukaryota > Metazoa > Chordata > Aves > Passeriformes > Passerellidae > Ammospiza > Ammospiza caudacuta. Next base: position 10,867,163 of record NC_080593.1, on the reverse strand, counting down.
ATCTCTTCCACACAAGGCTGTTGCTTTTGAGTTCTAAATAAAACCAAACTTCCCATGCTGGCAGAAGGGTTCAAACAGGGAAGGGAAGTAAGGACACAATGTGCAGAACAAGGATTGACAAAACAAATTCCTGTGCCATAGAAGTGAAGAGTAGTTGGATTTTACAGCTTCTCTGTTACTCTCAGTGAAGAGTATCTCATCATATGAAATTTGATTGAGATGTAATGCTTTTTGGAGTGAATTAATATTTTATGGAAAAGGACAGATTTGGTGGGGTTTGCCCTAGGCAAATTTTATTACCCATCTTGAATTTTAGTTCTGATTTGTAACTTTTCCTATTTTCTCTTCTTTGGACGTTGTCTGTACACTTTGTTCTAAAACATTCAGGCATCCTGCAGTGGATGACTAATGGAAGTCCACTGAGATTAGTGTTTTCCTGTAACCCAAGCTCTGAGAATTTGAAATATTTCAAAATTAGTGCAGTACATTGTTTTTAATGTGTGTCATGAAGGATTGCAACACCTTTACATTTTAGGATAGCTCATTAAAGGCCCAAAGGGAGTAGTTGCCTGATGTTTCCAAGTGATTCTTGTCCAACAACAGGATTCTCCTTCCCTACACTTCATATAAACAGTGACTTCCCACTGGCTCACAGGCAGCAAGTGCCAAAAGTCTTAAATGTAAACAAGCTTTGCACAAATTCACTTCATTTACAGCAATTCCCTGTCTGCTAGTAGGAACTATGCTTATGTGTGTGGGGATACAAAGAGTCCTTCTTCTCATAACCATGGCAACAGGCAATTTCTTGAAAGAAGAAGTGGAGACTTTAAGTACAGGTGAAATGGAGAATTCCTGACAGGTCTGCAGTGGCAGGACAGCCAGACCTCACGTTGCTTTGGCACTCTCAGGGCTGGACAGATGGAAATCATCTCTGGTCCAGCATCCACAGAGTTGCATATGCCTTTAGAGGAAGCCTTCCTAGTGAAACAGTCTCCACATTGATCAGAAGACTGATTAAAACTGTCTGAAGTGCAGTTCAGTAAATGTGGTTGCTGAGGATGATGGAGAGGAATGCTGAGCCCTTTGTCCATTTTATTTCCAGCTGGGCTGTGCTCTTTGCTGGCAGTTTGTGATGAAGCCTGTGAATGCCAGGTGATGCTGGTAACGTGGCACTGCTTGCAGGGTTGTCCTTTGGCAACTGCTCCCTCCTCTCTGGGGCCTGGGGAGCAAGCACTGCAGTGGTGTGGGGTGGTGGTGGATGGAAACAACCCCAGAGCAAATACTTAATATTCCTTGCCTTGTTCAAATAGAGTGCAAAGAATGTTTCCTTCTAACAGTGGACCTTCTTGCTTTCTCTCTTAAGGAGGATAGTGATGCAATACTTTTTTATTGTATTATATTGCATTTTTGGTGCACTGTTCTATTTTAGCATATGTTTATGTGTTCTTCTTTAGTATATATGAACTAATATATATGTGTGTGTGTGTGTGTGTGTGAGTGAGTGAACTTAGTGCTTGTGATAGGTGCCAGGTGTGTCACAGGTGTGCTGGAGACTGAACTCCTCTTTTTCCACAGAACAAGAACACAAGCCAAGATGCAGCCCTTCCCACACTGCTCTGTCCCTTTCTCCCAGCCCAGACCTGGCCTGACCTGCCCTGGTTGCAGCCAGTCTGTGCTGTACATTTGTTTTTAGTCTTCTGAGGTGTCTGCCTGCACTGGTAGTGAATTTTGTGATACAGATATATATACTTTTCTAAATATCTACTTCTGTGTGTGCATATATACACACACATCTATATGTATGTAGGAAGTGCAAGAACTGTAACATTCATTCAATTTAAAACACTGAGATTGTTTGATGATTTTGGGTTTGCACTATTTGAAATACTTCAAAAATGCCAAGCTCATGCTGACCAAAGTTATTCAAATTTAACAAATGGCCTTTCTTCTCTCTTTCATTTACATGCAATATAAGTGCTTATCTTTTGTTCCAGACTAATTTTTTTCCCATCACAATCCTGTGTCTTTTGTCTTTTGTCTTTAAAGTATTTCTGCTGGGCCATTTGGCTCCACTCCAGCATGCAGACAACAAAATGCAATTTTCAGAATTGCTCTCCACAGATGCTCCAGTTTGCTACAGACCATGAAGGCACTTGCCTGGCTGCAGCAGGAATGCTGCCTGTGCAGCAAGGGAAGCACAGGATATCAGCACACTGCTCTACTGCCTTGGTGGGGGCAGAAGGCACAGAGAAAGGAACAGAGAACATTCCTCTACTTTAGAAACATTTTCTCCTTCCAACTACAGTTTGGCCTAAGGCTGAATGTTTCATATTTTAAGTTCATTGCATGGCATATTGTGGCTGCCCCTCATCCCACAACTTCTAAGGTGAAGAGGAAAATAGAGTTTCAGCAGATCATGTTATCTCCTGTGACATTTATCTTTCTTCCCGTGCAGGGAACAATAGCCAACTCACTGACATGTGTCCAGCTGCACAAACGAGCTGAGAAGATAGCTGTCATGCTGATGGAGAGGGGACATTTACAGGATGGAGACCATGTGGCTTTGGTTTACCCACCAGGTAAAGAATTGCTGTGGCAGCACCCTGGGACTCCTGCAAGTTCATCAGCTGCTGCAGCAGGGCTGTTACTGTGCACACCATGTGAACTGTCAAATACAAGATGTTTGCCTTGTGCACATTCCTCTGAAATTAGTCAAATCTAGTCAAAAGAATCTCTCTTTATCCATACACACCGATTTTATTTCTTTGGGTTCAGATTAAGACTAACCTGTGTTTTTAAAACCTGTCTCTTAAGAGCGGTCAAATTAAATTACAGCTTTTTTTTTAATTTACTGGATGCAGACTATTTTATGAGCATGCAGTTCCATCTGCTAACTGTTCTTAGGTTCACCTGTTCCATTCCCACTTGCTGCATTTCATGAGGGTAAAGCAACAACAACCAGGAAGTAATACATGGGGGTTTTTTTAGAGTAGAAATTGATAAGTAGCAAATGATCAAGAAATACAAAATTGTCATTACAATTTTCTCTATAGACTCTTAATCTAGATAGCTCTCTTGGTTTTGATTTTCATCCTTTGGCATCAAGGCTTTTAAGTTTGTGTTAACTGGTAACACATTTGACATTTGCTTGAAATTATTTCTGACTTAGTGCTACTCTTTCATCTTTAACATTTCTTGTGCGTTAGCAAAATAAACAGTCTGATTTAAGGTCTGTAATGTGATATTTGGTTTGTAAGGACTGCAAGACACTGGTTATATCTATGTAGTTATAGGAGCAGTTTTGCAATGGTTAATATGGGAAAACCTTTTCCACAAAAGAAGACTAATACTTCAAACTTAAATGTTTGTTTTCTGTATTTCACTTCCTATGAATGAAGCATTTTATTGAAGGAACAATAACCGACCAGTACTGCAGATCCTTTTCCACTGAAAGAATAAACCAGCCCCCAATGTAATCTTATCACAGCCTGTGTACAGGACCAGGGAGGTGACAGACAGCAGTGTTCAAGGGATCTTTGAACTGTTGTCTTTTCAACCTCCTTAGGTAGCCTGGAGGGTCATATTGTCCATCTCCTGCTCTCAATATTTATATGGCACAGCACTAAATTTTATGTTAGAAGCAGGATTTCAAAATCATTACTTCCTTTTTTTACTGCAAAATTTCAGGTAGATAAGTATGTGAGGTTAAAAATGGCATTAGAAAGACAGTGTTTTATGGGACCTCCAGATGTTCTTGCTGCAGCTGATAGGACCAAGCATCATCCTACCTTGTCCTTTTGCTGGGCCATCCCTCTTCTTGTACACTCTATAAATGTACATTTAGGAAGATAATTAATATGTAGAAATCACACTTTTAACAGGCTACTTCCTGAACAACAAACTGGAGTTCTCCTAAATCAGCTATCTGGCTGCAGTTTTGTGTGTCACCTGTGGTTTTTCACGCTCAGAACGGTGCAGCTGAGAGCAACCATTGAAGCTGAGCAAACACTGACAAGGGGCTGAAAAAAATCCGTTAAAGGGCTTAGTCACTCATTTAACCTTCTGGGTGCAGTTCCAAGTATTATTTATGCTGACACAGGAGTGTGTGATGAAGCTGTTTGATTTTTTTGTTCCCGTGCAGGGATCGACCTGATCGCGGCGTTTTACGGGTGCCTGTACGCGGGCTGCGTGCCCATCACGGTGCGGCCGCCGCACCCCCAGAACATCGCCACCACCCTGCCCACCGTCAAGATGATCGTGGAGGTGAGCACACACCCCAGAGCACATGAGGAGGTGAAATGGGTGTGTCTGGTGAAAGATTTGTGTCTTTAGGAGCAGTAACCTGAGTGAGGGGTGGCTGGGTTGAGGAGTTGTGTTCCTTCCCGGGCTCCGGACTTCAGTGTGCTGCAAAATCACTGCTGCAATACACAACCTGCTCACTTGAGCTGTCTTATTTTGCCCCAGTTGTGTGACTCCTTTCAATAAATATATTTTAAATGCTTCTTTATATTTTTATATTAATATATAAATATTTATATAGCTATAAATATATATAACTCCACCGTCAAGATGATCGTGGAGGTGAGCACGCACCCCGGAGTGCATGAGGAGATGAAATGGGTGTGTCTGGTGAAAGATTTGTGTCTTTAGGATTTGTGTCTGAGGGACGGGTGGCTGGGTTGAAGAGTTGTGTTCCTTCCAGGGCTCTGGTCTTCAGTGTGCTGCAAAGTCAACACTGCTTGGCAATACACAACCTGCTCACCTGAGCTGTCACATTTTGCCCCAGTTGTGTGACTCTTTTCAATAAATATATTTTAAATGCTTCTTTATATTTATATTTTATATAAATATATAAATATTTATATAGCTATGAATATATATAACTGTGGTAGGATTCCTCACCTGCAGAGCCACACAGACTCTTGAGAAAAACCTAAGTGGGAAGTGCACTCTATAAATGTACATTTAGGAAGATAATGTCACCAATGGCATGCTCACCTCTGAATAGCCAACTGTTCTCCTTTTAAAACAATTTCAAAGTTTTGTTGTAAAGATGTTGGTCAGTATTTTGTTTCATCCAGGAAAGTGTTGCTCAGACTTTTTCATTCAATTCTTTCTTTTGCTGTTTTGGCTTTATCTAAAAATGTTTTAACCTTTGTTGCACATAAATAACTAAAATATACTTCTTACTGAGGGAAGTAAAAATATTTGAAATTAGATAGCCCTTTACACTGGGCAGTTTCTAATTTACTGATTGGAATTCTGAAGAAACCAGTTTAAACAAATGTGTTTTTACCATTGATAATTAATTTTGATATTTTCAATTAACAAGTAGTAGAGATAGTTGTAATTTTTCACTTTCCTTATGGCATCAGATGCCACAGAGTATCAGAAGAGGTATGAAAATTTGTTATATTATTTTCAGGATTCTTGTTATTGAATATTTTGGCACTCTGTGTTTTTAAACATCAATTGTTAACGCACAGAGGTGGTGTAAAATATGTTTTTTTCTTTTAAAGTTTAATAGCTAAACTAGATGTTTGATTTCATGATAAAAAACTGACAGATCTAAGCTTGCTTGTATTCATTGTCCCTTTGATAGACTAACTTTAGATAAAATGTTGACATTTATTGGCCATGTTAATGCCAGTCAGACTTATAAACCTCTCAGCTTTGTTTTACACAAGAATTTATCTCAATATTGAGATTAATGGTTTTGTAGAAATTAAAATGTTGCAGCTGTCTTTTCATTGCCAATGCAGTCACACAAATTCCCTGATGTGATGGGGTCAGTGCCTGCTCTAACATGTTGTATGTCTGCATAGCACCTTTTGAAGTCAGTCAGAATGACTTCTGAGTAAAATTTGGCCTGCATAATTGTGTTTTGTGATGAGCTGGTAGTTGTAAAATATAACTGAATTGAGCCCCTTCTAACCTGTAGCTAAGCTGTGTTCTTCCTCCTTCCCACTGTCCCTGTGTGTTTACCTCTGATGTGGAATTCTCCAGGCATGGATATTCTGCATTTTAATGAACCTTCTGATCATCCCAATTATGTAATTCCTGAGGGGGCTGGGAACCACCAGCTCTTGAAATTCCTTTTGTTTATGGTTTAGTGTCCCAAATCAAGATTTTCATGGATTAAGATTAGTGATGTAAGAATTAATTTGCCTTGCCATGACAATGAAAATGGATTAAAGGGTGCTGCAGTGGCTTTGTTTGTATTCCCTTTTAGCTTGAAGTATTTAAACAGCCTATACAGGGCAGTCATAGGATTAGAGTGTCAAGAGATTAGAGTTTGATTCAGTGATGTTTGCTCCAAATTTCAAAATGTCCAAATTTCTGGTGTTCTAAAGATTGACTTCCATGAGATCACTGTCAGTAGAAGATGTTCTGTTCTGCTCAGTGGTAAAATTAATGTACATATGATTACTGATTTTATTAGTTTAAACACAGGAAATTTGGTGTGCCATGAAATGTTTCATTTTCCTTAAAGAAAAAAATACACTCAGCAGCATTTGCACAGATTTTCAAAGTTTGGGGAAAAGAAAAATAATGTTGCCTTTCCAGTTTTTCCTGTGTTTTATCTTCAGCGATTTCAGTGCTCTTATGCATGTTTGTCTGAATTCCTTAAGCATATTAATTTTTATTAATAAGAAGTATTCTTTTTAAGAAAGAAATATTCTTGTACTTGATACCTATGAACTTTTAAGGATAGCAAACCTAAAAGGAGAATTCAGCATCTATCATTTAAAGTTTGGTGCAGATGGAATTTGCTGTAAATTTCTGTTCTAGAACTACTTTTGCCAATATCAGAAGAGCTCCCAGTGGTTTATCAACAGCACAGGAATTGGAAATACATGGCTAACATAGAATTGACTTAAGATAGTAAAAGTATTAAAATAAAATGTCAGACTAGATTTTGGTTTGTCTGAAAATATTGTTTATGAACCAAGATACATTATTGTCACATAGGAAATTTTTTTGGACACAGTCTTCTTTACTGGCACTTTGGGGTGAGAGCTGATGCAATGTGTTGGAAAGGTCACATTCTCACTGTTAAGGTGACTTTAATTTCATTACAATGCTCTTCTCAAAGTGCAGTTTTCATGTAAGTTGTAAAACTCACATGACTTTGTCTTCTTTGTGAGCTGCATTTTTGAGCATCTTCTCACCTGCCAGTCACAAAACAGGAAGTTGATATACCTGTGTCCTGTTCTGGCAGAAAATAAGTCACAGTCTTGCCATTTTCATGGGGGAGTTAATTAGTATCCCATTGTGGTTTTATTTATTTCTTGAATTTCCAGGTGAGCCGCTCTGCCTGCTTAATGACCACGCAATTAATCTGTAAATTGTTACGGTCGCGGGAGGCGGCGGCAGCCGTGGACATCAGGACATGGCCTCCAGTGCTGGACACAGGTGAGTGCTGGGCCAGGGGAGCTCGGTCCCTTGTGTCCCTGGGCTGGGCAGTGACACACACACGTTTCTGTCTCTGTCTCCACCAGATGATTTGCCAAAGAAGCGGCCTGCACAGATCTACAAACCTTCTAACCCTGAAACACTTGCTTACCTTGACTTCAGTGTCTCCACCACTGGCATGCTGGCAGGGGTAAAGGTAGGGACTTATGCTCAAAGCTGCCCTATTTGCCATTCTGCCTGGCTTGCAGGTGATTCCTTGTGATTTTTGGAAGCAGAAATTGAAGTGCTTCCTCCCATGCAGACATTGTTTGAATCCATTGACACTAAATTAGTTTTTCTCTAGTTGATACAGGACTGTGTGTGGTGGGTTAGCCCCACTCCTCCTCCTCAGGCTAAAACTTTCATTCCATTACTCCTGTGCATAGACCACTAGTTTGTCTGCCTGAAGCATTTTCCAGCTTAGGCATCTGTTATTTCCATTTTATGAGGGAAATGAGACTGTCATCCTTTTCCTGCTTGTTCCAGTGCCCATTCATTGCTCCCTTCTTATTGCAACTCAGCTACTGGCCACTGGTTTTCAATGTTCTCTTCTTCTTGCAATTAAGGGACCTAATGATTTCTTTGATATATTCACCCAGTATAGTACTACATTAAGCTGCAAAAATTAATTGATAGATTTGTTTGCTAAGATGAGCCATTTTGAGCTCTTGACTATTTCTGCCATTTTCTCCAATTGTGGCTCTAGCCACAATTCATCAATCTGTTTTACCTAACTTATGTATCCCACTACTGGTTTCACCAAGACACACTAAAATCACTCTGTTATTCTTACCTGTTCCTTCCTTACTCCTATTTGTTGCATATCCAAGGGCTATGATTACTTTAGCAATCTCTGCTGATGTATCACACTTGGAGCCTGTGCTGAACTCCTCACACTCCTTAGTACCATCCATCTATTTGCAGAAATTGTCAAATTTATAAACAAAGAAAACATAATTTTCCCAGTTTTTGGATGAAGGGATGGAAGCAGAGAGCTGTTGAAGTGACCAGCCTGAGGCTGACTGATGGTTAAATGGTTGACCTGGCTGATGGTCACATATTGGAACTCCTGCAGCATTTATTCCATGTAACTTTGAATAGCTACAATGCCTACAGATGTGGAGTAGTCATTGGGCTCCTCAGTGGCCAACAGAGAGAGGCAGGGACTTTTAGGGTGTCATTTATCTGACTTATCTAAAACATCTATTTTTTTAAAGGTGTGAATGTCACATAAGTCTTCATTTCCTCTAGAGAAAGCCTCAAATGATTGTTTCAGATGCAGTCATCTGTATTAAATCAGGTCTGAATTACACTTCATCAGACTTGCAGAAATGGCTACTAACTATGCAAAGTGAGTATTTGGGAAACTTCAAAGATAGTCAAAGGCAGGACTAGTCAATGAGCCTTTCTTAGTGTGGCTAGAGGGAAATACAGATAAATCTATCGAGGAATTCTTGATTAGCTTCTAATATCTGGGTCACAGAGCCTGCAGGTCACTGATTCAGCAGGTTTATGTAAACAGTTACCATCTACTACATCATCACTAGTGATTAATTAATTATAAAATGATCAAAAGAGGCCACAAGGCTTATATTCGTAATGCAGTGGTACTAAATTAAAAGAAATGGCTAAATAACTCCTGTGGCCCCTCAAAAGTTGATAAATGTTTTGTAATCACTTTGAAATTAGTAGATTCCTCTTGCATTTACTCTCAACATTTTCAATTGCTTACATGCAGTATGGTGTAAAAATTCACAGAACAGCAGTTCTGTATCAGTTATGTTCAGTTTAATCCCATGTGAAAAAGTGGTTTTGATTCAGCTGGAGTAGAATTAATTTTCAGGCTGCAGATGATCACCACACAGACACCCATTCCGAGCTGGTCCTTTTGCATCACTTGGACCACATCCAGCCTCAGTTATGGCTGTCATTGGAATGGAGAAAAAGTCACTTCTGGAGATTTATTCCCCTGTTTACTTTAAGATCAAATAAATTTTACCTTCCAAGTGCCTGTTTTCCTCCATTGACTCTCAGGGAGCACTATATAAAGCAACCAGCTCTCTATGTGGCAGAGATCAAAGGTTTGGCAAGTTAACTCCTATCCACACTGTATTTCTAACACTGGTGTCTTTCTTGTTACAAATAGAGAAGACAAACATTAAAAGATCTTTTCCTGTTTCCACTGTCATGAGAACTTGTAAGTCAGGATGGGTGAGTGTGGAAAGCATCATAAAACTAGGGAAAAAATCGGAATAATTTCCTTTGGATCAGGTTTTTCATTTCTACTTTCTGCTTGTACTATCTTTGAAAGCTTCCTTACCAAGAATTTAAGAGCCTGTTTCTCAACCAGGAGCTGGATAACATGAAGATGTTTTACAGATATTTATTTACAGAAATTTTACCAAGTTTATTGGGGATTTTTATTGCTGAATGTTTAGCTCCTTAGTACTGCTTTGCTGGCAAAATCCTTTCAATTTAAAAAGTGCTTTGGCATTTTTTTATTTACTTTGTTAAGAAATACATACTTTAAAATATGTTACTGATGATCAACGAAGTGTTTCATTCAGTCACTCATTCCTTTATTCTTCCAGAAAGTGTAGCATGTTATCATTAGCTTTGCTTACAACTTGGAGCACATCTTTAAACCACTCACAGCTTTCTTCCTAAATCACTTCGAACGTACCATTCATTCTGTCTGCTCTCCCCTTTCACAATTATGTGGATGCCCTCTTGAAGGAAAATTATGTTTTCTAAGATATAAATTACCTGTGTGCATAAAACCAATTACATTGAGCATAAAGTCAATATTTATTTGGTGTTTTTATCTTGTAATTGATGTGAGCACTTGATGCAGTCTGGGAGTGAGCCTTCCAATGACACAGTTGATCATTTTAATTGCTTTGCTGTTGTGTTTCAGATGTCTCATGCAGCCACTAGTGCCTTTTGTCGTTCTATCAAGCTGCAGTGTGAGCTTTATCCCTCCCGGGAAGTGGCCATCTGCTTGGACCCCTACTGTGGACTTGGGTTTGTCCTCTGGTGCCTCTGCAGGTGAGGCTTCTCCTCAGCCTTTTCTGAAACAGGTTTTCACTGTGCTGTGGCACAGCAGAAAGGATGGTGTGAGTGATGGAAGGATGGGAGGAGCAGGCAGTGCCTGTGGGACGGCCACAGGCAGCTGGAATTGCTGGGAGCTGTGTGGAAGCTGCAGTGTGGAGGGTGTGGTTTGTTTGGGCAGGGCATGGCTGGAGGTGTTTGGGCTGGGAAATGCATCAGAGCATCGGCAGGGCTGCTCATGGAGCTCCTGCTGCTTTACTGCTGTCCCTGCAGAGCCTGGATTGATTTAGTTTAGAGCTTTACCAATGTTACCTTAAGGAAGTGGTTTCCTCATGTCCTCTTTTTCATTCTCTAATCTGAAAGCAGGAGGAGATATCAGGGGACTCTGTCATTTGTGGGACTTTAGGGATGTGATTTTTGCAGACACAGAAGTGTTTTCTTGCAGAAGTGTGTTTTCTTGCACGTACTCATATGGCAGTAGAGAAGTTAACAGAAAACAAAACATTTCTAGTGAAATCAGCTTCTTGGGTTAATAAATTTGGAAATATAACATTTCTGTCAATCTCTATACCCAAGGGAGGTTACAGTTCAGCACTGAAAGCAGGTCTATTGATTTTTTTTAAGTTAGCTGGGTTGATACATAGGGAAAGGAAAAGAACTGTGGGAGTGTTAATGGAGCCCATTTTGATGAAGGCATCTCAGAGTCACAGTGGTCTGACATCTTTGCTCTCTCCACAGAAAGTTCTTTGGTGTTAGCAGTACTGCTATTTTTATTTGCTAAAATGAAGATAATCCACAGCATTAAAATACTTTGGATAAACTTTGTACCAATTTACTAAATACCTGAAGGAAATATTATTTGATAGCAACTGCAACAATTTCTTTTCAGCAATTATTGCTTTTTTAAAAGTAGGCTATTGGCACCATTTATTGCCCTTTAAAAATATTTGTTATTATATATTAAATAGGCTAAAGATTAACAGTATTATCTTATTCATTCTTGATCCATTTTTCTTGATTTAAGCCGTACTTGCCTAATACTGTTTTGGATTTTTCATAGGGATTAGAGTTGCCTTTGTTTTGAAAAACTTCTGGGTTTTCAGTGTTTTATTTACCCAACATAAAAGTAAAGCTATTGAGGCTGCAAAAAAACCCCTTCAGAAATATTGAGATTTTAATTAAATCATTCTGCTTTAATTTTTAAAATGTAGCTTTTTTAAAGCCAGTTGACTATTTCTGATAAAGACTTGAGTGTTCCAGCATGTGCTGATGTGTTAGGCCAGGGAAGGTCTGGGCAGCACCACAGGAGAGTTCAGCTGTGGAATGTATCATTGTATAAGATAGTGCTGGAATCCAGGAATAACTTCTGTGCAACATCATGGTAGAGCCATAAAACAGATAAATGTTGACCTGTCCAAAACACAAATAATTTGTGATGCCCAAGACTCTCCTGAATGCAAATTTTTTTTCTTCCAGAACCATTTCTCCAACAAATAAGCATTTGCTGCCCTTAGGTCCTTCCCAATACTGATAGCACTCAGCCTTTCAGAAGGAGGAGGTTGTTTATGACTGGCAAGTGAATTAAGGCAGCAAGCCTCTGGGAGAAAGCAATCAGAGTCTGCGCTCATTTGTAGCATACAGAAGGAATAGAAAATTTTATATACCATTTTCAAAGAAGAGAAAGGAGACAAGGGATTTGAGGGAGCTGAGATCAGGGCAGCAGCACTCGAGTCTTATGAACCTTCACATCAATCTCTTCTTTGCCACTGATCCCCTGTTCCTATTAAATCAGAAAAACTTCAGGCTGCAAGAATTGCGATTGTCATTTGGAGAAAGCTGGCATCAGATACAGCCTAATTAATTCCACTTACAAATCTAATTTCCATTTCATTACTATTTTAGAAATTAGTATTATTCAATGTGATAGGAAAAAATACATCCTGGAGTTTATAAGGCTCTTACTCCTCATAATTTAAAATTTTGTGACTTCGCCTTTTTACTCTTTGAGATTCAGCATAACTGGATCCTGCCCAACATTTCAACCCAGTTTTCTAACTCAGAAACTTCTATTCCAAACTTATGACTGTCTGTCACCACTTCCACTTACTAAATTAATATTTCTAATGGCATATGGAAATGAAGTTTGATCTTCAATTTTTTATAAGTTTGGGGCTTTTGAGAATTAAATAGGAACTCTTTGTTTTAGGAGCCCAGCAGGAAGCAAGAGCAACCTCCTGTGCTGGGTGCAGTTAAAAGTACATTTAAATTCCTTTATTAACTAGACCAAAGCTGGCATGGACTAAGAAATTGAAAGAAAAACTAACCTTTTATCCCCATTGTAGGTGCTTAGATGTTGTGCTGGCCTGCTCCACTGTGGTGCCCCAGAATGCCCCATTCTGTGAGGTCAAAGCTACTTAGGAAAGCTGCTGGAGCATGGAGCCAGCCCTTTGGTAAGTTTGAATATATTGCATAGTTTTGCAAAGTTTTTTATTTTTTTTAAATTTATTATTTTATGGCCTAAAGGTTATAAAATAATAAAGAAAAGAAACCTTGCAAAGCAGAGCAATACATTAAAAAGAACTGTTCCCTGTAAACTGGCTGCATGCTCCAGCAGGGTTTCCTTGGAACCTTTGTCATTGAACAGCAAGTCCTGGGTGTGGCAGCAGACATCAGCCCCATGTGAGTTCTCAAACCCCTAACTTCCTAATTTTAACGAGTTCTTACTCATGATTCAATAAAAGAATACATTATCTTTGTGTTTTTCTCTTTTATAATCTCATTTATCTATTCTGAGAAGGTGATCCTAGTATTCTGACTTGCATTGCATTACATTTTAAAATGTATTACGTTCTTTAAAAGGAAAAAAAAATACCTCAAATATAAAATATTGAACTCTAAATCCTGTTGTTCGAAATGCTTCCTGAAATTAAGATGTCCCTGTCTTAATGCTTGTCACTGTGGGGCAGAATCCAGCATTCTGCAGTTCATTAGTGAAGATTCACTTAACTGATAGTTAATTTGCTGAGTAATGCAAGAGAATCATTTCCCCCCTATTTTAGCCCAGCTAAGCCAACTCAAATTGCAGTTCTACTTTTACTGCTGGGAGACAGAATTGTCCTTGCTCAAATTCAAATTAAGTACATTAATAATTTTTAATAAACTTTATATATATTCTCAGGAGCTGAGCCTTTCAGTTGTAAGTCAGTGAGACTCAGACTGGACCAGAGGAACAGAATTTTCTGGTCCACAGCAGCCATGCAATAAATAACATGACTCCTAGGAAATGGTACAGGGAAGGCTCTCCATGGAAGGTACTTCCTCCCATCCTGCTCCTCTGCCTCTGTTCCATAGCATGAGGCCAAAATCCACAGTGGTGCTGCCAGGTGGCTTCTGCTACAGAAAGACTGCAAGGTTTCTTAGCAACCAGACAGGTGGAACTGTGCAAGAAGTAAGCACGGGATAACAACACTGACAGGAGAACTGCATTTTAGGGAAGTTTATTGTGTTAGGAATCACTGATTATTGTTAGGGTTTTTAGGCTAACTTGAAGATAACTGGCAGGCATGAGCATTTCACCCAATTTCCAGCTCATATGCAGCAAATTAAAGGCAAGACTGCATAAGGAAGGCTAAATGCCACATCAGAGCTGGGTAACTCTGACATGGGAAGAGAAGGATATGAACATAAACTTCTGTCATGCACTCTGCAAAGTGCATAACTGGCACAGGAGCAGTGTGAAGGTGTGTGGTGTGCCCACACACTGCTGTGTGCCGGTTTCCTGGAGAGCCTGTAGCCAGTGGCAATTTGTGGAAGAGGCAATTTGCTTTCCTTCCACATGACATCAGTACTGTTAAACCTGCCTCAAGCCTGGAAAGTTCAAGGGCAGCTGAATGCCCTGAGTCACCTTGATATGTGAGTTCTGAGGTGAGTTGGCAGACTTACTCCATCACCTCTGGAGAAATGCCCAGAAATGAGGCAGGAGAGATGGTGATAAGGAACCAGAATGATGCTGAAGGCTGAGCAATGGCCTTTTGCCGTCTCTGGTACTGATGGATTATCTGCTTACCATGTGCAGTCATGCTCTTAGAGTACTGTGTGCCTGCTGTCGTCTTTGGACTCTGCAGGTGGTGTGAAGTCCTTTACTTTTTCTCCCAAAGCCCTTGTTTTTAGTTCATGTTGGATCTCCAGGACTGAAGATTTAATTTTGGCCCAAGTCCTTTGAAGCCTAAGAGAGATACATTCCCAAACACTGTCCTCTATAGCCCGTGCTCTCCTTCCTACAAGCTTGGTCCAGGTGATTGTGAAGACTCTTCTACTAAGTCTACCAAGACTCTTCTACCAAGACAGATACCTGTTCCATACCTGTCCCTCATCACCAAGTGCCAAATATCATCTGTAGAAATGCAGATGCAAACACTTACAGGATTCAGCAGCACCCAGCTGCCTCCTTCCCTGAAGGGGGAAGCAGCTCATGTCACCCAACAAGGACACAGGAGGAAGGGCAGTGATGGGTCAGTGACTGCCAGAATGCAATTGCAGATTGCGCTTGCCATTGTCAGCATTTATTGACCTGCTGAAATGTTTGGGACTATAATAAAACCTCAGCTTTTACTGCTGACCTGCCTCAGCACAATATGGGCTAAAGCTCCAACTCAGTGGAACAGTTCAGTGCCAAGAGGTCCTTCCAGGAATCTCCGTTTGCTGCCAGAGCAGCACAGCCAGTGCTGTGATCAGATGGTGCTGTTGTATCAAATACATCCTGGTGCTTCACCTGGAGTGTTCCTGTCCTTGGGCAGCCCTTGCTTAGTGCAGGCAGACAGGGCTCTTCACTTACAGCCAAAGTCCAAGGCTTTGTCCACCACATGAATATTTTTTCCCCTGGGTTGCTCTGCAGTCCCCTAAAGGAAGAGAGCATTTCTATAAGGTGATCTCACACCTCAGCCACCACTGCATTTCACTCTGCATCTGCATCCCAAAAGTCATTGTGACAAAAGACATTGTGATCCAGGGCTGCTCTACATGTGTCTGCTCCTGTTGTTAAGACCTGTATCAGGAGATGGATACTTCTGTGACAATCTTGATACAGTTCTTTCCCAGTATTTACATAAGCAAAATCTTGCATTAGTCCATTGTATCATGTATTGTTGCAGCCTCAGAAAGGGGAATTTAAGTTCAACAGTTTATATTTAAACTCCCAAGTTTTTCCTGATATCCCATTCATCCCCCTGCTGCCAGTGTTCACCATTATTTTGTTGGTTCCTGTATGAGAATAGCCAAGCTGACAGCTTAACCATCTTACCTATCATTGTTTCAAGGTGAGATGGAATTACCTCACCTTGTTCAGTGCCTCTGTTTCAAGATTAACTCTACCAAATCTAGAATTCCATACCTGGATGAACCCACCAAACTTCTCTGCCATTCCTAGAATTACATGGAGGCAGCATTGACAGAACTTTCTGTTGGTTTGGAACCATGTCAAGCTTCATCCAGCACCTCCAAAGCAGCCTTGCACAACTGCAGCTTGTTTAGGCACATGGTCCTCTGTGTCATGTTTGGCATTCATGCTGAGCATGACCCTCTTACACCTCACAGTGGTTTGAACCCACTAGAATGGTATGAAATGTTTCAACCAGCTGTACAAGGGTATTTTTTCCTCAGCTTTTTCTCTACCAAAACAGGGGTGATAGACAGCTTCTCAAGGGAATATAAACCTGTGAATTTTCAGGGATGTGTAGCATTTTGTGGCTTGGACTGAGACACAAATTCTGTGCAATGTTTCAGAGATTGATTCAGGGAGCTGAGCCAAATTATGGCCAACGTTGTGGTGACCAGGTGCTGCATACAGCACTTCAGCTGTGGAACTGGTACATTCACCCCACAATTATGCCTTTGTAGTTCTTCTTGTAGCTCCACCAACTGCTCTTGCAAATCAGAGGATATGCATGGATTATTAAACCACAGCTCAGCAGGCAGGGCCTGTGCTGGGTGTGAAGTTTGCAGGCATGGTATCAGCTGGCTGTAGGTTTGTGTATTGCAGTCAGGAGCAGCACGTGTCAGGCTCTCCAGCACAGAAAGTTTTCTTCCCAATAGATATTTCCTTCTGCTGTGCAGTTTGATCCTGAACTCCACAGTATTTTTGAGGCATTAGAAAACTCAGAAAACATACTAGCAACATCTTAATTTGTTTCATTCTAATTGGAGTGATTTTTTTAGTCTAAGCCTGATTATAAAAGTATTTGTTTCCCTCAGTCTGAAGAAGATGGGTTATTTTGCATCCAGATCCTCATGCTTTTCTACAGGACTGTTGGTGGGAGCAAAACCACTTTCTTTGTAAGTTGATCAAGACAGGTAGACAGTTCACCCTCACACATTAGTGTTGCTGAGGGGGAAAACTTTATTTGTCTTTGGTGTAAATTCTGCTATTTTGAATGATTTCCTGGTAAAATACATTTAGAATCAGTTTCCTGTTTCCTACCAAAGCAATGCAGCTTTTTTCTCCAATATTGCTGTGAAGTTTGTGCGAACACTTTTCAGTACAGGGATAAAGCTTGTTCTTTTGGTTTGGTTTTGATTTTGGTATGTCTGCCCAGTTGAATAAGTGATACCTAAGGGATCTTAATGTGGTTGTGAGTAATAGTTCTCCCATATTTGACACACTGGCATCATGTTTATTATTGTGCAGATAATTTTTTCACCTGCTACTGGTTGTATCAATTAGAGAAGTTCACAGTCAGAGGGAAGGGTTTGAAGGTGAATGTCTGTATATACTCTGTATATACTGTATATATATATGGGCTCCAAACTGTATATTTATACCAGTTGACCAATTGGAGCCTGTCCCAGGTTTTTACTTGAGTGGTTACAGCTTCCTGTTTGTAAGAATTATGTATTTGCCAGACAGATTGCACACCTTGATTGTTTGTGGAGCCCTAAGCAGCCTTTTGGTCTTACTTCTCTGAAAAACTTAATAGAATTTGCTAAGAATGAAAGAGTGAGGTAATATTTATAGTAACAATCAGTACTACTCCCTGGCTGGTTTGATCTTTCACTTGAGCTCAGGGCATTCCCCTTTCAGGCATGGGTAATGCTGCCAAAATCTCTTTTCACATGTTTATGCAGCACATGCTCAAGGTTCAGTGATGCTTTATTGTGATTCCATGAAAAGGTAATGGTTCATTTGCCCACCCTGTGCTGTGCCCATCATGTCAGCCCCACCCCAGAACACATCACTCCCTGGTGAGCCCCTGCTCATCAATCACCCAGAGTGGCATCAGTGGGGACAAGCAGTCAAAGATAAATTTCTCCTCTGTGATAAATGAAATTGCTTGAACTATAGTTCATACATATTCCATGATATCATCAGGCTCATACTCCAGCAGAGACCTAAACAATTTGGATTATTAACTGCTGTTGTGGCTGGACTTGTTCACCTCTTTTGCCTTTATTGTACCAAGTAGAGACATCCAGGTCACACAAAGCTCATTCTACATGGCACAGCTTTTGAAAGCACTCTCTTCTGGGTTTGGGGGAAGTGGGGGCACTCACTCACTAAGGAGGGAAGTGTGTGTGTGTGTGTGTGTGTGTGTGTGTGTGTGTGCAGCCCATCTGCAAGGATTGCAAAGCTGCCTGATGTCCAGTGTTACCGAGATGCTCATGTTCCTGAAAATAAAGTTCCATTTCATGTCTTACCTCAGACACTTGGATTTGGAAACATTGCCTTTACTTTACCAAGCTGGCATTTCAAGTTTTCAAGTCACAAATGAAATTCTTTTAGGCATCATAAATCTTGGCAGTTTTTATGGTCCTTTCTCAGAACTTCTATGATTTGGAGGCTTTATGCTGTCATCATTCCGATTTGAAATATCTCCAGATCACAAATTGAGATGTGAGAGGAGTGTAAAATTGATGGTAAATGTTCCTATGCGAGATGAGTGAACAACATAGAACCCATGGGAAATAAAGTCATCAAATTGGGAATATCTTTCCTTGGGGAGATTCTTAGGTACCAGAGAAATTAGCTCTGACATAATTTTTCCCTCAGGGACCCTGATAAGTGTATTTTTGCAATATTTATGCTCAGTGGGTATCCAGTATACAAGAGATGTAGTATATTTGAGTTTCAAAAGTTCATGAAACTTTCACAGAATAAATTTGAAACTACAAGGGATGTTAAATTAGGGCCAAATTTACTCCCTTGAAGATTATTGCAGACCTCTTGCTTGCTTTAGCAGGAGGCAGGTTGCTTCCATATTAAGTAATAAAGTACTCTTCTAGTCAAGGTCTCTTAAAATGCTAATTACTCAATCCAAAGTATTCGTCAGCAACACATAATTTTTTAAAATATTATTACACTGCTTATTCGCACCATTAATAGCTGAGCTATTTTGCTCTTTTTGGTACAGTCCTAAGAGCAAAGTCCACTGGAACTTTGAGTGAATTCATAGTTTAGGAGCACATTCTGCCTGTAGTCCTCATAGACTCTGGAAGAACAGCAGAAAACCAGAGTTAAACATTATGTTAAACTTCTGGAGCTGTGGAGCACTGTAAGGCTTTACATGATCCAGCCAGTGCTGTGATAAACTGTGTATTCACCTACGTGGTTTGTCTGTGGACACGGGTGTTCAGTGTGTGTTAATGGATCTTGTGTCTTGCAGCGTTTATTCAGGACACCAGTCTATCCTGATTCCTCCCTCAGAGCTGGAGACCAACCCTGCCCTGTGGCTTCTTGCAGTGAGTCAGTACAAAGTGAGGGACACTTTTTGTTCCTATTCAGTCATGGAGCTCTGTACTAAGGGACTCGGTTCGCAAACAGAGTCGCTGAAGGTGAGTGTTCCTGCTGCCCTGCCCGCCCTGCTGCCTGCCCATGGGCTTTGGGAGCCTTCAACACTCTGCTGAGTGTCTGCTGGGAGGAGAAAATCATCAAAGGGCACTGGCAGCTTCCACAGAACCCACGTTTCCTTGCCAGAGGCTGTGTATCAATACTAGTCATTCTTCAGATCACAGGGCTGTTAAACATCAAGGAAAGGCTTTTATTTACCTAAGCTTTCTGATGTGTGTTGCAGCCTCTGTTGATAGGCAAGTGCTAGAAAACAGAGGTGTAAATGTCCAAGAGGTTCAAGGAGTATTACATTATATAGTGTGTTTTATGAATACCCTGGTTATATGAAGTACTAGTTTGGTTTTGACCTCTATAGTTAAATAATCACATGCTTAAAAGTACTGTGTTGTTTTAACTGGATGATCCTTGTTGTATGGAGAGGAGGGTACATCTTCCTTCCCCCCACCAAAATTAAAAGCCAGGTAGCCAGTTAAATATCTGAAATCATCTGGAATTTCCCATGTGCTACTGAAATAAATTTATCTTGAGATGCTGATACTTATGATGACTCCAACCTTTACCATCCTCTCTTAATAATTTCCTAATCAGTTTTTCCAAGTCTAGACATTGCTTCCTGTTTTCTGTTATTCACTGTCGTCTGAATTAATTTGGGGAAATAGCATTCCCTCCTTTCAGAATTAGCATGCCCATCATTTCCTATGTGCTAATGCTGAGATGACAAGCAAGTGTGTGCTTCTCCAGCTATTAGAGTGTCATCTGGCCATCTGGCCTCCAGGAAAAATGGAAATTGTGATGATACCTTAGCCTCTGTTCTGCTGTTCCTCTGGAATCATATTACCTGCATAATGCACTTAAGAACTTCTGTTTTGCATTAAACCTGCCCATTTGTGGCCTTTGCTACATTTTGATTTCTTTTTAGGCAAGGGGACTGGACCTCTCACGTGTACGGACGTGTGTGGTAGTGGCAGAAGAACGACCTCGGATAGCTCTTACTCAGTCATTTTCAAAGTTATTCAAAGACCTGGGCCTCCATCCTCGGGCTGTCAGCACATCACTTGGCTGTAGAGTTAACCTGGCAATATGTTTGCAGGTAAGATTTTTCACTCCTTAAGCTCAAAGTTGTTTTAAGGAAATGGTTTTCAGTAAGAAGCTTTCATTGTATTTCCTTTGGCTGTTTGGTCATAGACATGCTAAGAAAATGCATGTAGTACTTAATGTTCTTGCATACACAGGTAGTAAATTTCTGTTACTTTGTCAACAATTCATCCCTCTCATGTTGCAATCATAGCATTTATTCTGCCCATGAATACAGCAATTGAGACAAGCACCTGACAGTGACAGAACATGTACTCCAGTAGGTAATCATGTCATGTAAGTGACAGTTTCCAAGTGTTTACTTCAGTGTGTTACAAAATGGATTCCTTCTGTTCATAAAATACTTCCAACCATTACTTGTTTAACTAGACAGATATTTTCTGCACGCAAGGAAAATTATTTTGCTGTATCTCTCCTGTTTTGATCCTCTAATCAGAAGCAAAGTCCCAAGGATACTACAGGATGTAACATGCATTCTCCAGGAATCTTTACTGAGTCATGATTTTAATAACTGATGGAGCACTGTAGCTGTCTGGTCTGAATTTCTGAATAGCATCTAGTTTGTTCAACCAGTGATAACTGCACCAAGCAAATTGTTTTAGGTTGTTTTAGACTGTAGTATTTTATCTTTGAGGACTTCATATGGTGAAAGTTAACTTGCCTTTTTTTTAGGGTGTTTCATTCTTAATTAATTTTGCCTTATTTCCAGTTTAAATTCATCCAGACATTTTTTATTCTAGAATAAGAATCTCATTTCTTTCATGCATCTAATACACATCTTAATTTTGATAAATAGATAAAGAATCTTAATACATGCTCTCCTGATCTCTGTATCATTTTTGTGACTCTTGATCTCTTTCTGTCCTTCAAATCTGGTTTCAGAGTTGCACATATTATTCCTGTAATAATACCATAGGTGTCCTACTCAGGTGTAATATGTTTTCAAATTTAATAAACTTTTGAATGCTAAAAGAATCATCTTTCTGCATTGGCAGCTGCTCTGGCTGGGAAGTTCCACATCCATTTGGTGATGTGCCATGTCTCTAACCTCTTCAAAGTCACTGTGTCCTCAGTAGGACTTGCCTGTACTCTGTGTGTCCATCCTGCATTTCCAGCCTGGCAGCTGCCTCTGGTTTATGTGAAGGATTTCTCATGAAGGTCCCATGGGTGCTTCAGTGTGCAAGTCAGAGCAAATCTTCTCAGTGACACTGCAAATAAGAACCTGCAATTCCTTTTCTGATTGTAAATGTAAATATTTTTTAATCCAAAAAACTGACAATTTGAGGTTATGGGTTCAGCACAGAGCAGTGTGTCTGTGTCTGCTTTAGCCTCTTGCCCTTTTCAGTGTTATGAGGGTATGAATACAGGAGGTGTGCCACAGCTCCAGCACTGCTTGCTTTCTGTCTGACTGCAGCAGAGGATCCCTACAGCCTGAGGTGTCTTCAATTATTACTGTCAAGCATTTGACAAGGCAAAGCAGAGCAGGGTTAAAGGTCATTCTGTTGCCCAGAGCTGGAGTTGTTTGGTTTGCCATTCTGTAATTGCTACCATAAATATTCTCCAGGAATAAAAAAGTTTTAGAAAGGAAGGGAATCAGGGAAGAGATGACATACCTCAGTTGGAAACAGATCAGGATGGGGCCTGTCAGCTCCCCCAGCAGCTGTGGGGGAGCTGCTTCTGAAAGACACCTCAACTCCTTTGGCCTCTGGTCCTTGGGGAGACCAGACATGAAGGATGCTTTAGATTACAAGGGCAAATTTTTAGCTGCAGAAGTTTTCTTGCCACTAATAAAAATCCCCATTTTAGATGTGCACCAATCTCTGGATGGTTCATAGTTGTTGCTTCACTTATAAGTCCTTTATTCAGGACAAATGATAAAATCAGGGGATGAGGAGCAGTAAGCTAGATGCAAAATCAAAGTGTGGCCTCTTGGAAGTACCACTGTGCTTGTTCTGCCTGGGATTTAATGTTTTTCACAGCAGTGTGTGTTCAATTTGTGGCTGAACAGTGTTGGGAGCACACCCGTGGCTTGTGCTGACCAGTCCTGCAGAGCATCAGGGCTGTCCCCATTTCTCTCTGTGTCCCCTGCCCCATCACCCCACTGCCCTCAGCAAGCAGCCTGGAGGAGAAAGAAGCTGGGAAGGGACACAGCCAGGAAAGCTGTCCCCAGCTCATATCCCATAATGTCATGCTCAGCATTAAAGGAAAAGGGTGGTTGGTCTTCCAAAGCAGCTCAGAGACTGGCTGGGCATCATTCTGCTCAAAGGGAGTGATGAGTGATTGCTTTTGCATCGCTTGGGTTTTCCTCTTTCCTTCTCTCCTTAAACTGTCTTCATCTTTCATCTTGACCTGTGGATTTTCTCACTTTTGCTCTTCCTTTGCTTTCCCTGTCCCACAGGGAGCTGGGTGAGTGCTGAGCTGCTGACTGGGTCAGCCCACTGCAGACATGCAGGGAAGTGGCTACACTCAGAGAAGCTGGAAGGCTTAATCAGCATGGAGTCAGGCTGGATTATGACTTGACTGTATATCTGCCTTCTGATTGTGTTAACCCCTTAGCTGAAGATTGCTTCTTAGATGGTTCTTTACAGAAATTCTTGAAAGAGCCATTGAATCAAACTGTAAAAGTGGCTAAATCTCTGAAGGAATATTGGCAATAATAGTGCCTATGGATTTAGGAACAGCACAGAATGAGAGCCTTGAGTGAGATGGTTAAGCAGCCTGGCTGATTGTATAGCTTAATGTCAGACTTTGTTGGGTTCTACTCAGATGTGGCATCTCAGTTCACAGGACTAACTAAAAGCCAAACACTGCCTAAAGATTGGTGTGCTGGAATGGAGAAAAGCCACTTCAGGACAGGCTATATGTAGCAACATTATCTTCCCAAGCAGAATTGTTTTTAAAGCATTTGAGCTGAGGCTTTTTTGGCAAGTTTTAAAGAAGCTCAAAAAATTACTAAAGGTTTTACACCAAAACATGTTATTTTGGTGGAGACTGTAAAGATAGAGGCTTACATGATTTGAAGCATCTGGCAGTAGACATTGCCAGGGACTGGATACTGAATTAGATTAAATGCTCTTTCCAAATTGTCTGGAACTTCATGGCTAGTGGCATTCCAGAATAGTGGGCTATTCTCTTTTCTCAACTGAGGAACAAATTAAATTTTAATCCCTCATCTACAGTATTGCTGCAATTAGTATTGTCTCCAATATGTTCCAGAAATGAGTTATGATTTCTGGATTCTTCACACTGCATAAAACTGCTTCTCAAGATATCTGAGTCAATAGCATCTGCCTTTGCTTTTTTCTTCCAAGTTATGTCATCTATGAGATCAGCACGTGGTTCCTGAAACACCAACTTCCACAGGGATAATGGTGATCCAGCCTGGTCTGCAGTGCTTCTAAAATGTGTATCTACTACTCACCTTACTAAACATATCCCAGGATTCAGCTGCTGACCCCTATCCAGGTTTCTTCTCTGTAGGCTACCTCTAATACAACTTGGATATTTTCTGTCATACTTCTTGATTTCCAGTTTTGTGGACAAATCCCAGGCTCAAATGTTTAAAGGGAAAGGTATCCTGATTCTTCCAGAAAGCTTTTACAGTTCACCTCTGCAAAAAGAAGAGGAGGAAGTTGTGTACATCCATGTGGGTGTATCTGTGTGTGTGTGATTCTGTGTGTCTGTGTGTGTATAGCAGAATTTAACATTTCATTAAAGATTACCTTGAAAAAGAAATCATTGTGATAATCTCTTTGGTACAAAAGAATCTTAGTCTACCAAATTATCTTAATTTCCAGGTTGTGATCACTGACAGGCTAAAGCATTGTCATTTGTATTCATTTCCTTTCAAACTGAGAGCAAATTTAGTGTTTCCTTTGATGTAGTCATTGCAGACTAGATTTCTAGAGATGTGCTTTTGAAAATAAATAATTCCCTCCATCTTTAGGCACTTAAATGCTATTAATATCTGACCTTTTAAGGCTGTATAGTCACAGATAATGGTCCAGGGATTAGTGAGATGAAAAGATTGAATCTAGCATATTTTAATTCTCATTAACTAGCATCTTAGCATTCTCAAGAGAGAGAGAAAAATAGATATGAAAAGTAGCCGGTTTCTTACAACAGCACAGATGGTTCTCTAGGATTTTAGCTGATTTCCATTTAAACACTTGGAATAAATATTTTCATTTTATTCAAGCTGCTAATCAATTTCAGCTGAGGGAAAACTTCTAGAAGTTGTTCATTTTCCTTAGTTAACCCTGAAAATGTACTAACAAATGTGTCCAAGCTAAGGAGAGCAGGATTCATCTTTCTTCTTTTCTATCTCCTCTCAGTGAGACTGCAAGGTTAGGTGAGTTATCCCATATCCATCAATAGTCAGTGGAATCACAGAAATACTTCAAGAGACATCTCAGGCCCCCATCTGGGGATGGGATCCATCACCATCAGGAGATCTTCCTACCTTATTCTGCACACTTTCTTCTTTAATGGCTGAAGTTACATGAAATGGATCCATTCCTCACTGTCTAGCAAAGAAATCTTTGTTACTCAGTTTAGGGCATGAAGTTAATATTTCTTTTTACTTAGTGACAGATCCCACTCTCTGAGGATCTTCCATATTAAAAGTAATAAAGGGTAGGTTTGCAAGGAGTGCCACAGGAGACTGTGCACTGTGTCAGAGGCATGATTCACACTCAGCAATGTACTACAGCTCTGGGTGAGCTCCCTCAGATTCTGTTTTCCCACCTTTGCTGTGAGTCATGCCCTGAAGTTCTTTTCACAGCTCCAGCCTGCGTGGGTGACATTGCCAAGTGCTCACCAAAAGCTCCTTTTCTGAGCATCGCTGGAACAGAAGCAGGCTCAGAGTAAACACTGAGGCCACATCCTTAGGCAGTTAAATAAAACCCTAAAAACCAGTTATTTTTAAATCCTTAGGATTTCTGATAGCCTTGTTCCTGGTTTTTATCTTTGGAGAGGGAAGTAGGGGAGAGCATGCAGCTTGGCCTTTGACTTGAGTGGAAATTAGGTGTGCACTGAGTCCTGGCAGGTGGGCAGCCCTACAGCTGACTTGTTGGGGTGGTACTGCAAGCACTGAGGTACTTCAGGCAGTACCACCAGCTGGGGTGATACTTCAAGCAGTACCTCTGGTACTACAACAAGTACCACTTCAAGCAGTTTTGACCTGCAGTGTTTTCCCAGAGAATAAAACCTGGCATATTTGCTGAGATTTGCTCAGACCAGGGATGGTTCAACAGTGGCAGCCTGTGCATGGGCAGAGATTTATTTATTCCAAGAGATGTGAGTTATGATATACCCATTTTCAGACAGAAAATTCTTTATGTCCCATTTGGTTTTCTTGAGCACTACCAGGCATATCCTAAGTAAATATCAGATACTCCAGAAGTTGTGTTGTTTTTTCCCTGTTACCAGCATAACAGATGCTCTCTATCTCTGTCTCTCAAAATAAATGTGCACAGACAAATTGAGTCAGTCATTCTGGTCTTGGCTTAGACTCTGCTTCCTTTGAAATACTTTTCAGAGTATTTCAGCTGCAACTGGACACAGAAGGACATTGCTGATAATTCAGCTGCTGTTTCTCAAGCATAGTTAAAAGCCATATGAGATTCTGGTACTCTCAAAGTCCTTTCTGCACCTGCAGTATAGTCACAGGCAATGAATTATATAACTGCTGGATTTCAGTAATTCTCCTCCTTTCTTGCAGTTGCACTGCAGTGTTCAGCCTGGATTATTAGTAATACCATTTTGGGGCATCAGTGCAATAAGCAGATCCATCCTGTTTTTGTTAAATGTTTCATCTTCCTTTGCATCCAAAATAGACCAGTCTCAAGGTGCTGCTGTGGCAGCTTCCTGCACTCTTTGACTCTGCTGGCATTGAGGAGTCTGGTGAGAGGAATGTGGGATGCCAGGGCTTTCAGAGCTGCTTGTTTTCACAAGTCCTGGGGCAAATCCCACAGCATCCATCTGGTGTTGGATACTCCATGTGATAGTAGTGCCTTGGGACTACTCACAACTGAGGATTTTCTGTTTCTTTGCTGAGTTATCAGTCATGGTGGACAGGTGATGGGTTTTATCAGCTTTAAATTTTACTGTTCTTTATATGTATTCCACTGTTCACCATAATAAATAGGAATGAAGACTTCTTGGGCTCTCAAGTTACTCCATTTATTTATGAACTTCCAGTAGTTAGATTATGCACCAAGCTTTGATTTTATTTCACTTTAGGATCAGGTTAATCTGTATGCAAGAAGGTGTAAGTATCTTTTTCTGTTGTATGCTAATTTTTTTTTTCCAAAAAAGAGAGCTTACTTTTTATTTCCAGAGGACATCACTTACAAACTTCTGTTAATAGTAAAATTACAGACCTGGAATTCGCAATGCAATAAAGTGCATTAAAATAGGAGGGCCATAATGTCTAATGACTTCAAAACCAAAAACAGCAATAACAAAAAAATCAGTATGCTAGACATGTGTTTTCCACTAACAACATTGTCTGTAGTGTCCTAAAACCATTTAAATCTGTTTGTCCAAGGTTAGCAGTCTACAGCTGTCTCTTCTGTTGCTCTACTAAAATGTTGACACCTCATTTTTTACTTTTTTTAACCTTTAATGGTATAATGGTTAATTTGTAAAATTCCTGTATTTGACATTGTTTTTCTTTTTATTTTACTCCCTGCTTTTTGCATTCTCCTCTTTTGTTTCTCCCACCCTTCATTCCCATTTTTTATTATTATTTTTGTCTTGTGTTACCTTCTTTCCTTCTCTCCCTCATCCCTGCTATTCCTGCTGCTATAGCCTCACAGGCTGGGGAAGCTGGCCGAGCAGGTAGGGGATTTTCATGTTCCCTCAATACCCACCTATCAGCTTCCAACAGTGGGACAGACTAGAAATTGAGTCTGGAGATTTGGGGATTTTCAGATCCTGCTCTAAAATTATAAATAAGTCCAGTATAGCTTTATCTGGATCCAGGTTTCATCAAATATCAGATGTCCATTGTAACTATTTCATTCATGCTGAAAATAATAAATACCATAGTGATTGTCTTTGATTTTCAAACTTGACTGTCTCCATTACTTTACGAATACAAATCAGTTTTACTTTTATTTTTAAAAATAACCAATTTTTCCTTGGTTTTGTTTTTTTCTTTTAAACATTGCATATATTTCAAATAAGTTCTCCACTCAGCACTAGTCTGTTACACTGCTGAGTTTACCAGTAGACTGAAAATCGTGTTGTTAATAGCTAGAGAGGATCTTGTACCTTGTATTGTGTATAACAAGCTAAAGAGGCTAACATGCATGTGCAGCTCTATTACTCTGTTCTCCTCTGGTGGTGGGTGATGATCAGTACCTCCTCAGTAAGTATCAATTAGTAGTGGTAACACTTCTCCCCCATAAATACAAACATTAGCTATTAGTGGGTGTG
The DNA here is from genome assembly GCF_027887145.1 of Ammospiza caudacuta. Taxonomy (NCBI): domain Eukaryota; kingdom Metazoa; phylum Chordata; class Aves; order Passeriformes; family Passerellidae; genus Ammospiza; species Ammospiza caudacuta. Next base: position 10,839,280 of record NC_080593.1, on the reverse strand, counting down.
GGTTGCAATTTTTCACACTCAAAAAATTGTGGAACAATCAGCCAGCATTGCAGAAATGTAAAATTTAGCCCTAGACATTCCTAATGTGAAGAATTATACTCTACAATGCATCCCAAATGGGACAGAAATCACCAGGAGTTCATGCTGCCTGATGGTTTAAGTAGTAGACCTCTAAATAACTGCTAAAGGAGTTTGTGCATCTGGAGTTCACCAGGTTTAGGAGAATTCCTCTGCTGAAAAGAAAATTTCCAACGTGCCAGTGTTCCAGAATGAAGTTGTGCTTTTCTTCTAGCTTTGTGTTTAGCAGTAGCACGAGGTCTGCAGCAGAGAAGAGAGCCCTAGCCTGGAGCATTGAGAATTCACATGATGTTCAGTGGTGATGAGCTTGAAGTTTTCGATGAGGGCAGATCATAGCAGGCTGCAAAACTGCAGAAAAGCTGTGGGTGGAAAGGCCCAAAGACTGCATCATCTCTGCATGAAAGGAAACTAAAATTAGTCTGCCTCTTTTCAAGTACCTAAATATTGTGACATAAAGCAAGGGTTTAAATTATGCAGTGGAAGACTGAAAAGGATCAGAATAATTGCTCAACAGACCTTCAGTCCAGATTGGTTCATGTCATGCGTGCTACCTTTACTATCTTTAGCTTCAAGTATATTCTCTGTTGCATGTATAGAAGACTCAGTAAACCATGCTTCACACTCCTGACCATGTGCTTCTGCCATTAAACTGTGTCTCCTCAGCAATTTCCACCTTCCTTTATATGGCAAAATGTGTTTAACATTTTTTGTATGTATCCATGTGCTGATTACTTGGCCTTTTGTAGCAAATAAAACCTCTGTTGACATGTGTTGGTTAAGTAGTCTCACTGCTTGATGTTTTTCTGAACTCCAAGGTGACAAGTACCTGATGGTAGGTATTTTTCCAGTGCTTGTTCTGATTCTGTAAAGCTGAGCTTTGATTGATGAATACCTTAAATATAACTTGTCATTTGATTAGCATAATTAGCATTGAAATGAATGTTTGGTTATTTGGGGGGTAAAACTCTTTTCTCCTCCCAGCCCTCAGGTTCTGATTAGCTGATGTTGTTGTTTGCAGGGAACATCTGGACCAGATCCCACCACAGTGTATGTTGATATGAGGGCACTGAGGCATGACAGGTCGGAACCACCTTTTTCTTTTTCTCTAATACACACAATTAACAGAGTTTCTAGCAAGAAAGCTGCTTACAGCACACCCCATGGACCCTGGAAACCATTGCAATAATAAATTATTTGTGTTGCCTCCTACCAGCCAGCAGACACAGACATTTATATTGGTTAATTAATTTTACCTCTGGTAAAACTGAGACATCTAACATCACTACAGCAATGACTAACAAGACTCCTTGCCTTATTGCCACCAGGATTCCATGACACTTGTGTTCAGGTGGTGCAGCCCAGCCAGTCCCCACAAACTGGAGTCCTCTTGGGCCTTTTGGCTTCACAGAGTTTTCTCCTGCCTTGGCAGCTCTTTGCCTGTCAGGAGATCATTGTTGGTTTGCTGCAGTTCTTAATGCTGCAGGACTGTGAGGGGATGGATTATTTGCTTCAGCCACTGTGAGCAACCACATTCTGTAATTGGGTTTTTTTCAGTTCCATCTTGAGTGTTAGATATGTATACAAGGAGTGAGAAATTAAATTTATCACTTAGTGGTTGGAGGCAAGCTCGAGATCTCAGGTGTCATTTTAAAAGATACCCATGCACATATATTTAATTTTTCCAATACTCTGGTCATGAGTCTCTTTACAGAACTGTAACAAACCCAGGAGTTTTCTATGAACTCTGGAAAAGGTGAACACTTAATTAACAGTCCTGGTTCCCTTAAAAAATCATTATCCAAATAGGGAGCTTCTTTGTTCTTTATCTTTCATCCTTCTCAAAAGCTTAACAGAGAATTTGCCCCCCACCTTTGGCTCTATCAAAGTGCAAAGGGCACTGGGGACCCAAATTACCCACTGGACAGTTAGGTCAGATAGACATGTAGGGATTGTCTTGTTGCACATGGAGTTTGGCAGGTAGACGAAAGGAGCTGCAAGATGTTTGACTCATGATTTCTTTATTCCTTTTGCACACAGTGATTCAGATAATAACACTTAGGTTTGATCTGTCCTTTGGGACACTACTGTCTGCATAACCCAGCCACAGAAATTCAGTGTTCCTGGCAAGTGCAGTAGTGTAGAGACAGAGTCCACAGTCATAATCAACCCAGAAAAGAAAAAAGGTCTTTTCTAGAGAAAGAGAATGTAACATTCACAGTCAGTAAAATTATAAATAATTAAAAAATATGTTTAGAGAGAGGAATTAAGATTTAAAAAATCTTAAGATTTAAATCTTATAAGAAAGAGAATGTAACATTCACAGTCAGTAAAATTATAAATAATTAAAAAATATGTTTAGAGAGAGGAATTAAGATTTACCCTTCATGGAAGTTGCATAAACCTGGGTATAGTATTTCCCTGCTTTAGCATGTCATTGAGAAGTAAGCATCATTACCAAGATCAGGCTTTGCAGTGTGTTAATTTATATTTATATTTATAATTTATATTAGTGACTAGTTCTACAGAACATGAAAGATGGTCTTTAGAGCTGGTTCTCATAGCTGGTAATGTAGATTATAATTGGATGGTTTAAAGTTGTGCCTCATTTACCCAGTCCTGCAGGATTTGGAATTAGATTAGTGGGTCATAAATTAAGGGAGAAAACAACTCTATTGGACATAGTCTCTTCATACTTGCTGTTTCTAACCATTTTAGTGGAACTGCATGTCCCTTTTACTTAGCAGTATCTGAAAGATCTCTGTAAATATCTGTGAGACCACAGAGTAGCAACCCACAGAGTCTGTGCAGGCCAGCCAGTCCCCCAACAATATGAAGATTTTACACTGTGCACTTAATGCAAGAAAATGTTTTTCATAATTTGTATTTTAGAAGATATTTTTCAGAGTCTGAAACAGACTGAACATAAGGTTTTTTTCTTGGCATGCTAACACTCTCTAGTTGCTTCAAAAAACAGCTGTAGTTCATCTCTTTGAGATTATTCAAACCCTGTCCACATCCATAAAAATTAATAACCAGTTTCAATACCACTGTTTCAAGCTCATCTGGTAATTACAGGCTTGAGCATTTTACAGCTCATGAAAATGTCATTTTCTTGTGTGTGTTTAGGTCAAAATGCCTGTGCTAGGTACAATCAGTGTGGAGATCTAGGGGTGCTTGTTTGACCCAACTAGATGTTTCTTTCCTCCCCTTGTATTTGGGTGGTTTCCTTTTTAGGCCAGGATGGAGCTTTTCAAACCCCTTTTTGTGTGTGTCCCTGTGTGGTTTTGAGCTAACAGCTTGGGTTTATCTGCTGGGACTCTGGCCGTGGTCCTGGGCTCACCTGGAGGTTCAGGAACCTTGTGCCAAGGGGTGCAACCACAGGGTCAGTGCCTGGCATCAGTTCTGGCACTGGAGAAAGGTTTGGCTGCCTGGCTGAGAGCTTTTAGTGCAGCTCTGGGTGCTCCAGCTGCTCAAGTAGCATCTCACATGGAGTCCCATGGTGTTTGTGAGTCCCAAGGAGTGTCCCAGGCACCCTGAGCTGTCTCAAATGGCATTAAACACCTGTTTTTGGAATCTAAGCAGCACAAAAAGCAAGAATATACAGCTCTGGCTTGCTGATGGGTGACAGGATATCATTGTACTCAAAATTTTACTGATTTTCTACAAATCAGGGTGTGCTCAGGATGGCCTGAGGAAACAGTGAGCAAAGACAGGCAAGTCCCACAGAGGCTTTTAATGAAACACAGAAGACTCCTGAGTTTTGCCAGGTGGGTGATGTGTCTCTGCAGTGCAGTTTGCAGGGACCACGGAGCTTAGCTCAGGTCCAAGGGACAGAGGAGGTGGATTTCTGCTTCCAGCAGGTGGATTAATGCTTCCAGCACAGCACAGAGGTGGATTCCTGCTTCCAGCAGGTGGATTAATGCTTCCAGCAGGTGGATTAATGCTTCCAGCACAGCACAGAGGTGGATTCCTGCTTCCAGCAGGTGGATTAATGCTTCCAGCACAGCTCAGGGGCTCCTGGCTGCTGCCCCCTGTGCAGCTCTGTGTGCCCAGGGCATGCCCAGGGAGGGACAGGCTGCAGAGCTCTGGGCAGGAGCACCTGCTCAGGTCTTTGCTGCATTTCTCTGCCTCTGGGAAAGCCATTTTATTCCTCCTCCCCCACAAAATAGAGAAAATAAATTGAATAAATATATATATTCTTGTCCTGTTTCTAAAGGCTTCTTGTTAGACTGTTCCATCATATTTCTGACCAGTCATGCTCTCCTTAGAAAGCTTCTCAGGTGGTTAAGCACAAGGTGCCTAAATATGCTAAAGCTGAGAAGTGCTTGGAAGATAAAAAAGGGAGCGAGTGAGAGAGAGAGAGCCTTTTCTCATAATGCCAAAACACCAGATACTTGAAAGATGGTGGCTTTTGCAACATTTGCATCCTTTTGTACCGTAAAAATTTAAATTTGAAGCCCAAGCATCCCTTGTATCTGGATTGTTCTAAAACAATATGCACTTGTGCTTGTAAAATGTCCAGCAAAAAACACATTTCTGACATTAAAATAAAAATTTCACATCTTCTTCATCCTTAACAGCAGCTTAGTTTTTGGTAGAAAAGCTATTTATTGCCAAACAAGCCAATTCATCAAACTGAGAATAAACAAAATTAAATCTTTCTTTCCCATCAACAGGGCAAAAATATTTTCAAGTGTTCTGCAGCAGGTCAGAAATTCTCAAATGTTTCAGTATATTTGTAAACATCTTAAACTATACTTTTTAAGACTCATTCAAAGCTATTTTCAAATGTTACTGTTTTTATCTGATAATACATATTTTGAAATTACCTTGAATTTGAAACTAGTAGGTATGATTTAGAAATGAAATTACATTAAAAATGTTGACATATTTTTACTTCTTTGAATTGTTTCTCAGATTTTTAACATAGGAATTTCTTTTCCTAGGTATCTGTACCTTTCATATTCTAAATATTTTATAGAGAATTTCCTCGGGAATTTCAAATAGTGAGCTGAAGGATCCATCTGGTGACAGCTGAGGGAGATCATTGATCTTCTCCTAAAGTTGAAACTTCATGCAAATCCTGTAAAGATAAACATCCCTTTGCATCCTTATATTCTTTTCTAGATCAAAGCTTTATCCATTTAAAAAAATATATTAAAACCTCTGTTCTGCCCAAAGCAGAGCAAGGGAAGATCTCCTTCGATACTGAAGTTTATTTTCAAAAGGATAAGAAAAGTAAAAGGAAACATATTCATTGCAATCTGTCTACCCCCAAAAGCAGATAAAAAGTCACCAGTCTTCTTGTTCAGGAGCAAATAGTGACAACTTAGGAACTTTGATGTAGTGGAGGCTTTGGACTCCCAGGGGGAGAGAGCCACCAATCAAGTCACAAATGTATTGATGAAAATCTAGATACCATTTGCATGCATTTCACATAGGAAGCTCCCCCTTATTTTGACTGCAAATTGTATTTAAACTGTTTATTGAACTGCATTGACATTTTATATCAAACTGGGCAAGAATGAAGACTTTCAGCCAGTGCTGGTAAACAGTTTTCTGTTTTATTTGATGCCATCTCTGGTTTCACACATGCAGACATCCCTTCCCATCTTATCCTGTCTTCAAACTTCAGTATTCCCTTTGGTGAAATAATAGGTGCATGAAATGATCTTTTAAATTATTCAGTTTCATCTAGTTAAGTCTGTAGGGTAATAAAGATGGGAAAATTAATTTATTAATCTCTTCTGTGGTTTACTGGAGCTCCCTTTGAGCTACATGTAAGGGTGAGCTGCTGGGATAGACAGACATGGTGAAACAGCTGACACCAAAGAGGGGCTCAAATCCAGGTGTGGGATATTGCAAACAGACCAGAAGCAAAAATGTGCATTAGGGTTCAAGTTATTAATTTGTCAGCCTGTCTATTATTCAATTGAGGAATGAGATTCATTGTGATATCCACAGTCTTTCATTGAAATTCTCCCACTCCATCATTAGAACAATTATTTTATTCTGATTACCCTCTTTATTAAACAAGCAGTCTGTGGAGCTGTACAAAATAGGTGTCTTTCCCATGTGGCCACTGATATCTTCTTGGACCAATGCAAATTAATGTAGCTCTTTAAAAAAATTACCTTGTATGTACTTAGTCTGTCATTAGCACACTCAATTTCTTAGAAGTCATTTGTGTGTTGTACTAAAAATAATAAGCAAATCTTACTTTTATTTTGGATTCCTAGAGCATTCAGAATTCTCTGAACTTCCTTCAGACTTGCTCAGACATTGTCTCCCTGGCAGAGGTGTTCTCAGATTGGCAGTTCTGAATCTCATTCCTCAAGAAAAGAAGGGAGCACTTGTAGCATTTCAAAGAAATGAGAAAACAGTTACTTAGGATTTATTCTTATAGATTGCTTATACACTGAGCCCAGTCTCAAATCCAGGCTCTGTCAAAAGAAATCAGTGAAGGCTTTGGCTTCATTTTAATATATTCCAGCATTTCAGACTTCATGCAGGAGCAGAAAAATAACCTTTTATTATGGCTGTCAATTGTTTATCCTTCTCTGCATTTTACTGAAACTTTCATGTTATGTATACATTGTTTGGGTAATACCAAACAGCAAAGCCACAGGAGATTTTTTTCCCTTATTCTCAACCACTTCTCCATCCATCTACCTTGAAAAATACTTTTATTAAAGGGTTACCACACAAAATAACTCCTTAGCTGAGTTGTTAGTGAGCTGTAGCCCCAGCAGTGCTCTGTAGCACAGCCAGGGTGTGGAGGGGAACGTTTTATATTCACACAGGAGGAGAATACACAGGGGGAGCTGTGTCAGAAGGAGATTTGCTAATTGCAAGTGACAGTGAAATAGTCACCTTTTGTGCAAATTTAATGGATTTGTCCTATTTGAAAGCCATTGGGCAGTGGTAGCAGAAGAGAAGCTCTGAGGATTTCTCCCTTGGTGCTGGGGGGAGCAGAGCTGTTCCAGCTCCTGCAGTGGGTTACAGCACACAGAGCCCAGTCAAGGTTAGAGAAAACCAAAGTCCTCAGTGTTCACTGTGTGGGGTCCAGAGGGGTGGTTAAAATCCATCCCTGCCCTCTGTGACACCCAGCCAGCATTTCCCTTGCTGTGAGATTCTGGAGGCAGAGGGCATGGGTTGTTTTGGGGTGTAAAGCTCCATGTACCTGGTGAACTGTTCAAAACAGACCTCCCATGTCATTGTTGTCACAGTGCTTTAGACACAATAAGCTCATTTTGCCAATGGAATTGTCAAGTGCTACCTCCATTCCTGTCATCCCTGAGCTTCAGGGATATTCTCATATGGGTGGCTCCAACTCCAAGTTCCACACATCACCCATAACTTTTTGTAATTTTGTGCTGCTTTAGCTCTTTGAATGTTTTACTGTTGTCACAGAAACAGTCTTTTCATGGAAGTTAAAAGATTTACACCCTATGGAGTTGGTAGAAGTAACTCAGCTGAGAGAAGGGCCTGAGGTCTTTAAAATAAAATCTGAGCTCCTCAAAGATTTGCAAAAGGAAATGATGCTGTTTGGTTTTGAGGACTCTTTGTAGAACTGCCTGGCTTTTAGGCATTTTGCCTATTAGCTTTCAGAACGTTATTTGTGAGTATAAGCTCTTTGTCATGGTACTGGCAAAAGCCTCCTTCTTCATGTTTTTCCTCAGGAGAAGATACAGTCTTGGCCTTTTAGCAGTATTGTGCTTTCTTTCTGCCATGCAAACACTGCTGTCTCAAAAATCCCCCTGCTGTTGTTTCTGATCTATGGGAAACAAATCTCCCAGAAAGAAAAGTTCTTTTGGGCTGATAAGCATCATGTGAACACTCAGTGCTGCCTCAGAGAACTCTCAGGCTGTCTGGAGAGGAGGAAAGATTCTCTCTTGCTGTTCTGATTGCATCAGGAGAACTTGTTTAATCTCTGTACACTGAATAGTCAGTGATTAGGAATAAAGCTGATGGCCTGGGAAACTGAAGAGGAGCAAATATTTTTGAAGAAATTGTACTGTTCACCCATGAGGATCCAGAGTTATAACCAAATTTGTAAATATACCTTTTAAATGGCTTTGAAAGCTGCCTCATGTTTCCAGACATAGCACAACTTCTGGGCAGGGCAGAAGAAAGGGAGAAATGTCCAAGAACAAGGGGGGAGTGAGAGCCTTACAAAGTAATTTTTGTGCTTTCTAAGGCAAGATTACTTGTCACTGAAGTATTTCCTCCCTTGACACAAGTGCATTTCTTCCTTGATAAAATCATCTTCAAGAGAAAAGCTTATCATGGTTTTAGTGGAACAGGACAATAAGAGTTGGCTCCAAATATGGTTTTTGAGAGAGGATGTGGTTTTGCATAATTAACTACAAATCAAGAAATTCCAGTTATTTTTCCCTGCATGGCTTAGGGGAAAGAGAATACTGTCCTGTGTATCAAGTAAGACAAAGACAAAGGGAAAACAAAAAGCTGTAGCTGTCCAGGAAGGTGGGTGTACTGCAGTTGTACAGTTATTGTGTTATTGTTTGCAAGCAGCATTTGCATGTCATTCTTCCACTATGAGTAAAAGAACCAGATGGAAAATGGTTCCTTTTTTTTACAAAGCAGTTTTGAGTGTAACAATAATTTTGCTGAAATTACAAAATCACAGTAAAATTCTTGGGAATTTCACTGCTTATTACATTTCCAACTTACTAAAATACACCTACATATTTATTCCTGAAGAGTGTCTGACACTGTTAAAAAAAATTATTTTCCATTTCGAAGTGTTCTGAGTTTCTTTGGTGTTACAGGTCCTTCTCTTTCAATTATGCTTCTCATGGAAGCTGGAAATAGATAAAACAAGCCGGCTGCTCAGATTTCTGAGGAAGATTTATTAAAATGTCTTCCTTTTTTTGTTACCTAAAGGCCATAATTCTTTCTTTCTCTCTCCCAGACTTTGCCATGAGTCTAGCTGCACAGTTACAGGAATGTCTTAATAAAATGGAATTTTCATTCTTCCATTTTTTATGCAAGTAAGGTGTTTGATTTTTACTGATACAGTATTCTGAAACAATTTGCTTTCCTTCATTTTGGTATACACTCTTAATGGAATGTTAAACACTGATTCTTTAAAAGTGCCAAGTGATCAGCATAGGGTACATTTGCTGTTTCAGCAGTGGAGGAAAATGTGCAGCTTTCCCACATTGCTGCCTTAGAGGGCATTTCACAAGGCATCTGCTTTGGAAAGGGAAATAATGAATATATGTAAGATTTGGAACAAGGCTTTGTAGCTCCTGCAGCCCTAGCCACAGACTGTGCTGTGCTGTAAGAGATGGAGCTTCCTATGTGCTCTCCATCCCCCTTTCTGTTCCCCTCTTCTCTTGCCAGCCTTTGCAGGAGGACAGGGCCTTTGCCATGCCACACACTCAGTTTTTTGGGACAAATAATTCAGCACAGGATGCTGTGCTGCCAATTACATGAGAGAGCCTCAGGCACTCACTTGGCTCCTCATGTCAGTGAAATCTCTGGCTGAAGGAAAACTGAAGGAATGGTTGGGCTTGGGAAGGAGAGCTCTGAATAGTAAAAGTATTCTTTATTTGTATAAGGATACAACACTAATTTGGTTGGAGATGTGATACCCTTTTAAATGGCTCCTTTCAATGGATCTTAATATGTTCCTTCAAGCCCAAATTGTCCTTTTTAATATGGCATCTAATGGAAGTGTCTGTGAGCAGAGATGAACTTGTGTAAGCCAAGAGTCTCAAGAAGCTCAGCCCAGGTTCCCAGGGAATCTCCTGTGGCAGGACAGTCCCTTTTCAGGGCCTGCAGGTGTACAAGGCTCTGCTGCTCATGGCATTGCTGACCTTTCCTTCTGAGTGCTCACCCGCATGAATCTATTTTCTCACTTGAGAAAATAGCTTCATGTGTTGGTGTTCCATGCACAGGAAATGTCCCTGGTTGTTGTTAAGGAGAACTTTGTGCAGATTCTTTCCCAAAAATGCAGGTTGAGTCAGCTAATGGTGGGAAATTTGGATGTTATAGCAAGAGAATGGGACAGCTTAAAGAAAATTACTCGATTTCATAAACTCCACCTTTGATTACATTGTGGGAATGTAGAGTTGAATATTTTATTAGCAATGTTAAAATAATTTCCATCATTTGTTAACAACAAATAAGCTAATTCCATTAGCTCAGGATGTTTTTAGATCCCAAGTTCATTATAATTAAATTTTTCCCTGTATGTGAAAGTCTCTTTAGAGATTAGGACTAGGAAGACAAAGGGTTACATAAAATAGAAAAAGCATATTGCATTAAAGAGAATTATCTGATCTCAGCTGTGATTATGAAAATGCTGTAAAAGCAATTAGTAATAAACACCATGTCCTGGGAGGTTTGTAATCTGAGTAAAAAGACAACAGCTGTGAGCAGCTTTATGTCTGGTTTTGCAAAGCTGAACCTGAAGCACAGAGAAAGGTGATGCTGCACCTGATGGTGCTCGAGGTACAAGGTGGGAGACCAAATTCTCCAGAGTCCTGACCCACTGCATTCCCTTGAAAGAGTTGTATACTGTGCTTTAAACTGTGTCCAAGGTAGTTTAAACAAATTTAATGTGTGATGGCAGCTAAACATTTTAAAGCTGAAAGCAAACATAACCTTTTTCACATATTCCCACAATCTTTTATGATAAAATTGCTGTTGCTTTTTTAATCTGTGAAGCTTTGAGTGTTCCCTTCCTGAACCAGAGTTCCTGCCCCATTTTGATTTGTTTGCAGCTTTCTGAACTGTCTTAAATCATTGTGTAACTTTTTCTGCTTCTTTGTCCAGCCATCTGAAGGATTGGAAACTCTTAGCTTTTGACCTCAGGGAGTTTGGCACATGAAGTGTAATTTAGGTCTATAGTGAAAGATTCCTTTGCATTAAAGGAAATGATTTAGTGCTAATTCTTGTTGATTATCAAATTAACAGGATTAAAATATGTCCTAAGCATACAAAAAGTTTAATGGCTGTTCATTCTGTTGGTTAAAGTTTGCCTAAGTCCCAAGGCCCGTTTTCAGTCTCAATTGTATTTATCCATTATTTGAATATATCATGGGATAGGAGAAAATCTGCTCTGGGGAAACCAGGATGATGCAGGGAAATGTCTTAATTATCTGTAGTTTCCCTTCAGCCTGTGTTCAGCTGTGCAATTTTCCTACTTTTCTGATTTGCTATTTGAACCTGCCTGTTATTTTGGAAGGCAGAGCTTATGTTCTTTGATCTATATTTCCATTTTTTTGGGAGAATGAGCTCATTGACTTGTTAATTCTGGAATCATTTACATAGAAACATTTTATTATTTGAATAAAGAGAAAATGCACTGACAGTCCTGAGTGTCAAAGAGCCCTGACCCAGTCCAGACCCATGGTTACCTACAGAAAATAAGAAGAGGCTGCAGCAGCCCTGGGAAGTCAGTGTACTCTGGATGTAGCCACATAAGAGGTCTCTGACATTAAATGACTTGCAATTTGGTTTTGGTTACAGTTTCTAATGAATTGGGTAGTTGCCCCCTTTTTTCACTGTAAAAGACCATTGTGTTGAATTCCTAAGAGTCAGTTTGGGCAGATCCTTTTCAGCTTAAGGAAGAAGAGTTTTCAAAGTGGTCAAAGTACATTAAGTTTTAAATGTTTGCTCATGATGTGGGTGAAATAATTTTCAGTTTGGAGAGTTAATTAATTTAATTTCAAAACAAAATGCGCTGAAATATTAACCATAAATAAGCTCTTTTTCTGACCTGCCACATTTTTTTTATTCCATTTACAACTTCTGTACATATTTAACTTCTTTGTTCCAGTTTAATACAGAAAAATTTTAAAAACATCACTATCTTGCAGGATAAGAAAATATCCACTTTCTCCCCACCAGCTTAACTTTTAATGTAAATGATGGTCAGTAAATAAACTTAAGAAACAGGGCTGGAATGAAACCAGAGACCATTGGCTGTTGCTTTCAGCCACAGAAAGTCTGTGGGCAAGGAGGGGGCTTGAATACATTGGGTTATGTGTTCCTCACATCCTGTATGGCTTCCTCTAGGCTTTGTTGCTGGAGGTTTTCAAGAGTGGCAGCATCCAAGAACAGATGCTGAAAGAAATCAGAGTGCAAAATAGCTGGTGTGAAAAAGACCAAAGAGTTGGGCTTCCAGGCTGGCATGGCTGTGCAGTGACATGGTGTGAGAGCTGTGCCATGGGTGAGAGCTGTGCCATGGGTGAGAGCTGTGCCATGGTGTGAGAGCTGTGCCATGGGTGAGAGCTGTGCCATGATGTGAGCTGTGCCATGGTCTGAGAGCTGTGCCATGGTCTGAGCTGTGCCATGGTCTGAGCTGTGCCATGGTCTGAGAGCTGTGCCATGCTGTGAGAGCTGTGCCATGGTGTGAGCTGTGCCATAGTGTGAGAGCTGTGCCATGGGTGAGAGCTGTGCCATGGGTGAGAGCTGTGCCATGGTCTGAGCTGTGCCATAGTGTGAGAGCTGTGCCATGGGTGAGAGCTGTGCCATGGTGTGAGCTGTGCCATGGTCTGAGCTCTGCCATGGGTGAGAGCTGTGCCATGTTCTGAGAGCTGTGCCATGGTGTGAGAGCTGTGCCATGGTCTGAGCTGTGCCATGGTCTGAGAGCTGTGCCATGGTGTGAGAGCTGTGCCATGGGTGAGAGCTGTGCCATGGTGTGAGAGCTGTGCCATGGGTGAGAGCTGTGCCATGGTGTGAGCTGTGCCATGGGTGAGAGCTGTGCCATGTTCTGAGAGCTGTGCCATGGGTGAGAGCTGTGCCATGGTGTGAGAGCTGTGCCATGGGTGAGAGCTGTGCCATGGTGTGAGAGCTGTGCCATGGTCTGAGCTGTGCCATGGTCTGAGAGCTGCTCCAGGCAGGAGGAGGGCTTGGTGCGAGAGGCAGGGAAATAAATCAGAGCTGCAGATGATGGGAGTGCCCAAGCCTGGCTGACAGAAGATGCTGGCACACAGGCAAGGAGGAAGAGGGCAGTTACCATGGCACAGCTTGAGGGAATGGCTATAAAGAACAGACAAAAGTTCAAGACATGGGGTTTGGCCAAGTGGTAGGGTAAATGGCAATCTCTTCATAAGGCAATGAGTTGTATTGAAAGAGAATGGGGGCACTGGGGAAAAGTTCCTTTGAGTTGGATGTGGAGAGGTAGAAATAATAAGAGGAAGCTGAGACTGGTTCATGCCAAGCATCACAGAGTGAAAAAGGTTCCTGGATTTGAAATAAAATTCATCTGAGAAATAAGGCCTGAAAGGAAGTGGAAGAAGCCCCATCATTTGAAATACTCTAACAGAAGTAGGCAAAGCACTCAGAAGTGCACTGCAGGGAGCAGCCTTTTTTTGGCAGGCAGCAAGGCTTTGATGACCTCATAGCTTCTTTCCATCTCTATTAAAATCACAGAATCCAAACTCTCTCTGAGCAGCAGCACAGCCAGCTCTGAAGGATTGCCCAGTTTTGGCACTGTAGTCCTGCTCTGTACCACTCTGCATGTGCCAGCCCCTGCAGATTCCCAAGGCAAGAGTTAATAGCTCTGCTGACAAACTCTCTGATTAGTGAGGAGCACTAGCAAGCTGTGCAGTGTATTTTGGAGAGTTTTCATCACCAAATGAACCAGATCTAAAATGGAGCATAAACAAAATTTTCAGTTTCAGAGAGACATTGTTGCTGCATTTTGATACCCCTTTGCTGCACAGTGCTGGCAGTGCCTGGTTAGTTATAGCTGGCCAGTTCCTGTTCTGAAATCAGATTTCAGCCCTACTTTTCTATAGTAAGTGTTTGATTTAAAGAAGATGAAATATGTTCAAGATATTAAATTGTAACAAGAAAAGAAATTGGCACATAATGGGGGTGTAGCTGCATTCCCGATTAAATCCCAGGAATCAGACTTTGAAACAGTTTTCTCAACTCTACAGCTCCAGTGAGAGAATTTTTTAAGAAAATGTTCTTAGGAACCAGTGGAAAAAATGTATGAAAAATATACTCTTCTATGCTGTTCTGTGTAAATATTACAGTTTCATCGCGTTTCATCCCTGGTTATAGCTTTGCAACAGTGAAACAATTCTTAAACATCTTCTGTCCCCCCTTCCAATGTGATAATTTAGTGGGGGAGAATCCCTGTGTCTGCCCCACATTGTGTGGCTCATTTCTGTTTTCCCCCTCAGCTTGGCTGCAAACCACCAGAAGGTGCAGAAGCAGCTTTCACACCCAAGGGCAGCATGTTTTTTTTCCTCCCATCCACTTGATTTTCAGGCTCTTTGCCAGCCTGGCTCCAGTGCCATGTTCCCCTCTGCCCTTCCCAGCAGGACTGGGCAGCAGCAGAAAGCAGCAGGAAGGCTCTGGGCTCACTTTGTGAGAGATTGTTTGCATTCCCAACAAAGAGCTCTGGAGCCTGCTGAGAAACAGGGCCTGCTCTTCCTGGAGCTGCACTGCCTGGGAGTGGGTTGGGATTATTTGGGAATTTGGAGAGGGATTGCTGCCATTGTCCCGGGGAGGCTGCAGGGAGCTGTGTGCTTCGTTGCCAGCATCACCTGGGTAATTCAAGAGTGTTGTTTTTAGGGGTCTGATGGGCCCTGGGCTCTGCATTTTTTTTATTGCTATCAGAGCAGTCTTGATAGTGATGCTGTTTGCTCAAGAGGGAAGCACAGAAGTTTTTGATTGTGTCTGCATTTTTCAGTGGAAAAAGGGAAATCTCTTGAGGAAGAGTGGGAACAATTGAATTTTTTTATGCTGAGGCACAATAAAATGCATTTTAAAAATTATTGCCTAATGCCCATGATTTATTCACAGTATCTAGTCATAGTAGAGTTAATGAGACTGCTAAGCACTTAAAATTAGGAATGCACATGAGAGTTGCTAACATCAGAATCTCATGTTTTACTTATATTTTTTTGAAATATCTTTGTGGCAAAACATTTTTTATTATTTTTGGATTTGTTAGAGGTTTAACAGTGTGTTCCCCAATGAACTGTGAGCTTAGCAGAAACTTTTCAATAAGGGATGCAAGGTTTTGGGTGCTAAGAGGGCCCTCACAGAAAACCTCCAGGAAACGCTGTTTCTATGTTTAGTGCAGTGCCATGAAAACTCTGTAGGGATGTGAGGTGGGAAGCACAGAGTGGGAGAGGTTTAACAGAGCTGGAAAGTGAGAAATTGCACCTTCTGTGGATCACCATGTGCTAAAAAATCAGGAAAGGTTAAACTAAACAGGTGGAGAACGGAACTAGAAGAATACTCCAGTGATAATAAGAACAAGATGGGAAGCACGGGTGCTGAAAGCAAAGAGGGGATTGTCTGATTTATCACTGTTGATTCTTTTCTAGTAGTCACACCACTGACCATCGAATCTGTTGCTTTATTATTTATGATTTTTCCTAGGCCTGTAGTCCAGCAAAACTCATGGAGGCACATCTTAATGGCAGGAGGGGAGCAAAGGCCACCAGTATCTCTGGGCAGCTGGACAGTTCTGACCTACACTTGTCCTGCCCTGGAGGGTTTTCCTACTGTTATCCAAATAGAATTCTCTTTAAACCTATCTTAAATTCCATAAAGTGCTTCCTGACCTTTGTCACTCTTAACAGTGCTTGTAGCTGAGGTTTTCTAAATTGTCTTTTTTTCAAGATTTTCTCAATTTCACAAATGTTTGTAAATAATAGGTAAAATAACTTTGTTAAAGGAGGTACCAAGTGGATGAGATGACGACTATTTCTTCCAGGAATAGCTGCCTGTCTGCAAATACCTACTGAAAGATTGGAGATGTCAGTTGTTTGGAAGAACTCAGTTAAAGACATTCTCTATTTCTAGATTGATATGGGTTTTAAAGAACAAATATATATATACAAAGGCAGAAATATACAGGCATTAGTAGCAACTGCCTTTTGCAATATTTGATTTCATTTCAACATACATAGTGTTATTTTTAAAACCCTTGCTGAATACTCCTAAATATTTATGATTTGGCTGCCATTTGTGTGGTTGTGTGCCATTTGGTTGCCATTTGCTGCCACAAGTGTGGCTGATGTAGATGTACCCTTTATGGAGCAGCATTAATTGAGCCTTGCACACACATGCTAGAGAGGCTCCCATGGCCTGGCTTTCTGCTGCCCTGTGTCTGTGTCCCTGCATGGACAAATGGATGCTGTGGCTTTTGCCATCAATCCAGTGGTGGCTCTGCAGCTTTTCAGCTCAGCAGGAAATGTCAAAAACACAGACATGTGACACATGTAACACAAAAGTGTAAACAAGGGCGGAATAACATCAATGTAACACACAGAGGAGGGAATTAGTGCTTTAGGCTTGGTCTGGGAGTTTTGTGGCAGTTGAACAAGTGTTGAAAAGTGATTCCTGTTACACACCTTGTAAGTCAGGCTGCAGTGCCCAACTGTGCCTGCTCCAAGCAGTGCCCCTTGTAGGGCACTTCACATCCTTTTCCTCTCAACACAACTTGGAAAAAGGTCTGAAATTCCTGAGTGTTTGGGTTGTATCTTTCTGTTAGTGAGAGGAGCTGCTCACACTGATGTGCAATATCTCAGGGCTTAGCCCTGCCCCATTCATCAAGGTTGAGAGACTTCCCAGAACTGCAGATAAAACACTATTCACTGTTCCTGCCTTGACCTCAGCAGTCTCACCTTTTATAGAAGACTCTTGGAGCAAAGAAATAGAGGAAAGAAAAAAAAAAAAAGAGAAAAAGCTCTTTTTTCCATCTCCTTTCTGCTTAGGGTCTGAACCTGCCAAAGCTTTGTTCTCCAAAGGGACCTCTGGCTGAGGTCTCTCTGTGCCTCAGCCCTCCTTTCCCAAAGTGAGCACTGCCATGCTCTGGCTATAAAAAGACCTCAAAACAGTCAGAAAAAGATCTGTTGTGACTGCTCCTAATAGACTCAGCTTTATGCTCAGCCTAATGGGATCCAGGTCACCACCTATCTGCTCCTGCCTGTTTTCGTGTCATCTGATGTTTCATCTTTACCTTTTACTTGGTTGGCTTTTAGGCATCTTGTATTGTGGGGTTTTGTCTTTCTGATGAACAGAGCTGGGGGGAGGAAAGAGATAAGAACAGCTCTGGAGACACAAGTCCAGATTTATCTTGGTTAAGTGGATTATGGATATTGTTCAAAAGCGGCAACTTTAAGGTTTCCATGGTTGTTAGAACTTTTAAGTTACTTAGGATACAGAAATAACTAAATGTTACCAAATTTTCTTTGCCATGTACTGGCTGAGATCATCAGCTGTTTTAGAACTTGGGAGTCTCTTTCATTCTACCCTGCTGAGTACTTTTCTAAGGTTAAATGGGAAATTTCCTTCCAGACCATGACACCACTGAAGGAGAGATGACATTCCAGTTGATTTAGTGGGGAAATAACTTATCTAAAAAAGGAAGAGAGCACAAGAAAGTCACACTCTGAGAATGGATCTGATCTCAGCAGTAATAACATTTTTCATTAAATTATTTTTTTTAAATATTAAAATGTTTATCAACTCCTGTCCATTGAAAATAATTAAAAGATTGCAAATGCAGATTTGGAGCTAAGGCCAGGTTATGAGTTATTTTGATATGATTTTGATTTTAGCTGTCAGCTACTTGTGGAATGTGGTTGCTCACTCAGCTCACATGCTTTTGTGTCTGTGCCCTGGCTTTTATGATGTTCTTGTGGGAAATCAATATTTTAGATCCCTCTTGTGTGTGGAATTCCATTTACAAAAGTCTATCAAAAACAAATAGAAGGCACCAACTACATTTGAAGAATTTATTATTTAAAAAAAAGTTCACACACATCTTTTTTTCATTATTTTCCTTCCTTAAATTTTGACTAATTTTACATATTGGGTCTGATTATGTTCCACATAACAGGATATAAGCTTCAACTCTTGCAAAAATAAATTAAACTCTGCAACCATTAACCATTCCTTTCAGAATTAAATGTTAATAAAAAGCAAATAAACACAACTGTGAATCATACATATTATTTTACAGAGTTCGTTTAGTCGAAAGAGGATCTCCACATAGTTTGCCTCTCATGGAGTCTGGAAAAGTAAGTACTTAAAGAAGATTTAAGTGTAACTTTCATGGTCATATTTTCAGCAAATATCCATTTCTGTTCATTTTTACATGAATGTAGGACTGTGGAAGGCACTATTAGCTGTGCAGATTGATGTCCTTCCTTTACTGTTGAGGTTACAGCATGATGGCAGTAACTGATGCATTACTGCTCTCTCAGAACCTGTGCCTTGCTCTTTAATGCAGAAATCAATTCCCTCTTTTATGCAAAAAGAAGGTTTTTTCATTCCCTGTGTGTCATTCTTGAGGCAGCTGACAAATGGTGCAGGCAGTGCCATGGATGCAGAGCCCACTGTGGTGGGAGCTGGTCTGAGATGGCCAAAGCTGAGCTCACTGGTCACTGCAGAGGGACTGTCCCTGCTGGGGCATCCTCTGGGGACAGGGGCAGGACAGAGGGGCAGCCTCTGGTGCTCTGGGTGCTCATCTGAAGCTTTCTGTGCACGGCTTTGCAGACATTGATGCTCAGAGGATGCTCCATTTTCTGTTCTAGGGCTCAGCATCCACCTCTGTAGTTGCTGAATGTCCATTGCATGAGGACTTTGGCAGATGTGAAAAATGCCAATCAATTGTTTTTAAAATTTTAGAAGTTTAATAGTAATAAAATAGTTATAAAAATAGTAATACAATTAGAGTAATAATAATTTGGACAATTTGAATTAGGACAATATGAGACAATAAAGACAAAGAGTTATGGATGTCTGGGTACCTTTTTCTGGGCAGCACGAGCCCAAAAAAGGACACCCATTAACAGAGGATTAACCCTTAAAAACAATAGCCTGTTGCATATCCATACACCTCATACATGATGCATAAATTCCAATCAAATACAGATTTTGTCTGGTCATCCTCAGCTTCTTCCTCTGAATCCTGACAGTGCCTTCGAGGCAGGAAGAAGTTCATTTCTCCTGATAATGGAGCAATAAATTCTCTTTCTCTGAAATATTCAGGTGCCCTGTGACTGCTATCTCACTGCAAGTCCTTTCTTTAAAAAAAGTATCCTACATAGCATAGTCTCTATTTTAACATTTTTTATAACCTAAAACTATATTTAACACACTACTTAAGAGAATTAATACAGCATAGCTTTCTAACACAACACATATAATGTTCATTTTAATATTTGCAAAAAGCCAATCATAAAATAGGCATTTCTCACAGCAGGTCGTTATTCTGGGAGATTGCATGATGCCTCTGGCTTTCTCCTTGTTTTAGGCCAAAGGTTCATTGGGGTTTTTCCTATCGTACTATGTATTCTCATAGAGACAGGGGCTATTTGGTCAGACTTTTGTTCTGCAGGTGAACATTTCATTTCTGAGGAGGTTATTTGATGGAACAGCAATCACAAAGAGAAGCAGTTTTGTCATATTTCCCAATTATCTCAGAATTTTTTATATCTGTGGATTATTTTATATTTTTTGCACTATAAGTCTACTTTAACTTTCAAAGGATTGTTAAGGATTTCTTGTAGTTTTTGTAATGAAGGTTCTTTGGGGACAAAGCATCAGCAAACAATTGTGTAAGGTGGTACCTGCTTTCTTACTGCCTCATGTTTTCTTTCAACAGATCCTGCCAGGAGTACGTATCATTATTGCTAATCCAGAAACAAAGGGACCCTTAGGAGATTCTCATCTTGGTGAGGTGAGTCATGAAAACCTGAACTTTGTATGCTCTGGACTAAATTCCAGAGACAAAGATATTGTTCTGCATGCTAATGATTTCCTATGATACATCTAATCAAATGCCCAGTTAGGAAAATAGTGAATTCTACTGATCATTATAAAGTGTGGATTGTGGTATTTGTGTCATTATTAAAATTGTTATCAAATTGTTTCTAAATAATAATACCTCAAGTTAAAAAAAAGGAAAAAAAATCTGCTTTTCCTAACTGTATTTTATACTTGGTGATCCGCTGATTCTGGTGGAAGCTTACATGAAAAGTAAGTTTATAGATTAGTCTAATTTCAGCTCGATGGTTTTCTTGTGCCGTTCTCCATAATCATTGTGCTTCACTGCACTGAAGTACTCTCATTAGCTGAGCTGAGCAAGACTATATGTTTTTCGAATTTATTTTGTGCTTCTAGAGTGAGAAAATAAATTATGTTATTTTCAAGCAGTTAAAAATCTAGTTAACAAAATGAAGAACATGTTTGATCATAATTAAAACCACAGTCTAATTTGTGAGTTTCTGTAAGAGTTCATTAATTTGAAATTGTAAAAATTTCCATGATGCTTCAAGTTTGATGGAATGAATCCTTCTCCATGGGGGAAGGTCCCTGGCCTCACTCACCCTTTAAAATAATTTGTCTGTCTGGTGTTCATGGAGGATGCTGTGCTGGGGTAAATACACTGAACCAGGAGTGAGGAACGTGGCATGGCTCAGAGCTGCCCTGCAACTTCAGAAAAAGTGGTTTGGGGTCTCTGTGCTAGAACTGGGTCAGTGATGGGTTCAGAAACTGTGTTAAAAGACATTTTTAGTATTATCTAGTTATGACTAAAAATATTTGCATCAAGAATTTTCAATAATGCTTCATTCTCAAAAGCTACTTTAATTAATACCAGTATAATTGCTTTTAACTTAGATATGGGTTCACAGCACTCACAACGCCAGTGGGTACTTTACCATCTATGGAGATGAATCTTTGCAATCAGATCATTTTAACTCAAGACTCAGCTTTGGAGACACACAGACTATTTGGGCAAGGACTGGTTATCTGGGGTTCCTGAGAAGAACAGAACTCACAGATGCAAATGGAGGTAAGAGGTTTCTCACCATCTAGGTCTACACAAATAATTTGAATTTTTGGGTGACACTGCCTGCCCCTCTGGCCCTGTGTTTCCTAACATGCTCCATTTGTGAAGCCTGTAAAACTGCAAAGAAACCCTTAATTAGAATAATAAAAAAATAAATCAGAGGGCAAGATTTCCCTACTGAAATAGCTGCTTTTACTTTGTTGTACTTCAGGTACTATAAATCCCTTCCACCAGTGACATTTTGGCACTGTTAATATACCCAGTGCTTCAGCTGGAAAACTATGAAATACAGCTGAAATTGCCATCATTTGCTTTGGCAGTCGTGTCCCCGGGAATGCATTTGTGCAGGTGGAAAAAGCCTGGTGGGAGTCTGAGCCCTGTCCCTCCTGTGACCAGCACCTCTGTTATAAAGCTAATCTCAGGATCTGTCCATTCCTCAGATTCTCCTGTTTTACCCCAGAGGGCTGGCTCCTGACATGTAACACAAGCAGCAGCCTGCAAGGGAAGCTGTAGGGTGTTTGGGTTTCTGTCAGGAAGGTACAGGACTCCCTTGCTGGTTTTAATGATGTTCCTTGTCTCTTGTACACATGTAAGTGAGCCAGTGCTGCCAGGCACAAAGGCTGTGCTGGGGAAAATGTTGGTTTTGGTTTTTTTTTCTGTGATTTTTGAGGAGCACAGTGCCACGAGTGGCTGTGGCTGAGCTGGCCAGGGGAGGCTGTTGGCCAGGTAGGGTTTCCAGCAATGCTGTGAACGCCTCCAGGAGCGATCCCATGGTATTAGAATAGCTGCTTCTCAGCCAAGAAAGAATTAATCAAATCTGAAAACATTTTAGCATTCCCTGTGGATTAGGCCTGGTGCTGTGTCCTTATAATGGTGCTTTCTGAAGAGATTTACTTTGGGTTGCACTGGCTTTTTCCATTTCATGATAGCCCAACACTGAGAAAATTCAGGATTCTCTGAGGATATTGCAACTTAATCAGTCAAATAGTTTAGGTACTCTCCTAGCAAAGAGTTGCTCCATTCTCCTGCTTTTAGCTCCTAGTTCAGAAATTTCTGAATCCTTTATTAGGTAGATCTCATATTGTCACTACAACACCACCACACAACTGTCCAAATTCATGCAAAAAGAGCCAGTTATCTGCTTCTAAGTCTGTTAGCAAATATTTTTTTCGTGACTAGCATGTAATTATTTATTTTCAGCCTAGTATCTTTTAAAAAGTGTAATTTCAGCCTCATTTATTTCTTCAGTAGGTAAAAAATATGGGCTATAAAAATGTTATGCTTAAGTTACCTGAATAAGCAATTTACAATCTAGCTAGAGCACATTTTTATTTTATTGATAAACACCTTTGTAATAGATTAAAGGCACTTGTAGTGACCACCTCAAAGCAATTGGAAGAATATCAGCCACACTGTCAGGATCAAATCTATTCTTTCTCTTTGAAAAAACAGAAACAAGGAACCTATTTTCTATTCAGAGTGCCTTAAACAAAAAGAATATGTTCTGCATCCACCTGCGAGAAAAATCAGGAATTCTGCCACAGTCTTTGGATAAAGATTTCTTCCTTTGTCTTTTTCAAATGGAAATAGTGTTTCTGCCTTCCTTTCTTCTGCTTTTTGCTTTGCATTGCACTTCAGTAATGGAAAATGCTCATTAGTTCAGAAATCACTTCAGGGTTTCAGAAATTCGAGGATAACTTATGTTGTACTTATTTTACTTAGTTCTTAATGGGAACATTTCTATAATTTAAAGTACTGGAGAATAGAATCTTTCTCTTTTATTTTTTTATCCCTTTCCTGCAGAGCGCCATGATGCACTTTATGTGGTGGGTGCATTGGATGAAGCCATGGAGCTGCGAGGGATGAGGTACCACCCGATCGATATCGAAACCTCCGTCATCAGAGCACACAAGAGCATCACTGAATGGTAAGGGCTATGGAACACCAGGGCCCTCAGAAAAAGCTGAAATATCTATAATGTCTGGGCTTTTTCCTTGCATATTGCAATTGATCCAGGAAATGGCCTGTTGGGATGGTCACAGGATTTATAACCCAGCTGCAAATGTGTCCTTAGGATGAAACTTTTCACAAAAAGATTTAATCAGAAAGGACTGATTTCAGATAAGTTCATTCAGTATATTTCTTTTTCTTTTCTTCTTTTCTTAAGGAATAAGCAAGCAAACATTTCAAACAACTGAACACACTAATAAATTTTATTAGTGAACACCCTGTTATTTTTGAATTGATTATTAATAAATGAAGCAGTGATCAAATCAAGGTCACGATGGAAATTGAAGCAGTAAATCAATGAGTTAATAATAATGTTGTCTTAATCAATGTATCATCCTCAGATGTACACAGCAGGAAATCATTTCTTGAGGCCAACATGAGCACAAATTGCTTTCCATTATTCTTGCATCAGAAGACTTGGTCAGGTTGTTGTCTTGTTTTGCTACAACCACAGCTCAGCTATTCACCTTTCAGCCAAAATGAATCTGTTGCAATAGCCAGAGCAATTTAGTGCATTTTTCTTCTCAGTCCTGGTTGCAGAGGTGTGGCCTGGAGCAGGAAGCTTAATAATGAATGAAGCACAGCAGCTGAACTGGTCTTTAGTAAAAGACTTCGCTTTTTTCTTAAATATCAGTTAAAATGAATACAATTAGTTGCTTGGCTGACTGTAACTGAGGTTTTGCCTTATTGCCTCCTCCCTTGAGCATCATCACTGCTGGAATGGTTTTGTGCCAGACAGGCATTACACAAGGAACTGGGTTCTGTGCCTTCATATAGAACAGTATGAACATTTTATGAATGTCATGAAATTCCCCTTGAAAATGTGTCAGATCAGTACCAGCAGTGGATGGAAAGGTTTCAGAGCAAGCTGTTTAAGGACTGCTCTATTATAAGATGGCCATAGATTGATAAATTGCTGTGCTCAGCAGTATCTGTTTGTCAGAGGGTGGTGTCCCCCCAAATTACAAGCTCACAGGCAGTGAATAAAGCAGCCATATCACACTGCAGAAATTGCAGGGTTTCAGTACCAAAAAATGCTTAAATTATGTTCCTGCTCTCAAGATTGCTGAGAGCACTTTAAGGACCCTTTTTATTCCACAACCATGGAAATCCTAAGTGAAAAAGTGGCAACTGGAAAAGGGTTGGGGTAAGCTGGAACAACCAGAGAAAAACACCATTGATAATTCTCAGTACCTTAACTCTTCCCAGTAGTTGGGTAATTGTGTACAAGGCACAGGAGTGAGAATTCAGAAAACACTGTAATGTTGCTTCCTTTTGCCCAAAGGCCAATATTTAAGGCCAGTATTTCAGGCTTGTTTTTCTCTCAAAATAGAGATTGGTAATGAATTAGATGTGTCTCAGATGTGATCCCTGCAGAAAAGGGACACACAGTTATTCTGAGTGACAGCATTTGGTTTCCTCACAGTTCCCAGCCTTTTCTTAACCAATGTTCTGCCAAATAATCATCATGGAATTTTTATTCACAGTCCTCGTCCTGACTGTCCTTGACTTCTCACTCGTAATTTTTTCAGCTTTTCTTAGAGACCCTTCTTTTGTCTTTGTGAAACACCTCTTGACAAAATAATGGCCAGCTAACTCATTTTATTTTTATTATTATTTATAATTTGTATATCCCTTTCTGTGGACAGGGGCATGAGCCTCTTTTCTTGTTTCAGTTACAATGCCCCAGTAAGGATTTAACTGATCAATTGCTGCTGCACACAGAAGGTGCTGGGTGTGTCCAGTTGATAGATTGGAAAACACCCTCAGAGAAATGCAGCTCATGCTGTAACACTGGGCACCACTGAGGGACTCAGGATGTGCTGACTGACATGTGATCCTGCTGGGCAGTTTCTGTCATTGAGGATCACATCTGAAAGGTCATTTAAAATATTTCTTGTCTTTTAAGATACTTTAGCACAAAATCAACAACCTCTGACTCTGGATCTCGTGTGTCTTAAGACATAACAAGTGAAAGAGTGGCACAGTCTCGTTTTGTTGTGATGTAAACACACACTGTGCATTTTGAAAGTATTTCTAATACCACAAAACGTGGTATGTGCTTTAATGTATGTGCTTTATTAAAGCACATGTTTGACTCATTTAAATGTCAGAGTCTCAAAAGAGGAACAGAGCAGAGCTTCCTGGAATTTGCTTAGAAGTGGTTTGTATACACAAAGCTACACAAGGTATTTGGAGAAGAAAACAATTAGGAGCTTCTTTCCCTGGAGGTGTTTTGACAACTTCCTTGTTTTTCCTGTGGCATTTGGTGATGTGGAAGCAGCAGGAGGGGCCATTCCCAGCTCAGTGTTTTGACTGTTTTGCATCTATTGGGTGTGACTTGATTATTGTGACTCAATTATTTCTTAAGGAAAGGTCAGCCTTCCTGGTCCCTAGCTTTTTGTTTTGAGTTTTTTATTCATCAGGGCTAGAAAGTTGATGTATGCATAAGAGAGACACAGTGGCTAATGTAAATTCATCTCAACCACTAAGAACATAAAGAGAAATATTTCCTTTTACTTCCAGTGATCACCACTGAGTTAGAACCATGACATATGAAATGAGATTTAAATTAAATTGAAGCCTCTTGGGAGTGTCACTTATTTTAGGACTGAATAGAAGCTTCATGAAAGTTTTGGGAATCAGTTTGCTGAATTCAGACAAACTAATTTATTCTAAACCATGTTTGAGGGACCTGCTCCTGAATCTTGCTATTAATTGCTTTCCCAAGTAACAGGCTTGCAATAGTTTCCAGGCATGGTTTTAAATGCTAACTCACACTTCAATGAAACCTCTTCAGGTTTTTTGTTAAATATATATATAATACTAATTTAGATGTTTGTACAGCAATCAATAAAAATTCCGGGACCTCTCTGGAGATGGTCACCTGTGCAGATTGATACTTCATTTTGTTAAAATTCAGTATCAATCAAAACTTACTAGAATGTCTGTGAAAACATAATTACAAATGAAAATTCATTTCACAACAGTACTAAGTTAAAAGGAGCCTTCTCATCCTTGCTTTGGCTGCTCATTAGTTTTCCAGATCAATAAGCACGTAAGAATTCAATCAAATAGTATTTTGGCAGGATATGAATTTTGTTTTATAAGAGTTAAGTACTTTTCTCCTAAAATCCATTCTGTCAAGCATCAACACAGAGCACATTTTCATAGCTAATTTTTGGGAAAGTAAGATATGTTTCCACAGTACATGGATTTTCAGAGCTGTCTTAGGAGGCTAAAACAGTGCACTTCTGTCTCAATCAAGCATTGACCTTAGGATAAGAAGCTCTTTTTGAAGATGGCTTATGTACATAATATATTCTGACTTTCAGATGCTTATGCTCAAGACAGTTCTGGGAAGTTATCCCTGATTTTATGAGGTAAAGTAGAGGGCTTGATGTATGGCTTACATGTGTAGAATAATAAATATTATTATTTATTCTGTGGAGTAAGCTAGAGGAATAAGTATCTTAAACACCTGCAAGGAAGAATGAGATTGCTCTTTGTGGCTCAGCTGTGCTGACCTCCCATGAGATGCAAGAGTCTTTGGAGACTCTGGAGATGCGAGGAGGAGAAGGATGGAGGGAAGCTGTAAAACTCTGGGTGGAAGCATACACCAGACTTTGACCTCCCAGCCTCCATATTTGGAAGAATAGATGCATTATCCCTAGCTAGAAATGGTCCCAGGTAGCAGAACCCAAAATTTATCTGCTTTGGCTCAAGGGCTTAACCAAAACTTTGGGATCTTTCAAAATTCTTTTAGCAAAAAGGAGATACTGGGGATAATGATGTTCCCTTGACAGTCTCAACTGTTAATCAGGAATGTTAAAACTCCTGTCCCCTTAAACCCAACAGAAATAAAACAGCCAAAATAAAACAGATGGAGACACAGCCTTATTTCTGTGGAAACCAATTGGTCCAGAAGAATTTCAGCTTTTTTGTGCTGGGCTCTGACCTGCCTGGGCAGCAGCCAGCCCAGTCCCGAAGGCGCGTGGCCGTGTTTGCTAAGCAGAGATGGGGAGGATGCTCCATCCCTGGGCACCCCTGTGAGCCTGCACTGTGCCATGTGCCTTCCTAGGGCTCCACACCCTTCCTGGCAGGAGCTATCCCACTGAACTTTCAGCTCAGACCATTCTCCTGCTGTTCTTCTTGCTGCCTCCTCTGTTAAACTCCTTGGTTTTTTTGGGCTGCTCTTCAAAAAGCCCCAGAGGAGGCTCCTCCACACACACACCACTCCATGACCACAGCAGAGCTGTGGCACTTCCTTGGCTTCAGAGGGAACCATGTGCTGTCCTACTGCCTCCTTCCATGACTGGCAAGTTTCTCTGAAGTTCAGCCTATGCTTAAAATGTCAACAGTATTAAAGAGAGAGCTCATGGGGCTGTTCTGCCCCATCTGCAGTGTGTTCTCTCTTGCTGTGTGTAATTTCTCCTGAGCACACGGAAGGAGCCTCAGGAGCTCCAACAAACGGTAACCAAGGTGCAAGAAAAGGGATAAAAAATGAAATGGATGAAAAAACCCATTACTAATATTATTTTTTCTTTCGTTGCAGTGCGGTGTTTACCTGGACAAATTTGTTGGTCGTTGTAGTTGAGCTGGATGGATCTGAGCAAGAAGCTCTGGACCTTGTTCCTTTGGTCACCAACGTGGTCCTGGAGGAACACTATCTGATTGTAGGGGTGGTGGTGGTTGTGGACATTGGTGTAATTCCTATCAACTCCCGTGGAGAGAAACAACGTATGCACCTACGAGATGGATTTTTGGCAGACCAGCTAGATCCCATCTATGTGGCCTACAACATGTAGTCTTGTACCTTAAAGCTTCCATAGACTTTACTGTAGATGTATAAAATTTTTTTGTGTCCACTAAAAAAGTGTGCAGATAAGATACTGACACTCATCAGAATGGAACTGTTTCTATTACGACTTTTCAAAGCAGTCACGATTGGCAGGAAATATAATGTGAAATGTTTTCTTTTACCACTAAATTTTAGAAAAGAAGGACTATGGGGTAAGGCCCTTCAGTGTGTTGGAAAAGCCCATTTTAAACTTTTTTTTTTTGCTTATTGGACAATACTGCTTTTTGAGTAAATGTGGCTTTGTATTTTACATTAAGTAAGCTGAAGTAGATTTTTTTTTATTCTGCCCTCCAAATGGATTCTTTTAAAACAATTTGCATACTAATACAAATAGTTGTTTCCTTCATTTGTTTTAATATGTCATAAAAGGCTGATGAATACAGATCCATTACTAACTTAAGCCATTTTAGATCCCACCTCTTAGGAAAATACGTAGTGGTACGAGGAGAAAACCCAAAGTAGCACCTTTCAATTAGAAATCTTGCAGCTTTCTGTCAGAGATGCTGAAAGCCCAAAGGCCAAAGAGCCTTTGCTGTTCACGTTAGAATGGAAGAAATTTATAAATAAGGTGTATTTCGGCAATGAGCTTGCAAATATCTTTGTACTAAACTAAAAAGATAAAATAAGTTAACTACTTCTTCTGTAATTATGTACAAAACGTTTAATTTATTTTGATCTCTTTAGAAGTATAAAAGAGAAGAAACATTCAAGAATATTAAACTCTTGAAATGTTTGCTAATATAAAAAACAAAGTGTTGTATTATCTTGAGTGGATAGTATCACATCAAATATATATATATGAAATATAAATTCACTAATGACAAAAGATTTTAAAGTTTAAAATGCAGTACTTGTCACTTGCATGGTGTCTCCCACTGTAGATAATCAAATGTTACTCACAAATTTTTTGGAAAAAGAAAAAAAAGCAATCCTGGATTGCTAAGTATCCCTGTCAAAAAGAATCCTCTAGATACCAGCAAGTGGAATTATTGCTGCCTTTAAGGCAGTGAATGAATTTAAGACTAAAAATGCACTACAATAATTTTCTTTTCTTTGCCATGGAGGCAACAATAAATATTCGTGCTGGCATGTGCATACACTTGTTAGACTTAGAAAAGGCAGGTTGAGGAATAGCACTGTTGTCTAGCTGCAGAACTTTGTTGCACAATTTTTTTCATTGTTTTAGTTGGTGTTTTTACTGCTATAAGGAAAAATTTCGGGGTTTTTTGCACAGAGTTATCAATTTGCCTCTCAGCTAGGACACGTAGCTCGGTGGCCAACGCTTCCAGTTTACATTTACAGGAAACGATTGTTCCGGTGGTCTTTAATTTATTCCTTAACGGAGAGGAGCCAACAGTCACTACCACCCTTGGCACGGGTCGTGCATCTGCTAACTGGTCCCTAAAGCACTAAACCATCAGAGGAATGGTTTAATGTCTAGTCCCTAAAGCATTACACCATCAGAGGAACCCATCTGCCTGGCTAAGGAGCCGAGGAGTCCCGTGGTCTCCAGCCTGAGGCCGTCACGGGAGAAGAGTAGGAGAACATGCATCACAGCTGCCTTCATTTTACTACCTTTGGAGAAAAGAGGGGTTTGATTCCCCAGTTCTGTTGTCTTCCCTGCCCCCCACGCCCCCTTTTTTAAACCCTTCCCCTTCCTTCATGTGGTTG